>NC_080182.1:27104528-27440362 GCF_950295315.1 Erinaceus europaeus
TCTCTTATTCTTGGGAATTGTTTAAAGTGATTCAGCTAGGTTAGAGACTAGGACTGTATGCCTGCTTCTGATTGTTCGCCATTTTTTACCCATCATGAGGAAAACAGAGAGAAGATTACTGCAAAGACTCATTGTTCTTCCTGATGTATTTCCTCTGATGAGTGGGTGTCCGGTCATTGTCACAAGTTGATAGGAGACACAGTTAAACACCCCCCCCAAAAAAAAAAAAAAAAGACTATCTTGTAAACTCAGGCATGATGCTAACTCCCCCCAGAGGGGTGAGGAATGCACAGGAAGAACATGAGGATTGATGTCTACCTTCGTAGACACCAAAGTCTGGTCTGGCTTGTGAGGAAATCCTCCTCTGATGGTTTTTCAGACTTTATATACTTTTATTATCCTTTTGAGATTCTTCTTTTCTGATGTGATCTTTATGCTCACCAAATAAAAGCTGTGAGTAAGGTCTGAGAGCTGCCGCACTGCTGGACTCCTATCCTTCGGGGGAAACCAGTGCAGTCCCCAAGGACGTTAACTCTTTCACTAGCAGTAGTGTCTCAGGCTCATTTCTACCAGGTTCCTGTGTGTGCACGCGTGCGTGTGTGTGTGAGTGTGTGTGTGTGTGTGTGTGTGTGTGTGTGTGTGTGTGTGTGTGTGTAAGAGACTGGCATCTTCTGATGAAGCAAATCCATCGGCTTTCAACTGAGCACTGATGGCATCCACGATACGCTCAGTCAAGTCACTGACATTGAGGTATAGTGTGTCTGTTAAATATGTTTACTTGGGTTCATGTTGACAAGTCTAATACAGATCATTTGACTATGTCTTTCTCTGAGGTAATACAGAATTTTCACATTTCTGGTCAGGACAACAAAAATGGATCTTGGACATGGTTCTCATTATTTAATCTAAGCCAGCTCACATTACTTACAGGTATTTGATGATTACTACTACTTTTGGGGAGTAGGCAGTGGCATACCTTGTTGAGTGTACATATTACAGTGCACAAGGACCTGAGTTCTAGTCACCAGTCCCCACCTGTAATGGGGACTCTCACAAGCAGTGGAAAAATACTGTCAGAGTCTCTCTTCTTCTCCCTCCCTATCTCCTGCTTCTCTCTCAACTTCTGTCTCTATCCTAAATAAATAAATAATATTAAAAATACTACTTTTAAGAAGCCTACAGTCTCAATGATCTATAGTTTTTTTTTTCTCACTAGGAATATACATATTTATTTTCCTTGGGTATGTTCATTTTTTTGCTGAAGATTCATATATACATGGGCCCTGGGTCAGGTGGATGGGGGTAAATTTTAATTTTATTCATAGATTTAGAATGGGAGCTACTCTCTGCTGTACTCCATCTTTCTAGCCCTTTTTCTACTCTGACGCCAGCTTCTTAGTATTTCTGTCCAACTCCATGTTAGCTATCAAACTCAAGCAAAAACTTTGATAGGTGTGGGCCCCTAGAAACATGCCAAAAATAGACTTGATAGCTTCCTTTCACCCTAAAATCCCTAATTTCACCCGTTCTTTCCTGCTTTGTGGTTCCTGTTCATCAACCAGTTTGTCTCATTTTATATCTTGCCATCTTCCAGTCACTAAGTTGCAGTCACTATCATGATTCCATCCTGACTTCTCCTCACCAATGTGTCCTAGAACCTCATCTCTCCAGACCTCTACCCTACTAGGGAAAGATAGAAACAGTCTGGGAGTATGATTCATGTCCAGCAGAGAAGCAATTACAGAAGCCGGAACTCCTACCTTCTGCACGCCAAAACAATTTTGATCCATACTCCCAGTGAATAGGAGGAAGAGGATAAGAGGGATCCAAACTCCAGCTCCATCAGGACCTGGAGAGAGAAGAGGGAAAAGAGAGGGACATTTGTATGTAGTAATAGTGTTATTTGTAGCTTAGAAAGGAAGACGAAACATTTAAAAAAAAAAAAAGGGCAATTATATACAAATATAGACAGATAGTTTTAGAAATGATAGTTAACCCATATCTGTAATTTTAGGAAATTGCTGTAGCTTACAATAAAGAGCTTAGGGATTCAGAACTCTGGTGATGGGGACAATATGGCATTATACCCCTGTTGACATGTAACTTTGTAAATCATATTAAATCACTAATAATTTAAAAAAAAAAAAGAATATACAGTTGGACACTGAGGTAGCTCTATGTGAGTCCCTGGATTTATACCGCATCACTGGGAAAAATAAATAAATAAACAGCTTGGTTTATCTTCCTCTCTAAGTCCTATTCTAATACAATTCTGAAAGAAAATTGTTAGCAGAGTATTCAAATTTAAATAGTCTGTTTCAATTATTGAGAGTGGTCATATTTTTTCTTTTATTTTTTCTTTAGTTTTTTTTCCAGGTACTAAAATGTGCTCTACTTTAGAAATGTCCAACTTTATTACAATCAATGACAAATATGATCATAGGTATTTGAAGCATACAAGTGATTACTTGATATACATAGATGTTGAGGATTTATTAACACTATCAAAATAATTAACATATCCATCACCTCATATAGTTCCTGTGTGTGTGTATGTATGGTGAGAATGTTTTAAATCTATTCTTTGCCAGTTTCAAATATACAATACTATGCAATTATTATCATTATTTTTTTAGTTATTTGTATATTCTTGCATTTCTTTTCTTTTTAATTAGTGGTTTAATAATGGTATATAAGATTATAGGATTATAGCGGTACGATTCCATACCATACCCACCATCATTCTGTGACTCCTCCCACCAAAACCATCTCCCTACTAGAAGATAACCATCATAGTACTTACAAAGTTTTCAGAAGAGTTTGGCTACTGCTTCTTTAATTTTATTATCATTTTTATTATTATTTGTGAGCGCATGTACTTCAATTCTCTATATTCTACACATGTGCAAATCTATCCGGTATTTTTCACCTCCTAACTTCACTAAGCATAATCACTGTAACTTTAAGATAAGTTGTTCTGGGACCTCAACAAAGAGGGAATACAGTGACTTTGGGAACCCACCAAACCACTGTGAGTACAAACACGTGTGGCTCGTGGACAGGGAGGAGCCTAAGAGAGATTGAGCAGCTAGTAACAGTCTTGCAGTTTACCAGTTGAGGCACCACCTCCACTCTGTTTTACCAACAAAAAGATTGCTAAAGGGAGGAGAGGACTCCCCTGAGACTCACCAAATGCAACCGTGAGTCTCCATTGCTACTGCCCTCAGAGGCTGGAGCAGCAGGGGGGGGGGTTTCCTGTGTTAACATCTGGGAACAGATAACTGACCAGGAAACTCAGGAAAAAAGCTGCACCTCAGTGGCCTAGAAGTAGGGCTGTATAGTGGGAGCCTTTCCACATTGTTCTGATGAGAACATGGTGAATAATTGCCTCTGAACCTACAGACTATAAATGGGACTTGCTTAGAAACTCACAGAGCCCAGCAGTACTGCCCTGCTTGGCATAGAAGCTGAATTGTGCCTGGAGATTTGGATCCTTGGGGTGTGAGAGTCTCCTTGCATAACCACTGTATTATCTCTCCCCTACCCTGCTTTAGCTCTTGGTCAGGAGTGAGTGATTAAGCTAAGAAGCCAACTTATAGTTTAAAAGCCCTCAGGTTCCCATAGCCTATAAGGGAGAAAAAGAACAAAAGAGGCTCTTAATAGCCTCTGTGCTCCAACTCAGGGATTGAAATAATATTGAAACAACTGTTAATTTCCACAGCTATGAACTCTTTAAGTACTTTACTTAGACACAAGTCAAACCAGGCAAGAATGATCAGTAATTTGAAAAGTACTGAGAGAGGGACCTCATAACATAATATACAAAATGGTTAAACCAACAATAAGAAAAATGGAGAAATGAACCAGGACAAGAGTCCAGCTAAAAGCCCCCAAAGGTTGAACCACAAAATAGTGAGGCTAACATCCAAATGCTTGTTAAGGAAAGAGTCACAGGAGTGAGTAAAAAGTTTGAAATAATTGTCATCAGAAATGCAAAAACAACAAATGAGACTCTGGAAGACAACACTAATTATCTGCAGGTCATTAGAGAGCTGAAAGCTGAAATAGCTAAGCTAAGAACACAACTAGCTGAACAAGCTAAAACAGTATCTGAACAGGGAAACAAAATAGATGAACTCCAGAAAACAGTAGAGGGCAGAGAGAATAGAATCAATGAGGCTGAAGACAGAATTAGCAAGATCTAGGACAAATTAGAGACAACTAAAATAGAAGTAAGAGATCTCAAAGAGATTAAGAGATACTGAAAACAACAGAGACCTATACAATGACTTCAAAAGAAATAATACACACATTATTTATTGGCTTACCAGAAGAACAACAAGAGGGAGGGGAAGAAACCATCCTTCAGGACATAATAGCTGAAAACTTCTCTAGTCTAGACAACATCAAAGACAAAAAGGTTCAAGAAGCCCAGAGGGTCCCAAACAGAATCAACCCAGACTTAAAGACACCAAGACACATCATATTTAGAATGGAAAGGAATAAGGATAAAGAAAGGATTCTGAAGGCTGCAAGAGAAAAACAAAGAGTCACCTACAGAGGAAAACCCATAAGATTAGCAGCAGACTTCTCCACACACACACTACAGGCCAGAAGAGAATGGCAAGATATCTATCGAGTGCTCAATGAGAAAGGCTTTCAACCAAGAATACTGCATCCTGCTAGACTGTCATTCAGACTATTTGGAAGCATAAAAACCTTCTCAGACAAGCAACAGTTGAAAGAATCAACTATCACCAAGCCTGCCCTGAAAGAAGTTCTTCAAAGTCTCCTATAAACAGTCAGACCATGATAAATAGGCCATATATCAGAACACTCTAAAACTCTACAAGAATGGCACTAAAATATCTTCAATCTTTGATATCAATAAATGTCAATGGCCTGAATTCACCTATTAAAAGGCACAGAGTATGAAGATGGATCAGAAAACACAACCCAACAATATGCTGTCTACAGGAAACCCACCTAACTTAACAAGAAAAACAATGTCAGACATCAGAAAAGGTAACAGCAGCAAATGCTGAAGAGGGTGTGGGGTCAAAGGAACCCTCCTGCACTGCTGGTGGGAATGTCAATTGTGGAGAACTCTGTGGAGAATTCTGTGGAGAACTCTCAAAAGGCTAGAAATCGTCCTACCCTATGATCCTGCAATTCCTCTCCTGGGGATATATCCTAAGGAACACAACACACCCATCCAAAAATATCTGTGTACACATAGGTTCTTTTTTTTTTTTTTTAACCAGAGCACTGCTCAGCTGTGGTTTATGGTGGTGCAGGGGATTGAACCTGGGACTTTGGAGCCTCAGGCATGAGAGTCTCTTTGCATAATCATTATGCTATCTACCCCTGCCCCACATATGTTCTTAGCAGCACAATTTGTAATAGCCAAAACCTGGAAGCAACCCAGGTATCCAACAACAGATGAGTGGCTGAGCAAGCTGTGGTATATATACACAATGGAATACTACTCAACTATAAAAAATGCTATAAAGTGATGCCTGGTTCTTTCTCTCTCTCCTCCTATTTTTCTCATTAAGAAATAAACAAAATATTTTAAAAAGTAAAAAAAAATAATTCACTGACTTAAAAATTTAATTTTTATGATATGCATAATATGTTCAGCTGATTGTGTGAGGATATACTTCTGCTGTTAGTCGTATTTATTCAGATACATGCAGTCAGTGTAGTCATATCCTTATCTTCTGACTGGGCTGCCCAGCACAGTTCTAGGAGGCTGCTCTCACTTGTCACAGCCTAGGGTAGACACACCCCCTAGAACCATGGATGCTTTATGGCACATTTTAATGTCTGCAATCTCAGTTCTCAACATATAGTCGAATTAGGAATGTGAATGTTTATTCTGGAGGCATATTAATGTCCTCACTTAGAGCATTGATGACTGTCTTTCTAAAAAAAAATTTTTATTGTTTTTTTTCTCCCCTCTAAAAAAATTTTAAAGATTTTTTTTAATTTATTGATTCATGAGAAATGATAGGAGAGAGAGAAAGAACCAGACATCACTCTGGTACATGTGCTGCCGGGGATTGAATTTAGGACCTCATGCCTGATAGTCCAGTGCCTTTTCCACTGTACCACCTCCCAGACCACTTTCTAACAAATTTTATTATTCTACACTACTATATAATATGACAGTATTATAGTAGTGCATGCTCACACTTCTACAATTGGTTAAGTCTCAGCGCACCCACCATCCCTACCCCCCTGTTCCCATTCCTTCTGGTAATCTCCATATTTTTCAGAGTCTAAGAGTTAACTTTTTTTTTACTTCATTTGATCTAGTTATTTATATCCCTCACATGAGTGTAACCATTCAGTACTCTCATTTGTTTTATTGTTGTTGTAGTTATTATTCTTGTTATTGCTGTCATTGTTAGATAGGACAGAGAGAAATGGAGAAAGAAGGGGAAGACAGAGTGAGGAGAGAAAGACAGACACCTTTAGACCTGCTTCACTGCCTGTGAATCAACCCCCCAGCAGGTAGGGAGCCAGGGGCTCGAACCGGGATCCTTACATTCATCCTTGCACTTCAGCTCATGTGCACTTAGCCCATTGTGCTATCTATAGCCCAACCCCCTGGTTGACTATTATTTCTATAAATATCTGTATTTATGTATATTTGCTTTTTTTTTCCTATGGTCCTGACTTCTCTTCCTCTCTAAGTCACACCTACACCTATTACTACTCCAAATCTCCTTCCTTTTTTCCTTTTTTCTCTCCAAGTCTTGATGGAATCTCGGTTCAGAGCCATCTTCCCCTAACATTTCTCCGCCTAGAGTAGGAACCAAAATTCTATATAGGGTGCAGAATGTGGAATGTCTGGCTTCTGAAATTGCTTCTCCACTGGGCATGGGCAATGGCAGTTCAATCCATACTCCCCTGTTTCTCTCTCTCCCTAGTGGGGTAGGGCTCTGGAGAAGTGAGCTTCTGGGACACAATGATGAGGTCATCTGCCCAGGGGGTTTAGGATAGAATCATAGTAGCATCTGTAACTTGGTAACTGAAAGGTGATAAGATATGAAACAGGACAAAATGTTTAATAAACAAAAAGGAACCCTTTTAATGACTGAGTAGTATTCCAAGGGCAACATATCTTTATAAAATCTATGCTGAGGAATGTCTACTACACTATATATAACTTGATATTTTAGACTTGTGTCTGTTTCAGATTAGCACTAACTATGACTTAATCAGTCACTCTGTAATATGATAACTCCATGGATTTCCAGAGGTCAGTGGGTGTTGGGAGAGGTCAAATCCTTCCCCTCCACCAGAGCAAGCGCCTAAGAACTGATAGGAAACTATGTGACCTGTTAGCCTTCAGAGACTTTACCTACCTTGATACCATGTGAAATTAGTTAGTAGAAATGGGAAAATATTGTACTTGTCCTGAGAAAATTGATGACCCTGCCATTCAGTATTTTCCCTGTGTAATCAATATCTCTGCTATGACCCCACAACATCTTTCCAGATGTACCCATCATGCTTTTCACTGATGTAAGCTTTGTGTGGAATTTCTTTGTTACAAAATTATAAAAGAATGGACTGATCTAGTAAGAGACACTGCATTCTCCTGTCTCTTTCAGAAAGAAGAGTATTTGTCATACCATCTCTACCAAGAATAAACTTAAGTCTTAGAATATTTTTCCTTGTTTGAGTAACTTTGAACTAGCCTACATGAAGATTTCAGTCTCAAGGTCCAGCAGAGCACGTTCTTGACTTCTGCAACTGATTTGTCTAATCATCCTTTGATGGCTATTTTGCCTGAATATTGTGCTTAGTGCTACTATAAACATAAGGTTACAATCATATTGTTGAATTAAAGTTAAACCCAATTTTAAGTGGCTTCATCAGGTAGGTCTCAATAGTAAAGTATAAGCCTTGCGTGTCTGAGGTCATATATTTCACCCCTAGCACCATATGAGGGAGATAAAAGACAAAGCAAGCACAGCTTCCTAGAGGGTGGAGAGATGACTTGGCTCCCCATAAATCAGTAAAAAAAAAAAAAATAACAAAATGCCATAAAAGTTGTGTCCTTGACATGGTTCAGTAGCTCATACATACCAAAAAAAATGTGAGGTTTGATCATCCCCAAGCTGCAAAACCAAAATAAAATAATATATTTATTATCTTAACCATTCTGGTTACCATGTTAATATTTTTTGTGAAAAATCTTTTTCGTTGTGTGTGAAAAATCTTAAGGGTTGTTCAAGTTTAAATGATCCAGGTTTTTTTTTTCAGAGTATTTACCTTTTTAAAAAATATTTATCTATTATTTATTCCCTTTTGTTGCCCATGTTGTTTTATTGTTATAGTTATTGTAGTTGTTATTGATGTTGTCATTGTTGGATAGGACAGAGAGAAATGGAGAGAGGAAGGGAAGACAAAGAGGGGGAGAGAAAGATAGACAACCTGCAGACCTGTTCATCTCTTGTGAAGTGATTCCCCTGCAGGTGTGGAGCCGGGGGCTCGAACCGGGAACCTCCTGCGGTTCCTCGCACTTTGCACCACCTGAGATTAACCCGCTGCAATACCGCCTGACTTCCAGTATTTACCTTTTAAGATTATGTTTCATTTCCTGTCAGGGGTCTTTGGAGCACAACTCTGCTCCACCATACTTTCTCTCCGTGACACTTTCTTCCAGTGGGAATGCCGGGTTCTTACTACCTCTAATTTGTACGCTGTGTTATGACGCCATCTTGAGCAAGAAGAATCACATTTTCATAGCACATTCAAGAGCAAAATGAGTCATTCTGTTGTTAAAATTTCGGAAGCTCTTGCCGGGCGGGCTAGCTTCACGGCGGGTAACAGAGATGCGGAGACAACAGCTGGGCAGGGAAGCTGTATTTTTTTATTCAGGAACAACGATTCATAAACTAAGACAAACTAATCACCAAACAAAACTCTGCTGTCTCTTTGCGGTGGCGCAAGAACTCTCTCTCTTACTCTGGAACTCAGGAACTCTCCAACTCTGGCACTCTGGAACTCTCGTACTTGAGAACCCTCTGAAACTCTGGCACACTGGAACTCTCTCTTACTCTGTAACCCTGAAACTCTCGAACTCAGGAACTCAGGAACTCTGTCTAACTCAGGAACTCAGGAACTCTCCGACTCAGGAACCCTCTCTCGGGGTTTCTTTTTGGGCGGGGCCAAGTAGGCCCGCCAAATTAATAGGACTCACCCAATTCCCTTGGCGGGGGAGGGCTAGAACAAACCAATCTAAAGCATACGACAATTCCCCCTTTTCTTTTTAACTAAATGACTATAGTATCAAGGGTGTGGGGTGAACAGAAACATATATAACAAAAACCAGCATGTTGCCAAGGGAAGGCCTGAGGGGGCCATATCTGAAAAAAAAAAAAAAAACATTTCTTGCCTCTGGGGGGCTACTTGCCTCGACGGGCAATTGCATTGGGGCGGGGAACGGCCTAGGGTCCCAAAGGCAGCTGGCTGCAACTTACTTACTATGAAACAAAACTTGTTATTAGCATATCTACTGCACGATCCAACGTTTCTAATAGAGAAGGAATTTGAGACTTTTACATATCAACAATGTCTTTTAACCTTTTGTTACACCCATTCAAGATGGAGACACACCCTAGGTGTGGGCCAGAGAGGAAACCTCAGGCATGAGAATAATTAGCATAGCCATTGTGCGATCTACCATTTCTAATAGAGAAGGTAGTGTTTTACATATCAACAAGTCTATTTAACCTTTTGTTTAGACCAACTTAGTTAAAATATATTGATTGTTAACTAATTTTTACCTCAGACTTTAAATGTAAGTTAATTTTATCTTTATGAGAATTACATTGAAAACCTTTTTCATTTAACTTTGACTAGTAAGAATTTAGCCTTAAAGCTACTGTTTACCAAACTTTAAACATACACATAAACATGGTCATTAATACACAAGGAGAGAAACCTTTGTTATGAAGACATGTCATTTTAAACACGAATTTAAATCTGTACTGTCTTAGTTGTTGGGGGGGGGGTTTTCACCATCCGGAGGTGGCTTCCCGTGTAGCTCCACTTCTAGGAATTGCAGGTTGCGATCTCTGCACAAATCTCTGCGTACTCCAGCTTGTCTGCCTTCAGACCGGACCGGCGGCTGGAGATCTCGTGTGCCCAGTTTCAGCAGGGAGCCCGGGGGTCCGGGAGGCCCGGGATGGTTCCAGAATTCATAGAAAGAGGGCAGGCAGGCCAGCTTTGCAGAAGGCGTGGGCCTAGATTCCCAGGGGTGGCGGCCATGATGGGCCGCCGCGGCCCTGCCCCATGGCCCTGCCCCATGGCCCTGCCATGTCTGCTGCCCTGTTCGCAGTGGCCGAGCAGCGTAGAGGGATCACGCGTCCAGTGCCCTGCGCCATGCGGTGGAGAGCCGGCTCCTGTGGGCTGGCCTCGGGCTCTTGTGTGTTGGCCTCGGGCTCTTGTGTGTTGGCATAGGGCTCCAGCATGTTGGCATTGGGCTCCAGGGGCTCTTGTGTGTTGGCGACAGCCTCCTGCGGGCTGCGGGGCTGCGGGGCTGCGGGGCTGCAGACGCAGTGCGCGGGGTTGTCTGGGCGCAGCCGGCTGGCTGGCTGTTTAACCAGGTAGAAACAGCAGCTCCGCGCCTCACCTCCCTCCCGCTGGCTCTTCCCGCTGGCTGTTCTGAGTTCGCCAGAGTGCGTGGAAACCACAGAGTGGTCCAGAGATAAATGTTCCAGAAACAGCAAAACAGTATCGTGAAGAAAGAGCAGAGGCCTTTGGAGATCTCTTCACAAGCAGAAGAGAAGGCCATAGTGCATAGGTAGCCAAATTGTCTTTACTTATCTGAGAGATGCGCAGGTCAGGTCCACGTGGGCGCCATTTGTTGTTAAAATTTCGGAAGCTCTTGCTGGGCGGGCTAGCTTCACGGCGGGTAACAGAGATGCGGAGACAACGGCTGGGCAGGTAAGCTGTATTTCTTTATTCAGGAACAACGATTCATAAACTAAGACAAACTAACAGAACTCTGCTGTCTCTTTGCAGCGGCGCAAGCACTCTCTCTCTTACTCTGGAACTCAGGAACTCTCCAACTCTGGCACTCTGGAACTCTCGTACTTGAGAACCCTCTGAAACTCTGGCACACTGGAACTCTCTCTTACTCTGTAACCCTGAAACTCTCGAACTCAGGAACTCAGGAACTCTGTCTAACTCAGGAACTCAGGAACTCTCCGACTCAGGAACCCTCTCTCGGGGTTTCTTTTTGGGCGGGGCCAAGCAGGCCCGCCAAATTAATAGGACTCACCCAATTCCCTTGGCGGGGGAGGGCTAGAACAAACCAATCTAAAGCATACAACACCATTCCATTTTTCTGTGGTGCCAGATCAAACCTAAAGTCTTGTGCAAACATGTTACCGAAGAGCCACCTCCCTGATCCAACTTTTCTCTTTTTAAAAACTGGAATGGGGGGAGTTGGGCGGTAGCACAGCGGGTTAAGCGCAGGTGGCGCAAAGCTTAAGGACCGGCATAAGGATCCGGGTTCAAGCCTCCCCCCCACCTGCAGTGGAGTCGCTTCGCAAGCAGTGAAGCTGGTCTGCAGGTGTCTTGTCTTTCTCTACCCTTCTCTGTCTTCCCCTCCTCTCTCCATTTCTCTCTGTCCTATCCAACAACGACGACATCAATAACAACAATAATAACCACAACAACAATGAAAAACAACAAGGGCAACAGGAGGTAAAAAAAAAAAAAAGGAATTAAATATCTAGTGAGGGAGATTGAGAAAGGAGAAGGAAAATAAAGGAAACCACTGCTCTGCCTCATACAGAATTCTTGTTGCCACCATGTGGTGCTGGGGGTTACAGTCAGATCCCCATGCATAGTAGGTGGTTGGTCTATCACTAAGCCACCTCCCCAGTTCCTCCTGATATTCAGTTGGGTGTAGTTTAATATGACTGTAAATCTTCTATTTATAGGCTGTGTAGAGAGTTCCTCTGACCTTTGCACATGGTCAATGTTGAAGCATTCCCTTAATTTTTTTTTTTCCTGTGGTCCGGGAGGTGGCACAGTTGCTAAGGCACTAGTCCCGAGTTCGATCCCCGACAGCACATGTACCAGAGTGATGGTAAATTCTTTTTAAAAAAATGTTTTCTATTCTATGTACACGAAAGGACACACATGCATGATTCCTATTTCAATCAGCTATTAAAATCTCGAATGTGGGCAGGGGTAGATAGCATAATGGTTATGCAAAGAGACTCATGCCTGAGGCTCCAAAGTCCCAGGTTCAATCCCCTCCACCACCATAAGCCAGAGCTGTGCAGTGCTCTGGTAAAGAAAAAAAAAATCTCAAACTTATAGGAGCCAAGCAGGGGTGAGCCTGGTAAAGCATACACATTACTATGAGCATGGACCTGTGTTCAAGGACCCAATTCCCACCTTCAGGGGGAAGCCTCAGTGGTGAAGCAGTGCTGTAGGTGCTTCTGTTTCTCTCTCTCAATCCCAGCCTTCCTCTTAGTTTCTCTATCAAAAATAAAGAAAATATTTGTTTAAATCTCAAGTATATATATATGTGTGTGCATATATATCTATATTATGCTATTTTTCACTTTATCTTAGCAGTTTTCTTAATTAATGGACACATAAGACCCTATTTTTAAGACCCTGTTTAAAAAATTTATTTTTTTAATATTTTTTTTTCAATATTTTTCAATTTATTTTTTTCAATATTTATTTACAAAATTATAAGATAGCAGTGGTATAATTCCACATGTTTGCTATCACCAGAATTCTGTTCCCCCATTCCTCCACTGGAAACTACAGTGGTTCTCTCAAGGTCACAGATATGGGTTGGCTATGATTTCTACAACTACCCGTTTGTATTTATATATATTTGCCCTTTTTCCTATGGTCCTGCCTTCTCTTCCTTTCTGAATCACACCTACTACTTCCAAGTGTCCTTCTTTCCTTTTTCTTTTTATTCCTTTTCTCTATGGGTCTTGATGGAGTTCAGAGCCCTTTGGTCTTCCCCTAACATTTCTCCCCCTCTTGGAGTATGGACAAAAATTCTTTATTTTGTGTAGAAGGTGGCAGTTCTGGCTTCTGTAAATGCTTCTCTGCTGAACATGAGCATTAGCAAGGACCTTATATTTTAATTTTTTATGTTTCATTTGTGACTGACAATAGCTTATAAGATTGTAAAATTAGAGTGTATAGTTCCACACCAAAGTTTTATGTCCCCACCCGACCACCTCCCAAAGATAACCACCATAGTTCCCACTAGTCTTAGAAACAGTTGGCTTGCTTGTTGTTTTTTTCCAAGTTTATGTTCATGTGTTCTCTAGATTACACATGTGAGTGAAACCATCTAGTAGTCTTTCATCTCTTATTTTGTTAAATACAGTCACATCCAGTTCTGTCCATTTTGTCCCGAAGGACACAATATCATCTTTTATTTTAAGAATTTATTTATTTATTTATTTATTCATGAGAAAGATAGGAGGAGAGAAAGAACCAGCCATCACTCTGGCACATGTGCTGCCAGGGATCGAACTCAGGACCTCATGCTTGAGAGTCCAATGCTTTATCCACTGCTCCATCTCCTGGACCACACAATATCATCTTTTTCAATTGCAGAGTAGTAGTCCATGGAATATATAGCCCATAAGTTCTTTAGCCAATCATCTGTTGATGGGCATTTAGGCTGCTTCCAACCTTTGGCTTTTGTGAACAATCAATCTATGAACATAGCGCAACGCTGTATTAATGAACATAGGATAATTCCTGTATGTTTAAGGCATACAAGTCAATTCATTTCATCATATGTAACATATAGAAATCTAGCCAACATCATGCCTTAAATTTTCCTTGTGACTATTAATAATTCTTTCTCAGGATCGGGCAGTAGTGCAGCGGGTTAAGCGCACATGGTGTGAAGCACAGGGACCAAAGCAAGGATCCCAGTTGGAGCCCCTGGCTCCCCACCTGCTGGGGGGTCGATTCACAGGTGGTGATGAAGGTCTGCAGATGTCTGTCTTTCTCTCCCCCTCTTTTTTTCCCCTCCTCTCTCGATTTCTCTCTGTCCTATCCAGCAACAGGAATGACAACAATAACTACAACAAAGGTAACAACAAGGGCAACAAAAAGAAAAATAAATAAAATACTAAAATAATAATAATTAATTCTCTTAAATATTTATTAACAAGGGGAGAGGAAAAAGAGAGAGAATTAGAGCATCACTCTAGCACATATGGTGTTGAGGGCTGAACTGAGAACCCCATGCATGAAAGTCTTTCACTGTTCTCTGTGTCATCTCTTGGGCTGCCCATTTTTCCTGTTTTCATGTTATCCCTGTGCCATCTTCAGACAGCTACTTTCTGTCACTTGATGGTTTGACACTGGTTACGTGGTTCTGTTCTTAGGAGTGTGATTTACATTTGATCCTTGAATAACTGGTAGTTATGAGTGAAATTACCTGTAGTTTTTAACTACAAACATCTCTAAACTAACATTAATAAAATAAAAATAATAAAAGCCAAAAACATATATTTCAACTAGTCCATACAACCTATTCAATATCCTATGAACAACCATTTAAAATTATTACATTGCTTTATATTTTTTTTTAAATTTTTATGTATTTATTTATTTATTTTCCCTTTTGTTGCCCTTGTAGTCATTATTGTTGTTGTTACTGATGTCGTCATTGTTAGATAGGACAGAAAGAAATGGAGAGAGGAGGAGAAGACAGAGAGGGGGAGAGAAAGACACCTGCAGACCTGCTTCACCACCTGTGAAGTGACTCCCTTGCAGGTGAGGGGCTGGGGGCTGGAACCGGAATCCTTAAGCTGGTCCTTGCGCTTAGCACCATGTGCACTTAACCCACTGCGCTATCACCCGACTCCCTATATATATATATTTTTTTAATATTTATTTATTCTCTTTTGTTGCCCTTGTTGTAGTTATTGATGTCGTCATTGTTGGATAGGACAGAGAGAAATGGAGAGAGGAGGGGAAGACAGAGAGACACCTGCACACCTGCTTCACCGCTTGTGAAGCAAGTCCCCTGCAGGTGGGGAGCCGGGGGCTCGACCCGGATCCTTATTGCTGGTCCTTGTGCTTTGTACCACCTGCGCTTAACCCACGCAGAGCTACAACCCGACTCCCAAGGACATACTTTTTTTTTTTATTTTATCAGAGCACTGTTCAGCTCTGGTTTATGGTGGTACAGGGGATTGAACCTGGGACTTTGGAGCTTCAGGCCTGAGAGTCTCTTTGCATAACCATTATGCTATCTACCCCTGCCTGCTATATTTTCTTTAAAGATATTTTATTAATTTGTTGCATAGAGGGAGAGTAAGAGTGAAAGCGAAAGAGAAGATAGAAATATGACACTGGTCAGTTCTGACTCACTACCACCGGCCCCCATAAACAGACTGTTAGGCCTGAGGCTCTGAAGTCCAATGTTCAATCCTCCACTGCACTGTAAACCAGCTGGATTATCAGTGCTCTGGTAAAAAAAATTTAAAAAAAAAGAAAAAAGAAAAGTCCTTCTAAGAATGAGGTGTTCTCCACCTCTCTGAGTTAAGATATTTTCATTGTGGAAATTAAGGAATACTGTGCATGCAGTTCCTTTTTAAGCTTATTAATGATATCTTTCATTATGAGAGCAGATGATCTCAGTCTATGAGAGGAAAAAGGAGTTATCAGCCAAAGCAGGGCCTCAGAACAGCTCCCCACAGGGTAGAGAGCATAATGGTTATGCAAATTGTTCACATGCCTCAGGCTCAGAATCCAGATTCCAATCTCTCCACACCACTACAAGTCACCAAGACTGGGGCTATTCCTCCACTCGTGCTGACGGCTCTATCTTAGCCGACTGGGCTTCAGCGAATGACCTCTCCCTATTATACGATCCCAAACAGCCAGGCTCTTTTCACAGTGCTAGATGGAGTAAAGACTCGTCACCCGACCTGTGCTGGATTAGCACAGTCAACGGCCAAGCCTTTCCCGCTACAAGACACGTTCTCAAGATCTTCCCGCACAGTCATCACTGCCCAGCTATCATCCACATTGGTCTCCAGCTCCCACTGATTCTGTGCTCGGAGAAACTAAGATGGAACTTTCGGAAAGCAAACTGGCGTCTGTTCAGTGATCTTACCAACAAATCTATTCCTGCAATTCCAATTAACTCTATCCCCTCTGAAGATTCCTACAGGCGCTTCCGCCAAGCCATCTTCAAAGCAGCTTCCCAAGCCATTCCTCGTGGGAGACGTGCTAACTATACGCCTTGTCTTGATGCTGAATGCGAGCAACTACTAAAGCAGTATGATGAGTCGGGTGACCCAGATGTGGCTGACCATCTCATTGCCTCCCTGGATGCAGCACTGTCTGAACTGGAAGACGCTTTGAAGAGGGTTAAACCGGGAACAGCTGCTGGCTATGATAACATCACCCCAGAACTCATTCTTTTTTTTTTTTTTTTCCTCCAGGGTTATTGCTGGGCTCGGTGCCTGCACCATGAATCCACCGCTCCTGGAGGCCATTTTTCCCCCTTTTTGTTGCCCTAGTTGTTGCAGCCTCATTGCAGTTATTATTGCCATTGTTGACGTTGCTTTGTTGTTGGGTAGGACAGAGAGAAATGGAGAGAGGAGGGGAAGACACAGAGAGAGGGGGAGAGAAAGATAGACACCTGCAGACCTGCTTCACCACCAGTGAAGTGACTCCCCTGCAGGTGGGGAGCCGGGGGCTCGAACCGGGATCCTTACGCCGGTCCCTGCGCTTTGCGCCACGTGCGCTTAACCCACTGCGCCACCGCCCGACTCCCCCCAGAACTCATTCTTAACTTGGGCCCCGTGGCAAAGAAGTGGCTCACTTCATTCCTGTCCCACATCTTGGAATCCGAATCTATGCCCAAAATTTGGCATCGTGCGAAGATAATAGCAGTTTTGAAACCAAAGAAAGACCCAACACTGGCCACCAGCTATAGACCAATTTCTCTCCTCTCCATGTGTTACAAACTCCTTGAGAGGCTGCTTCTGTCACGAATTTCTCATCTTACAGAGAAATTCCTATCACCTGCCCAAGCTGGTTTCCGCCAAGGAAGATCTACCTGTGAACAAGCCCTGGCCCTCTCAACTTACATTGAAAATGGATTCCAGAAGAATTTAAAGATGTCTTTGTTGATCTCACAGCAGCCTATGACACGGTCTGGCACCGTGGTCTCCTAGTCAAGATCTCAAGATGCCTGCCTCCATGGGTGGCCAACACTATATCGTTTCTTCTCCAAAACAGAAGATTCCGGGTGCATCTGGGTGACAAGTCTAGCAGATGGAGACTTGTCTCAAGTGGCCTCCCCCAGGGCTCTGTTCTGGCTCCTACACTATTTAATATTTACATCAATGACCTCCCAGAAACTTCTTCAAGGAAGTTCATCTACGCCGATGACATCTGTTGTGCAACTCAGGCATCCAAGTTCGACATCCTCGAGGAAACACTCACGAAAGACATGTCTCTGATATCTGATTACTGTAAAAAATGGCGACTAATCCCTAGCACTGCAAAAACGGTATCATCTGTTTTCCATCTACACCATGCCTCGGCCTCGCATGAGCTTAATGTGCAGCTTGGCGATACGAGAATCCGGCATGAAGCCCAGCCAGTCTATCTTGGCGTTACTCTCGATCGCACTCTGTCATTTCACGAACATCTCATAAAAACTGCAGCAAAGGTGGGCGCGAGGAATCACATCATTGCAAGACTGGCCAGCTCCTCATGGGGCGCGAGCGCTTCCACACTACGATCATCATCTCTGGCATTATGCTATTCCACTGCAGAATACTGTGCCCCAGTATGGTTCTGTAGCCCCCATGTCCACTTAGTCGATTCCAAATTATATTCCTCCATGAGGATAATTTCTGGAACCATCCGTTCCACCCCGGTTCCATGGCTGCCAGTTCTTAGCAACATCACCCGGCCAGATATTCGTCGGGATGCGGCATCATCTAAGTTCATTTCCCACGTCTACGCTCGACCGGACCTGCCAATATACGCGGATATCTTCGCCCACCCTGTCCGACATTTGACGTCTCGTCACCCAATCTGGTCCCCTACGCCTACACTGAACTTCTCTGTTCCAGACTCTTGGAAACAGAGTTGGCAGTCAGCTGAGGTAAAGAACAAACACCTCATCACAGACCCCTGGAAGCTTCAACCCGGCTTTGACCTAGCACGTTATGATTGGGCCCTCCTCAATCGCTATCGAACAGGCCATGGTCGGTGCACCGCTATGTTCCATCGCTGGGGAGCCAGAGACGACCCGAACTGCCCCTGCGGCTACAGACAGACTATGACCCACATAGTCAACGACTGCCACCTCTCCAGATTCAAAGGAGGTCTCGAAACTTGACATCAGGATCCACCTGACGCTGTTGACTGGCTACAGAAGAAGGGCAAATGCTAGAAGAAGAAGAGCTTAACAGTGTCCCAGTTGGGACAAAACAAACAAACAACAACAATAATAATAATAAAGGAACAGGACTCCAAGCCTCGCGGTTCCAGTCCCAGAGGCCCTCTGAGGCCCCGGTTCCAATCCCGCCATACCACTACAAGTCAAAACTGAACAGTTTCCCAGTCAGGACAAAAATAATAATAATAGGGTGGGGGTAGATAGCATAATGGTTATGCAAACAGACTCTCATGCCTGAGGCTTCATCAAGTTCCAGGTTCAATCCCCCACACCACCATAAGCCAGAGCTGAGTAGTGCTCTGGTAAAAAAATATAATAATAAAATAAAATAATAATAATAGTAATAATGGAACAGACTACAAGCCCCACCCCCTCCGCGGGGCCCTGGGGCTGCTGACTTTACCATCTTCCATCAGAATTAGCAGGAAAACCTGTGGCCAGTAGCCAGCTGGACTAGGGCCTAGGCCTAAAATACCCATCAGTGGGATTTGAAGAAGAAAAACCTGTGGCCAGAGGCCAACCAGAGTGATCACCTAAGTGGCAGAGGCTTGGCCCAGCAAGCTAGAGCTGCACAAGTCCAAAAACACTGCAGGTCAGGGCATTAAAGAGTGAAGGATGCCTGTGTCCACCTGAGAGCCCTCCAGACTTTCAGGCTGTCCTGGCTGGCTCCCGTGCTCCAGAGGGTCTTCTGAGGATGCAGCTGCTTCGGATAGAGAGGTCACCTGGGAGGGGCCCAGGGGCAGGCTGGCTGCTCACCACCATAGCCACACTCCAAGGGGCCACAGGAGGCAGGGGCAACAACTGTACTTATGCTCCCATGTCTTGCTCATCTCTAACTCAACAGTTTGGATCCTCAAATGCATTCACATCTTGACCGTACCTCCACTGCAGAAAGCTAACAACCCATCTAGATGACATATCCCTGGGATTCATTGGCTCAGAGAAGTGCCACCCCCCACCACCGTACCAAACACACATGCCTCTAAGCTGGATCAGCCCTGCAGTTGTACTCTTATCCCTCACGTTGCCAGCTTCTATCTTTGCTCCCCTTTCCCTGTGTGCACCACAGCCTCTGTGTCTTCACTCTCTCTGATCAGTTGAATAACACAAGACTCCTACATTCTGCTCAACACCACAGTTGGGTGGGGTAGGGCTGAGGGTTGGGGGAGGGCATGGATTTTTAAAAGTCCACTGTGAGTGGTAAAATAGTGCAGGCAAAGTCCCAGCACCGTGGTCTGGTCTTCAAAGTCAGAAGCCTCCTTGCTGCCCAAAATTACATGGGGATACTGTCATTTTACTCGCAGTCAACTCTTGTAGAAAAGGGCGGGGGGCCTAGGGAGCATAATGGTTATGTAAACAGACTGGTTTTTTTTTTTCCTTTTTGTTGCCTCCTGGGTTATAGCTGGGGCTCAGTGCCTACACTACAAATCCACTGCTCCTGGAAGATATTTTTGCCTCTTTGTTGCCCTTCTTGTTTATCTTTGTTGTTGGTACTATTACTGTTATTACTGTTGTTGTTAGAACACAGAGAAATCGAGAGAGGAGGAGAGGACAGAGGGGAAGAGAAAGACACCAGGGAGTCGGGCAGTAGTGCAACAGGTTAAGCACAGGTGGCACAAACTGCAAGGACCAGAGTAAGGATCTCGGTTTGAGCCCCCGGCTCCCCACCTGCAGGGGAGTCACTTCACAAGCGAAGCAAGTCTGCAGGTGTCTGTCTTTCTCTCCCCCTGTCTTCCCCTACTCTCTCCATTTCTCTCTGTCCTCTCCATTTCTCTCTGTCCTATATGACATCAACAACAATAATAACTACAACAGCAACAAAACAAGGGCAACAAAAGGGAATAAATAAAATGAAAAAGCAATAGAAAATTAAAAGAGAGAGAGAGAAAGACACCTTCAGACCTGCTTCACTACTTGTGAAGCGACCACCCTACCCTGCAGGTGGGGAGCCAAGGGGTTCAAACCAGGATCCTTGGGCAGGTCCCTGTGCTTTCCACCATGTGAGCTTAACCCATAGCTACTATGTTCATTTGCAGTTGAGAGGTAAAATTTACATGTCACTCAACCCAGACTTCCATTAGAAATGTATATACAGGGGCAAATAGTATAATGATTATGCAACTCAGTCTATTTTAATTAGTTACAGTGATTTGACAATGTTTAAAAATTATATTTTGGGAGTCGGGCTGTAGTGCAGTGGGTTAAGCGCAGGTGGCACAAAGCACAACCCCGGCTCCCTACCTGCAGGGGAGTTGCTTCACAGGCAGTGAAGCAGGTCTGCAGGTGTCTATCTTTCTCTCCTCTCTGTCTTCCCCTCCTCTCTCCATTTTTCTCTTCCCTATCCAACAATGACAACAACAATAATAACTACAACAATAAAACAACAAGGGCAACAAAAGGGAATAAATAAATATTTAAAAAATTATATTTTGGGGTATACTTTCTCATGCATACATGGTTCTAATCTTCTATATTCCACATATGAGAGGAATAATCTGGCCCTTATCCTTCACTTCTTATTTCAGTTAGGTTTTATAGAAATGAGGAAGGTGTCTTGCTGTCTTAAAAGTTAAGAAGACAACAGATAATTATTATTATAACCAAATTATTTGGAAACTTGGTTTACCTTAAAAATTCCATGGTTAGGGGACTTCTGGAGGTGGAGCTATGAGCAGCAAATCGCTTTCTCTCCTCTCCTCTCCCAGATCAACTAGGAATACCAAAGGAGACCACCCAGGACCTAAACAAGACAGGACTAGAATGAACACAGGAACCCAGTAAGTCACCGGTGAGTACAAACACATGTGACTGGTGACAAAGAGGAGAGAGGAGCCTAAGGAGAGATTAAGTGACTGCTAACAGTTCAGCAGTTAATCAGTTGAGACACCACCTCCAGTCTTCTCCGCCAACAAGGGGACAGCTTAAGGGAGGAAAGGACTCCCCAGAGACTCACCAAGTGCAACTCTGAGTCTCCATTGCTACTACCCTCAGAATTTGGAGCAGTGAAAGGGAGGAACACCAGAGGACAGAGATCTAACCGGGAAACTCAGGAGAAGACCTATACGTTGGTGGCATAGCTGAGGGGCTGTGAAAGTGTCTTTGCATAACCACTGGATTATCTCTGCCACAGCCTGCTTTATCTCTTCGTCAGGAGTCAGTGATTAAGCTAAGAAGCCTATTGATAGTTTAAAAGCCCTCAGGCTCCCATAGCCTACAGGGAAGAAAAAAAAAGAGGCTTTTAAACCACTGAGCTCCAACTCAGGGATTGAAACAACTATTAATGTCCACCACTGTGAACCCCTTAATTAACTTACTTAGACACAAGTAAATCCAGGCAATAGTGATCAATAATTTGAAAAGTACTGATAAAGGGAACTCATAACATAATATATAAAATGGTTAAAACAACAAGAAAAAATATTGGAGAATCAAACCAGGACAAGAATCCAGCTAAAAGTCCTCCAGAGGTTGAAGCACAAAACAACGAGTTCAACATCCAAACATTAGCTAAGGAAATAATAACAGGAGTGAGTAAAGAATTTGAAAAAATTGTAATCAGAAATGCAGGAACAACAAATGAGAATATGGAAGAAAATACTAATTATCTCATGGTTATTAGAGAGCTGAAAGCTGAAATGGCTGAGCTAAGAATGCAACTAGTTGAACAAGCTAAAACAGTATCAGAGCAAGGCAACAAAATAGATTAACTCCAGAAAGCAGTAGAGGGCAGAGAGAATAGAATCTATGAGGCTGAAGACAGAATTAGCAAGATTGATGATGAATTAGAGACAACTAAAAAAGAAGTAAGAGATCTAAAAAAGAGATTAAGAGATGCTGAAAACAACAACAGAGTCCTATGGGATGACTTCAAAAGAAACAATATATGCATTATTGGCATACCAGAGGAAGAAAGAGAAGGAGAGGAAGAAAGCATTTTCCAGGCCATAGTAACTGAAAACTTCTCTAGTCTAGACAACATCAAAGACATAAAGATTCAAGAAGCCCAGAGGGTCCAAACAGAATTTACCCAGACCTAAAGACACCAAGACATATCATACTTAGAATGAAAAGGAATAAGGATAAAGAAAGGATTCTGAAGGCTGCAAGAGAAAAACAAAGAATCACCTACAATGGAAAATCCATAAGATTAGCAGCAGACTTCTCCATACAAACACTACAGGCCAGAAGAGAATGGCAAGATATCTATCGAGTGCTCAATGAGAAAGGCTTTCAACCAAGAATACTATATCCTGCTAGACTGTCATTCAGACTAGATGGAGGCATCGAAACCTTCTCAGACAAGCAACAGTTGAAGGAATCAACTATCACCAAGCCTGCCCTGAAAGAAGTTCTGAAAGGTCTCCTATAAACAACCAGACCACCACAAATAGGACATATATCAAAACACTCTAAAACTCTACAAGAATGGCATTAAAATATCTTCAATCTTTGATATCAATAAATGTCAATGGCCTGAATTCACCTATTAAAAGACACAGAGTAGGAAGATGGATCAGAAAACACAACCCAACAATATGTTGTCTACAGGAAACCCACCTAACTCAACAAGACAAACACAGACTTAAAATGAAAGGATGGAAAACTATCATACAAGCCAATGGCCCACAAAAAAGGGCAGGTACAGCTATTCTCATATCTGACATGATAGACTTTAAAATAGATAAAATTCAAAAAGATAGGAATGGACACTACTTAATGCTCAGAGGATCAGTCAATCAAGAGGACTTCACAATTATTAACATCTATGCACCCAATGAGAAGCCATCTAAATACATCAAACTTCTACTGAAAGAGCTACTGCAATATATTAACAGTAACACAGTCATAGTAGGGGACTTCAACAACCCACTCTCTCAACTTGACAGATCATCCAGGCAGAAAATCAATAAAGACATAAGGGAGCTAATTGAAGAGATAGATAAACTAGAACTATTGGACATTATCAGAGTCATTCATCCCAAGAAACTGTAATACACATTTTACTCAAATCCACATGGGTCATTCTCTAGGGTAGACCATGTATTAGGCCACAAAGACAGCATCAGCCAATTCAAGAGCATTGAAATCATCCCAAGCATCTTCTCAGACCACAGTGGAATTAAACTAACACTTAACAATCAACAAAAGATTAGTAACAGTCCCAAAATGTGGAAGCTCAACAGTACACTTCTTAACAACTTCTGGGTCAAAGAGGAAATCAAGGAAGAAATCAAAATGTTTGGAGACTTCAATGAAAATGAAGACACAAGCTATCAAAATATTTGGGACACAGCTAAAGCAGTCCTAAGAGGGAAGTTCATAGCTATACAAGCACACATTAGGAAACAAGAAAAGGCAGAAATAAACAGCCTAATTACACATCTTAAAGACCTAGAAGAACAACAACAAAGGAACCCTAAAGCAACCAGAAGGACAGAAATCACTAAAGTTAGGGCAGAAATAAATAACATTGAGAATAGGAAAACCATACAAAAGATAAACGAAAAGTAAATGTTGGTTCTTCGAAAGAGTAAACAAAATCGACAAACCTTTAGCCAGACTCACAAAACAAAAAATGGAGAAGACCCAAGTAAATCGGATAGTAAATGAAAGAGGAGATATCACAACAGACACCACAGAAATTCAACATATCATGCGAGGCTTCTATGAACAACTATATGCCACCAAGCTAGAGAACCTGGAAGAAACAGACAATTTCCTAGATACCTATGAACTTCCAAAACTAAGTAAACAGGAAGTAGAAAACATGAACAGGCCCATCACAGCTAATGAAATTGAAACAGTTATCAAAAATCTCCCCAAAAATAAAAGTCCTGGACCAGACGGTTTTACAAATGAATTCTACAAAACCTTCAAAGAAGAACTAATACCTCTACTTTTAAAAGTCTTCCAGAAGATTGAAGACACTGGAATACTCCCTGCCAGCTTCTATGAAGCCAACATCACTCTGATACCAAAAGCAGACAGGGACACAACCAAAAAAGAAAACTACAGACCAATATCTCTGATGAACATAGATGCAAAAATATTGAACAAAATTCTAGCCAACCAGATACAGCAGTATATCAAAAAGATTTTTCATCATGACCAAGTGGGGTTTATCCCAGGCATGCAAGGTTGGGTTAATATATGTAAATCAATCAATGTGATCCACCACATCAACAAAAGCAAGACCAAAAACCACATAGTCATATCAATAGGTGCAGAGAAAGCCTTTGACAAAATACAACATCCCTTTATGATCAAAACACTACAAAAAATGGGAACAGATGGAAAATTCCTGAAGATAGTGGAGTCTATATATAGCAAACCTACAGCCAACATCATACTCAATGGTGAAAAACTGGAAGCATTGCCCCTCAGATCAGGTACTAGACAGGGCTTCCCACCATCACCATTACTATTCAACATAGTGTTGGAAGTTCTTGCCATAGCAATCAGCAGGAACAAGGAATTAAAGGGATACAGATTGGAAGAGAAGAAGTCAAACTCTCCTGATTTGCAGATGACATGATAGTATACACAGAAAAACCTAAGGAATCCAGCAAGAAGCTTTTGCAAATCATCAGGCAATACAGTAAGGTGTCAGGCTACAAAATTAACATTCAAAAGTCAGTGGCATTCCTCTATGCAAACACTAAGCTAGAAGAAATTGAAATCCAGAAATCAATTCCTTTTACTATAGCAACTAAAACAATTAAATATCTATGAGTAAACCTAACCAAAGAAGTGAAAGACCTGTATACTGAAAATTATGAGTCACTACTCAAGGAAATTGAAAAAGACACAAAGAAGTGGAAAGATATTCCATGTTCATGGGTTGGAAGAATTAACATCATCAAAATGAATATACTACCCAGAGCCATCTACAAATTTAATGCTATCCCCATCAAGATCCCAACCACATTTTTTAGGAGAATAGAAAAAATGCCACAAATATTTATCTGGAACCAGAAAAGACCTAGAATTGCCAAAACCATCTTGAGAAAAAAGAACAGAACTGGAGGCATCACACTCCAAGATCTCAAATTGTATTATAGGGCTGTTGTCATCAAAACTGCTTGGTACTGGAACATGAATAGACACACTGACCAGTGGCATAGAATTGAGAGCCCAGAAGTGAACCCCCACACCTATGGACATCTAATCTTTGACAAAGGGGCCCAGACTATTACATGGGGAAAACAGAGTCTCTTCAACAAATGGTGTTGGAAACAATGGGTTGAAACATGCAGAAGAATGAAACTGAATCACTGTATTTCACCAAATACAAAAGTAAATTCCAAGTGGATCAAGGACTTGGATGTTAGACCACAAACTATCAAATACTTAGAGGAAAATATCAGCAGAACTCTTTTCTGCATAAATTTTAAAGACATTTTCAATGAAACGAATCCAATTACAAAGAAGACTAAGGCAAGTATAAACCTATGGGACTGACTACATCAAATTAAAAAGCTTCTTCACAGCAAAAGAAACCACTATCCAAACCAAGAGACCCCTCACAGAATGGGAGAAGATCATTACATGCCATACATCAGATAAGAGTTTAATAACCGATATATATAAAGAGCTTGCCAGACTCAACAACAAGATAACAAATAACCCCATCCAAAAATGGGGGGAGGACATGGACAGAATATTCACCACAGAAGAGATCCAAAATGCTGAGAAACACATGAAAAAATGCTCCAAGTCTTATTGTCAGAGAAATGCAAATCAAGACAACAATGAGATATCACTTCACTCCTGTGAGAATGTCATACATCAGAAAAGGTAACAGCAGCAAATGCTGGAAAGGGTGTGGGGTCAAAGGAACCCTCCTGCACTGCTGGTGGGAATGTCAGTTGGTCCAACCTCTGTGGAGAACAGTCTGGAGAACTTTCAGAAGGCTAGAAATGGACCTACCCTATGACCCTGCAATTCCCCTCCTGGAGATATATCCTAAGGAACCCAACACATCCATCCAAAAAGATCTGTGTACACATATGCTCTTGGCAGCACAATTTGTAATAGCCAAAACCTGGAAGCAACCCAGGTGTCCAACAAAAGATGAGTGGCTGAGCAAGTTGTGTTCTATATACACAATGGAATACTACTCAGCTGTAAAAAATGGTGACTTCACCGTTTTCAGCCGATCTTGGATGAACCTTGAAAAAATCATGTTGAGTGAAATAAGTCAGAAACAGAAGGATGAATATGGTATGATCTCACTCTCAGGCCGAAGTTGAAAAACAAGATTAGAAAAGAAAAAAGTCGAACCTGAAATGGAATTGGCATATTGCACCAAAGTAAAAGACTCTGGGGTGGGTGGGTGGGTGGGGAGAATACAGGTCCATGAAAGATGATGAATGACATAGTGGGGGTTGTATTGTTAAATGGGGATCTGGGGAATGTTATGCATGTACAAACTATTGTATTTACTGTTGAATGCAAAACATTAATTCCCCAATAAAGAAATAAATTATAAAATTAAAAAAAGAAAGATAAAGATGAGTATGGGATGATCCCACTCAAACAGGAATTGAGAAAGAATAACAAAGGGAAACTCAAAGCAGGATTTGACTAAATTTGGAGAAGGGCACCAAAGTAAAAACCCTGAAGGTGAGGGTGGATGTTCAGCTTTATGATTTTGGCTGTAGGTTTGCTATATATAGAATTCACTATCTTGAGGAATTATCCATCTATTCCAATTTTTAATAGCCTTTTGATCATAAAGGGATCTTGTATTTTGTCAAAGGTTTTCTCTGCATCTATTGATATGACCATGTGGGTTCTGGTCTTGATTTTATTGATGTGGTGGATCACATTGATTGATTTACATATATTAAACCTCGTTTGCATTGCATGGAATAAACCCCACTTGGTCATGATGAATAATCTTTTTTATATACTGCTCTATCTGATTGGCTACAATTTTCTTCAATATTTTAGCATCTATGTTCATCAGAGATAGTGGTCTGTAGTTTTCTTTTCTGGTTGTGTCCCTGTCTGCTTTTGGTATCAGAGTGATGTTGGCTTCATAGAAGCTAGAAGGGAGTATTCTGTGTCTTCAATCTTCTGGAAGACTTTTAAAAGTAGAGGTATTAACTCTTCCTTGAAAGTTTTGTAGAATTCATTTGTAAGACCATTTGGTCCAGGACTTTTATTCTTGGGAAGGTTTTTGATAACTGTTTCAATTTCATTTGCTATGATGGGTCTGTTCATATTTTGGTTCCTCTTTAATTTTGGAAGTTCATAGGTATCTAGGAAATCCTCCATTTCTTCCAGGTTCTCTAGCTTGGTGGCATATAGTTGTTCATAGAAGCCTCTCATAGTATGTTGAATTTCTGCAGTGTCTGTTGCTCTCCTCTTTCATTTACAATACCACTTATTTGGGTCTTCTCCTTTTTTTTGTTTTGTGAGTATGGATAAAGGTTTGTCAGTTTTATTCACTCTTTCAAAGAACCAAGACTTACTTTTATTGATCTTTTGTATGGTTTTCTTTTTTTTTTATTTTTTAAAAATTATTTATTTATTCCCTTTTGTTGTCCTTGTTTTATTGTTGTGGTTATTATTGTTGTTATTGATGTCATTGTTGGATAGGACAGAGAGAAATGGAGAGAGGAGGGGAAGACAGGGGGAGAGAAAGATAAGACACCTGCAGACCTGCAACTCCCCTGCAGGTGGGGAACCAGGGGCTTGAACCAGGATCCTTATGCTGGTCCTGGCTCTTTGTGCCACCTGTGCTTAACCCGCTGTGCTACTGGCCAACTCCCTTTCTAATTTTTTTATATTTATTTATTTTCCCTTTTGTTGCCATTGTAGTTGTTACTGTTCTTGTTATTGATGTCATCATTAGATAGGACAGGGAGAAATTGGGAGAAGAGTGGAAGACAGGAAGAGAAAGCTAAACACCTGCAGACCTGCTTCACTGCCTGTGAAGCAACTCCCCTGCAGGTGGGGAGCCGGGGTTTGAACAGGGATCCTTAGGCCAGTCACTGTGCTTCCCACCATGAGTGCTTAACCCTGTGCTACCGTCCAACTCCAAGTTTTCTTATTTAAAAGTTATTTATTTCTGCCCTCACTTTAGTTATTTCTGTCCTTCTGGTTGCTTTAGGGCTCTTTTGTTCTTCTAGGTATTTAAGGTGTGCAGATGGTTTATTTGTACTTTTTCTTGTTTCCTAGTGTGTGCTTGTATGGCTATGAACTTCCATCTCAGGACTGCCTTAGCTCTGTCCCAAATATTTTGATAGCTTGTTTCTTTGTCTTCATTGATTCTTTCAACTGTTGCTTGTCTGAGAAGGTTTTTATGCCTCCATCTAGTCTGAATTACTGTCTAGCAGGATACAGTAGTCTTGGTTGAAAGCCTTTCTCATTGAGCACTCGATAGATATCTTGCCATTCTCTTCTGGCCTGTAGTGTTTGTATGGAGAAGTCTGCTGCTAATCTTATGGGTTTTCCTCTCTAGGTGACTGTTTTTCTCTTGCAGCCTTGAGGATCCTTTCTTTATCCTTATTCCTTTCCATTCTAAATATGAAGTGTCTTGGTGTCTTTAAGTTTGGGTTAATTCTGTTTTGGACCCTGGGATTCTTGAACCTTTTTGTCTTTGATGTTGTCTAGACTAGAGAAGTTCTCAGCTATTATTTCCTGAAGAATGGTTTCTTCCCCTCCCTCTCGTTCTTCTGGTAAGCCAATAAATAATGTATTATTTCTTTTGAAGTCATTGCATAGGTCTCTGTTGTTTTCAGTATTTCTTAATCTCTTTTTGAGATCTCTTCTTTTTTATTTGTCTCTAATTTTTCTCTAAATTTATCTCTAATTTGGATGGCCAGAGTACCATTCAGTTATTTCCTGTGGTGGTGCTGGGCATTGGACCTAGGACTTTGGAGCTTCAAGCAATGATTTGCATAACCATTTTGCCATCTATTCTCTGCCCTATGTCCCAAATATTTTGATAGTTCTATTTCCATTGATTTTGGGAACATTTTAATTTATTCCTTAACTTCCTTTTTGACCCAGTAGTTAAACTTTTTTTTTTGTTGTTAAGTGTTAATTGAATGATGTAGTATTTTTATGCATTACAATTTTCCTCTTGTAGGTAAGTGCTATCAAGTGAAGAGGCTGCTGGTGGATTTAAATCAGAGTCTCAAGCTGCAACTGTGATTTCTCTTCATTTTCTGCCTTGAAAAAAAGTCAGAGAAAGACAAGATGGCAGTTTTTCAGGTAAATGACCTGTTCCTGATCATAGTTTCCCTTTCTCTTCCTGAATGAGTTGTATTTCAAATAGTAAATATTTATTTTACTGGTTCAGATTTTCCTGTCTTACCTGCCATTCCATGTACTGTTAAAACAAACAAAAAATCTATTGGAATTATCACTGCAGCTCAGTGCTTCCTACACACTGTCACCACTCATGACTGCCAAGAGATAGGGAAAAGTGAGGGAATAGCAGGAGAAATACCTTTACTTGAGAAGCTTCCCCCTGCAGGTGGGTCATTATAGGACCTGAACCACATACCATCACAGGATAATAAGTGCTCTTTATTCTGGACGTGTTACCATGCAGACCTTATAAAATTTTTGAAGGCCCAAGATCCAGCTGAGATGTCAGAGTTTAACTACCATAGTTGGAGACCCAGTCTCAAGCCTCTCTAACAACTTATTAGGACATAAAAAGGGGAAACATCATTAGTGTTACTCTTTTTTTTTAATAATTTATTTCTTTATTGGGGAATTAATGCTTTACATTCAACAGTAAATACGATAGTTTGAACATGCATAACTTTCCCCAGATTCCCATTTAACAATACAACCCCCACTATTTCATTCATCATTTTTCATGGACCTGTATCCCCAGAGTCTTTTACTTTGGTGTAATACTCCAATTCCATTTCAGGTTCGACGTGTGTTTTCTTTTCTGGTCTTGTTTTTCAACTTCGGCCTGAGAGTGAGATCATACCATATTCATCCTTCTGTTTCTGACTTATTTCACTCAACATGATTTTTTCAAGGTCCATCCAAGATCGGCTGAAAATGGTGAAGTCACCATTTTTTACAGCTGAGTAGTATTCCATTGTGTATATAGAACACAACTTGCTCAGCCACTCATCTGTTGTTGGACACCTGGGTTGCTTCCAGGTTTTGGCTATTACAAATTGTGCTGCCAAGAACATATGTGTACACAGATCTTTTTGGATGGATGTGTTGGGTTCCTTAGGATATATCCCCAGGAGAGGAATTGCAGGGTCATAGGGTAGGTCCATTTCTAGCCTTCTGAGAGTTCTCCAGACTGTTCTCCACAGAGGTTGGACCAACTGACATTTCCACCAGCAGTGCAGGAGGGTTCCTTTGACCCCACACCCTCTCCAGCATTTGCTGCTGTTACCTTTTCTGATGTATGACATTCTCACAGGAGTGAAGTGATATCTCATTGTTGTCTTGATTTGCATTTCTCTGACAATCAGAGACTTGGAGCATTTTTTCATGTGTTTCTCAGCCTTTTGGATCTCTTCTGTGGTGAATATTCTGTCCAAGTCCTCCCCCCATTTTTGGATGGGGTTATTTGTTATCTTGTTGTTGAGTCTGGCAAGCTCTTTATATATATTGGTTATTAAACTCTTATCTGATGTATGCCATGTAAAGATCTTCTCCCATTCTGTGAGGGCTCTCTTGGTTTGGGTAGTGGTTTCTTTTTCTGTGAAGAAGCTTTTTAATTTGATGTAGTCCCATAGGTTTATACTTGCCTTAGTCTTCCTTGTAATTGGATTCGTTTCATTGAAAATGTCTTTAAAATTTATGCGGAAAAAAGTTCTGCCAATATTTTCCTCTAAGTATCTGATAGTTTCTGGTCTAACATCCAAGTCCTTGATCCACTTGGAATTTACTTTTGTATTTGGTGAAATACAGTGATTCAGTTTCATTCTTCTGCATGTTTCAACCCATTGTTTCCAACACCATTTGTTGAAGAAGTGTTACTCTTGTGTCTCTCCCCACCCCCCCCTTTTTTTTCCTCTCACTCTCTTCATAGAGAAGATAAACAAGGTTGCATGGTGGTGCACCTGGATGAGCACACATTTTACAATGATCATGGGCATGGATTTGAGCCTCTAGTCTTCACCTGCAGGTAGAAAGATTCAGAAGTGGTGAAGAAGGACTGGAGGTGTCTCTCTTTTTCTCTCTGTGTCTGTCACCCATTTTCTTCTCAATTTCTGGATGTCTATAGCAAATAAATAGATAATAAAACAATTTAAAATTTTACTTAAAGAGAAAATAAAAACAGATCACCAATAGTGGTGGAATTATGCAAATATAAAATTCATTAGATCATACTTGACTATATTCAGAGCCTTCTTTTCTACATAGACATTCTATGGGAATGAGAAATTCTTTTATTTTTTACAATTTCTTTATTGAGGGATTAATGGTTTAGTCAACAGTAAAATAAAATAGTTTGCAAATGCATAGCATTTCCCAGCTTTCCACATAACAATATAACCCCTACTAGTTCCTCTGTCATCATATTCCAGGGACCTGAACCCACCCCCACCCCAGAATCTTTTACATTGATGCGATACACCAGCTCCAGTCCAAGTTCTGCTTAGTATTTTCACTTTTGATCTTGGTTTTCAACTTCTATGAGTGAGATCATCTCAATATTGATCTTTTCCTTTTTTTTGCCTCCAGGGTTATTGCTGGGGCTCAGTGCCTGCACCATGAATCCACTGCTCCTAGAGGCCATTTTCCCCCTTTTGTTGCCCTTGTTGTTGTAGCCTTGTTCTGGCCATTATTGTCATTGTTGATGTCATTTGTTGTTCGATAGGACAGAGAGAAATGGAGAGAGGAGGAAAGCCAGACACCTACAGACCTGCTTCACTGCCTGTGAAGCGACTCCCCTGCAGGTGGGGAGCCGGTGGCTCGACGAGATCCTTACCCCAGTCCTTGTGCTTTGTGCCACATGTACTTAACCTGCCGTGCCACCATCCGACCCCCAATCTTTTTCTTTCTGACTTACCTCACTTAACATATCTTCAAGCTCCATCCAAGATGGGGTAAAGAAGGTGAAATCATTTTTAATAGCTGAGTAGTATTCCATTGTGTATATATACCACAAGTTACACAGCCACTCATCTGTTACTAGACACATGGGTTGCTTCCAGGTTTTGGCTATTAAAAATTGTGCTGCTGAGAACATAGGTATACACAAGTCTTATTTGAATTGGTATGTTTGGTTCCTTGGGATATATCCCCAGGAGAGGAATTGGAGGATCATATGGTTTGTCTACTTCAGCTTTCTGAGAGTTCTCCAGACTGCTATGCACAGGGATCTAATCAATTTATATTCCCACCAGCAGTGCAGGAGGGTTCATTTGTCCCCACAATCTCTCTTGCATTTGTTGCTACCTTTTCTGATGTATGACATTCTCCCAGGAGTGAAGTGATACCTCATTGTTGTCTTTATTTGTATTTCTCTGACAATCAAAGACTTGAAGCATTTTTTCTTGTCTGTTGGCCTTTTGGATCTCTTCTATGATAACATTCTGTTACTATTGGGCATGAGGAATTCTTGATTAGTAGCATGAAACTGTTGAGTGTGTTGTCTTTTTCACAGATCATATTAATCAGAGTAATATTTCTATTGAGGGTACTATCTGTCCTGGGGTATCAGTGAGATAACATTTCTGTTTATTATCAGTGTAGATCTTCCATAATTTTTTTTGATCTTCCATAATTTATATCTAGAGTTGAATAAGAAATGTAATTCCACAAAGGGATAAAAATTTATAAATAGCCATAGTTTTTTTTTTAAAATGCTGTTACCTGTGGTCCGGGAGATGGCACAATGATAAAGTTTTGGATTCTCGAGCATGAAGTCCCAAGTTCAATCCCTGGCAGCACATGTGCCAGAGTGATGTCTGGTTCTTCCTCTCTCCTCCTTTCTTTCTCATAAATAAAATCTTTTTTTTTAAAAAAAAAAATTCTGCTACCTTTTCTGGTGTATTACATTCTCACAGGAGTGAAGTGGTATCTTGTCTTTATTTGCATTTCTCTGACAATCAAAGACTTGGAGCATTTTTTCATGTGTTTCTCACCCTTTTGGATCTCTTCTTTGGTGAATATTCTGTCCATGTAAATGGGTGGGGTTATTTGTTTTCTTGTTGAATTTGGCAAGCTCTTTATATATTTTGGTTATTAAACTCTTATCTGATGTATGGCATCTATGTCTTTGATGTTTGAATTTGGTTTACTCACATTGGTCATATCACTCTTTCCTTTCTTCCCTTTTCCTATATGTCTGCTCTTTTTGTTACTTTTTGAGTTTGTGTTTGAGTTCACATTTATATTCTACCACATGCTACCCTATTTGGAGTTAAGAGTTCCTTTACATATTTTCTTGTACTCCTTTCAATAGTCCTTGCAAGACAGGGTTATTACTGGTGAAATCATTCAGTTTCTATATGTTTAGATTTTGTTTTTTCAGGTGTCTCCATACTTGAAGGATAATTTGGCAGGTTATAGTACATATGGCCGATAATTCTTTTCTCCTAATGGTATTAAAAATGTCGTGTTTCCTTCTTGCTTCTTGGGCTTGTATTGAGAAATCTGGTGATGCATGATGTTTCTGCTTCTTTCTGTCATCTTCCTTTCTCTTGCAATGTGCAGTAGTTCCTTTTCTTTACTTATGGATAGTGCTTTTATTATACTTCTTGAGGTTGTTATTTATTTAATAAATTATGATGGATTATGGTGGTGTGGAGGATTGAACCTAAGACTTTGGAGCCTCAGGCATGAGAGTCTCTTTCCATAACCATTATGCTATCTACCCTCTGCCCAGAGGTTTGTTTGTTCATGGATAAGCATTTTGGCTTCCTTTCAGCTTCTACCATATTTATCTTTTGACCATTACCCAGATGTGAGAAATTTTCTGCAATATCATCAGGGATCCCAGAAACTTACACTTTGTTTTTTTTCCCTCCAGGGTTATTGCTGGGGCTCAGTGCCTGCACTATGAATCCACTGCTCCTGGAGGCTACTTTCCCCCCATATGTTGCCCTTGTTTTATTGGTGTGGTTATTACTATTCTTTAGTGCAATACACCAGCTCCAGTTTAAGTTCTGCTTAGTATTTTCACTTCTAATCTTGTTTTTTCAACTTCTGCCTATGAGTAGTTCATTCCATTTTCATTATTTTGTTTATGTTTATCTCACTTAACATGGTATCTTCAAGCTCCATCAAAAATGAGGTAAAGAAGGTGAACTCACCATTTTAATAGCTGAGTAGTATTCCATTGTGTATGTATACAAATGGCTATAGTCTGGATAAAGTTTTATTGATTTTTATTTACTCTTTTGAAAAACTAACATTTAGCAGGAGTCAGGCAGTAGCATAGCAGGTTACGCGCATGTGGCACAAAGCTCAAGGACTGGCATAAGGATCCTGGGTAAAGCCCCCAGCTCCCCACCTGCAGGGGTGTCACTTCACAAGCGGTGCAGGTCTGCAGGTGTCTGTCTTTCTCTCTCCCTCTGTCTTCCCTTCCTCTCCCTATTTCTCTCTGTCCTGTCCAACAACAACATCAATAATAATAATAACTACAACAATAAAACAAGGACAACAAAAGGGAATAAATAAATATTTAAAAAACCTAACATTTAGCTTCATTGATATTTTGTACAGTTTTCTTATTTTTAATGCTATTTATTTCTGCCCTAACTTTAGTTATTTCAGTCCTTCTGGTTGCTTTAGGGTTCTTTTATTCTTCTAGGTCTTCAGGTGTGTGATCAGTTTATTTCACTGAGCTTTTTCTCATTTCCTAATGTGTGCTTGTATGACTATGAACTTCCCTCACAGTACTGCCTTACCTGTATCCCAAATATTTTTATAGCTCCTGTCTTCATTTTCATTAAATTCTCAAAATATTTTTACTTCTTCCTCAATTTCCTCTCTGATCCAGAAGTTGTTAAGTAGTGTACTGTTGACTTTCCATATTTTCTGACTTGCTAGTTTTTTGTTTGTTGTTTAGTGTTAATTTAATTCCACTGTGATCTGAGAAGATGTGTGGGATGATTTCAATACTCTTGTATTTGTTGACACTCTCTTTGTGGCCTAACATATGTTCTATCCTTGAGAATGACTCTTGTGGACTTGAACAAAATGTGTATTCCACTTTCTTGGGGTGAATGACTCTGAAAATGTCAAATAAACTAGAACTCTTCATTTAGCTCCCCATTTTTTTTCTTTTTGTTGCCCTTGTTTTATCATTGTTGTGGTTATTATTATTGTTATTGTTGGATAGGACAGAGAAATCGAGAGGGGGGAAAGATAAAGACACCTGTAGAGCTGCTTCACTGCTTGTGAAGTGAACACCCCTGCAGGTGAAGAGCCAGGGCCTCAAACCAGGATCCTCAGGCCAATCCCTGCACTTTGTGCCATGTGTGCATAACCCACTGAGCTACCACCTGACCCCCAGATCCCTCATTTTTTTATTGATTTTTCTGCCTGGATATCTGTCAAACTGAGAGAATAGGGTGTTGAAATTCCCTACTATTACTGTGTTGCTATTAATATATTGCTGTAGCTCTTTCATTAGATGTTTGATGTATTTAGATGGCCTCTCCTTGGGTGCATAGATGTTGATTTTCATTAAGTCCTCCTGATTGACTGAGAATTAAGTAATGTCCATCCCTATCTTTCTAAATTTTACTTGTTTTAAGGTCTATCATGTCAGATATGAGAATAGCAGTCCCTGCCCTTTTTTGTGGTCCATTGGCTTGTATGATATTTTTTTCATCCTTTCACTTTGAGTCTGTGTTTTGTTGAATTAGTTAAAATTCCTACAGACACTTATATGGTTGGGTTGTGTTTTCTGACCCATCTTCCTACTCTGTGCCTTTTAATAGGTGAATTCAGGCCATTGACATTCATTTGATATTATAGAACAAAGATATTTTAATGCCATTATTTGAAACTTTTAGAGTGTTCTGATATGTGGAATGATTATGTGATATGGTTGTTTATAGGAGACCTTTCAGAATTTCTTCTATTTTTACTTTACCTTTTGTTGCCCTTGTTGTTTATCATCATTGTTATTATTGCTGTTGTTGTTGGATAGGACAGATTGAAATCGAGAGAAAGACATCTGTAGACCTCCTTCACTTCCTGTGAAACAAACCCCCTGCAGGTGGGGAGCTGGGGGCTCAAACCCAGATCCTTATGGCAGTCCTTGTGCTTTGCATGATATGTGCTTAACCCACTGTGCCACCGCCTGGCTCCCCTTTCAGAACTTCCTACAGAGTATGAGCCCTAGAACTATTGCTTATCAAAGAAGGATTTTATCCCTCCAACTATTCTGAATGACGGTCTAGCAGAATACAGTAGTCTTGAAAGCTTTTCTCATTGAGTGCTGGTGCTATTAACTTTATGACCATCTATGTGAATATAGTGATTTATATTAAATAATTGCTGTTAGTGGGCATCTTTCTATATCTATCATTTAAATAAATAAAAGTCAAATGATGAAAATTATCATCACTATCATTTTTTGCCACCAAGATTATAACTGGGACTTGCTGCCTGTGCAATAATTCCACAGGAACAAGTGGATGTGGAATTCTGGGGAATAGATTCAGAATCTCATGCCTGAAAGTCATATGCTGTATTCACCGTACCACCTCCTAGTCCATGGAAAAGAGGTTTTTGCAGATCAAAATGCCAAGGATATATTTGGATATCACAAAACCACAGCTTTCATTAAATACAGTCTATATATCCAGTCTTCTTTTGATATAAATCATTGTTCATATTCAGATACTGTATATATTGTAGGACACAATGTTTTGTGAAGATGTAACTGTGAACTTCAGTCAAGAATAGTGGGCACTACTAAGTCCTTCAAACAAGAAACTCTACAAAGATGTGATGTGGGAAATATTCCACAATTTTGTCTCAGTAGGTATGAATAATCTTTCATTTGCTATTTAGTAGCCAATTTCTCTTTTTGTCCACCAATGTTCTATGCTAAATATGGGAAAGGGGGATTGTTAAACTAGCAGAGGCATGCCTTATTTCTATGTCTATTTACATTTTATGAAAATTGCTGGAAGATTCATTTATTGAACAATAGCAAGACCATGAAGGGAGTAAACAAAGGTGAGAGTGGGGCCAGGCAGTGGTGCCCCTTAACTCACTACAGTGCTGAAGGATTCCAGTTCAAATCCCTGGTCCCCAGCTGCTGAGAGCTGCTGGTGTCTCCCTCTCTATATTACACTCTATTCCTAATTTCTGTTTCTATCCAATAATAAATTAATTAATCAATTAAAGAACTGTTGAGAGTCACATGTACTATAAAATATACTGAGAAAGCTACTGTGGTTTTGAGGTTTGTTTTTTTTTCCAGTGGGGGGAAAATAGTATAAAGGTTATGCAAACAGACTGTCATGCCTGAGGTTCTGAAATCCCAGATTTAGTCCCCTGCATCACCATAAGCCAGAGCTGAGCAGTACTCTGGTTAAGACAAAAGAAAAAATGTTGCTATAGACTTCACTGCTACTTGGTGCCTACATGGTTTCCCTGTGTTAATATTTTTGATTTTTCCAAATTTAGTGTAAATAACAGAGTAGGAATGTCAGAAATAGATCATATCAATGCTCTACCATCAGTGAATTTTCCACTGTGTTTGGTAATGATTTTTTTCTAGTATATTAAAAACATCTAAGCATTTTTGTCTCAGGCAGGAGTATGTCTTTGTATAACCATTACTATCTACTGCCCTTGCTTTTCTTTTTCCAAATTTATTATGAGTGTCAGAATGGGATAATAAGAGAAAAAGAAGACATAGCTTTCCTTAACACCTGTGAAGTATCCACCGTGTTGGGTAATGATTTTTTTCCAGAATATTAAAAATATCACTTTTGTGATTACTTATTTTTAATAAATGCCTATACTTGAGGGTTTTTTTTATCATTTTTATTGCTTCCAAGGTTATCGCTGGGAGTCATTTTGACACTAAGAATTTGCTTTTTTTTTTTTTTTACTTCATTGTTATCGCCGGGGCTTGGTGCCTGCACTATGAATCCACTGCTCCTGCTGACCATTTTTCCCATTTTTGTTGCCTTTGTTATTGTTGTTACACTCTTGTTGTTGAATAGGAAAAAGATAAATTGAGAGAATAAGGGAATATGGGCGAGAGAAAGACTCCTGAAAACCTTCTTCACCATTTGTGAAGCGACCTTTCTACAGGCCAGGACCCTCCCGCCAGTCATTGTGCTTTGCACCATGTGAGCTTAAACCATTGTCCTACTCTCAAAATTCACCATTCTTAGTGACCATACTTATTTTTTTCCTTCAAATTTTTATTAGATAGGACAGAGTGAAATTGAGAAAGGGTGGGGAAATAGAGTGAAGGAAAGATAAATAAATTCATATAGAACTGATTCACCACTTGTGAAGTGGACATCTTGCAGATAGGGGACTTGAAACCAGTTCTTTTTGTTTGGTAATATGTTTGCTTAACTGGATGTACCACCACCTCCCCCCCCATGTATACTTTTTCCCTAATAACACTAACAACTTATTTATTTATTCCCTTTTGCTGCTCTTGTTTTATTGTTGAAGTTATTGTTGTTATTGATGTCATTGTTGTTGGATAGGACAGAGAGAAATGGAGGAGGGGAAGACAGAGGGGGAGAGAAAGAAAGACACCTGCAGACCTGCTTCACTGCTTGTGAAGTGACACCCCTGCAGGTGGGGAGCCGGGGCTCAAACCTGGATCCTTAAACTGGTCCTTACGCTTTGTGCCACCTGCGCTTAACCTGCTGCACTACCACCTGACTCTCACATTAACTTAATTTTATTTTAAATAATTAGTAATGTCTCATATTTTATAGAAATATAGAAGATAAGATATCTGAGAAGGAAGTAAGTCTATATAGAGAGAAACCTCAGAAATGTGAAGAATATCACAAGAAATGCACTTGTTGCAGTTATCTTCAAACATATGAAAGAAATCAAATCAGGAGGAATCCTCATGTGTAAACTATGTAGTAAAGAATTCATTCAATTCAGCAAACTTTGGACACATGAAAGATCTGAAAGTGGAGATAATTTCTATGAATGTAAACAGCAATGTAGTAAAATATTCAGTCAATCTAGTTCTCTCCAGATGCATGAAAGAACTTACATTGGAGAGAAACCCTGTGAATCTAAATCATGTACTAAAACATTGATTATATCCAAATATCTTCAGATCCATGAGAAAACTCACAGTGGTGAGAAACCCTATAAATGTAAACTATGTAGTAAACATAAAAGAACTCACAGTGGAGAGAAACCCTATCAGTGTAAACAATGTAGTAAGACATTCAGATCTTCCAGCCATCTTAAGAGACATGAAAGAACTCACAGTGGAGAGAAACCCTATGAATGTAAACAATGTTCTAAAGCATTCAGTTATTACACTTCTCTTCAGAACCATGAAAGAACTCACACTGGAGAGAAACCCTACAAATGTAAACAATGCAGTAAAGCATTCAATTTTGCAAGTTCTCTTCAGAAACATGAAAGAACTCACACTGGAGAGAGACCCTATCAATGTAAACAATGTTGTAAGAAATTCCGTTCTTCCAGTTCTCTTTGAAAACAAGAAAGAACTCACAGTGGAGAAAAACCCTAAAAATGTAAACAGCGTAGTAAAGCATTCATTTGTTCAACTTATCTTCGGGAACACAAAAGAACTCACAGTGGAGAGAAACCCTACAAATGTAAACAGTGTAGTAAAACATTCCGTTGTTTAAGTTCTCTTTGAACACACGAAATAACTCACACTGGAGAGAAACCCTATGAATGTAAACAATGTAGTAAGAAATTCAGTTATTTCAGTTCTCTTTGGGAACATGAAAGAACTCACAGTGGAGAGAAACCCTACAAATGTAAACAATGTAGTAAAGCTTTCAGTTATTCAAATTATCTTTGGAAACATGAAAGAATGCACAGTGGAGAGAAGCCCTATGAATGTAAACTATGTAGTAAGACATTCAGTTCTTCCAGTTCTCTTCAGAGACATGAAAGAACTCACACTGGAGAGAAACCCTATGAATGTAAACAATGTAGTAAAGCATTCAGTTGTTTAAGTTCTCTTCGGGAACATGAAAGAACTCACAGTGGAGAAAAACCCTACAAATGTAAACAGTGTAGTAAAGCATTCAGTTGTTCAAGTTATCTTCGGAAACATAAAAGAACTCACAGTGGACAGAAGCCCTATGAATGTAAAAATGTAGTAAAACATTCATTCCGGTAATCTGCTAAGCCATAAAAGAACTCACAGTGGAGAGAAATCATATGCATGTAAACAAGTAGTAAGACTTCAAGCCAGTTATCTTTGGACACATTAAATAACACACAGGTGTATGAAACTTTATAAAAGTAAACAGTGTTATTAAATGTTCAATTTATGTAGTTCTTTTCAGACAGAAAATAACTTGTTAGGGAGGAACTGTATGGATGTAAATTATTATTAAGCAGAGTACTGCTCATCTGTGTCTTAAGTTGGTGTGGGGGTTGAACCTGGGACTTTGGAGGGTCAGGCATGAGAGTTTCTGTGCCTAGCCATTATGATATCTAACCCTGCCCTATATGTAAATTATATAGTTAAGTATTCATTCCTCTACCCTTTGGAGAAATAAACTTGCAAGGTATACATCCATAAAAGTAAAATGTTTAGTAAAGCCTCAGTTATTCCAGAAATCCTTAGTTACATGAAAGAAATAGCATTATCCAACTATGACACTATGTTCCCAGACAATAATCTGGGTCACCTGCATATTACATGTCAGGCTCAGGCAAAAAGAAGTAAAGTCATGGACTCCTTGGAAAATAAAAATAGACCCACTAGCTTTTTTCAAAACAGAGACCCCAAATCTTAATCTGCAATATTCTTGCCATTAGGTTCATGATTAGGCAACAATTCATTCTGCTTTCTATCTTAACTCTTTTTCAGATGTCTTGCTAGAATTCCATTTGTTCTTTAACTACACACAATCCCTTCAGCAATGTCCTTGAGAGGAGGAATAGTAATTGCTACTTTCTTCCACAAAAAACATGTTTAACCCAAGAAACACACATCCCATTCATCCCTATGCTAGTTATACAAACCTTTGGTCTATTAATTCAACTGTTCCTCCACATATATGCGGAACAATCAATATCTCTGGCAGCCATGTGCTATTTTAATTTTTTTTTTTTGCCTTCAGGGTTATTACTAGGGCTCAGTGCCTGCACCACGAGTCCACTGCTCCTGCATGCTATGTTTTTCCCTTTTGTTGTGCTTGTTGTTTTATCATTGTTGTGATTATTATTGTTGTTATTTATATTATTGTTAGGGCAGAGAGAAGTGGGGAGAGGAGGGGAAGACAGACGGGGAGAGAAAGATAGACACCTTCAGACTTGCTTCACTGCCTGTGAAGTGACCCCCTGCATGTGGGGAGCTGGGGGCTCGAACTGGGATCCTTATGACAATCCTTTGTGCTGTTTGTGCTTAACCTGCTGTGCTATTGTCCAACCCCTTAATTTTTCTAGATGTAGCTAAGCAGACATTGCAGCACAGCCTCCATTCCAATTCCTTTAAGAGGTTGCAGGGCTGTAGGAAGGCAGAATCTGCACCAGCAGTCACCTATGGTGTCTTCAACAGGAATGTCTGTGCTTCCTGACACATAGATGAACCCACACAAGTGATAACGTGAATTCAATTCTACTAAGGAGTAATTATGTGAATAGAGATTTACTTTAATTAAATACATAAGACTTGATCAAAGATTATGGGAACTTAAAAATAGTATGTTTAAAATAATGTGATTGGGGTTGTGTGGTGGCACTTAACACATGTACTTAACCCGCTGCACTATCACCTGGTCCCCATTTGAGTTATTTTTTAAAGAGTAACATCTCACTACATTAAAAAAGAAGTTTGTGGTAAAGACTTTTGGAACAATTTGAAATAGAATACTTAATTATTGTAAATATTAACTTTCTAGAAATTGGATATTTTCTTTTTTATTTTTTAGATTTTACTTATTTCTGAGAAAGATAGGAGGAAAGAGAAAGAACCAGATATCACTCTGGCATGTGTGCTACCGGGGATCAAACTCGGGACCTCATGCTTGAGAAAAAAAATTTTTCCAAAGTTTTATCACTACACCACCTCCCAGACCACTGGATTTACTTTCTAAACTTTCCTCATTGGTGTCATAAATCTTATAGACAATTTCTGATAGAGGGAGAAAAAAAAAAAAAAAAGAGCTTGTCCAAGGTCAATTAGAAAGTAGAGCTATATCTATGGCTATACTGCCCTAAACATGCCCAATCATGTCTGATATGGGAAGCTAATCAGAGTCAGGCCCAGATTAGTACTTGAGAGGGAGAATGCATTGACACATATACACATAATAATTACCTGGCTGGGGGTTCAGGCGGTAGCATAGCAGGTTAGGCACACCTGGCACACAGTGCAAGGATATTGATTCAAGCCCCCAGCTCCCCACCTGCAGGGGATCGCTTCACAAGCAGCGAAACAGGTCTGCAGGTGTCTATCTTTCTCTCCCCCTGTCATCCCCTCTTCTCTCATCTTCTCTCTGTCCTATCCAACAACAAGAATAACGACAATAATAACAATAAGCAATAAGGGCAACAAAAGGGGGGAAATAGCCTCCAGGAACAGTGGATTTGTAGTGTAGGCACTGAGCCCTAGCAGTAAACCTGGAGGCTATATATATATCCAGGTAGTTTTGATACCAAGCATTCCAATAGCAAAATTGGGTTTTCCTCTTTTTAAATAAAGATTATATTTTTATTGAGCAGAGATAATATATAACCTTAGTATTATAATTACCAACTACCAGGTATACAGTTTATTCTATATATACTTCTATGCTGCAGTGAACATTGATGACAACAAACACTGGGTATTCCAGAAAGTGTTGGAGGAAGGAGAAAGGGTGCAGGTCAATTTGGGAAGTTGGTAAGTCAATTTATGAATTTCTTATCTTTTAAATATGGAACATAAGATCACATTTAATCCATGAGATCATAAAGTAGATGCTCTGGTTAAATATACGTATATGTCCAACAACAGACAAGAAATAAGAAATGTGATATAAATGTGATATCGTGTATATTTTACTCATCAGCAGTAATGATAGAGGGGCCAGGTGGTGGCACACCTGGTTGAACACACATGTCACAGTGCACAAGGACCAGGGTTCAAACCCCCAGTACCCACTAGCAGGGGGAAAGCTTTGGGGGTAGTGAAGCAGTGCTGCAGGTGACTCTCTCTAATTGGATTATTTCCTGATGAGATGGTCAGCTTTCCTCCTGCCCCATCTTCTGTGCTGGGTTGAGCCTTTCCCTGCCATCATTTTTTTTTAATGTCTTTGTTTATTGGATAGAGACAGCCAGAAATTGAGAGGGAAGGGCTTGATAGGGAGAGAGACAGAGAGACACCTGCAGCTCTGCTTCACTGCTTCTGAAGCTTTCCCCTTGCAGGTGGGGACCGGGAGCTCAACCTGGATCCTTGCACATTGTAACATGTGCTCAACCAGGTGTGCCACCAGCCGGCTCTTTTTTTTTTTTTTTAAGTGAAGAAAATTCTAGTACTTCAGGTTTTAAAACAAAAGTTCTCTCGGGGCTGGAGAAACAGCTCAACTAAGAAAATTCTAGTAGAGGTTTATTTTTAAATCTTTACAGTTTGTATTGAGCCACTTGGATGTCAGCACCAGCTGTATATGTACATTGTGCTAAGTGGTGTGGTATTGAATTGCATGCAATAGATTTTTTTCTCTGTTATTAAGATATATTTTTATTTTGATTAATGGTGGTTTAAAGATTTTATAGTTTCCACATGAACTTGCTAAAACAAAAACTGAAGCAAAAAAATAGTTTGGAAGATTTTGTGAAAAATATTACAGTTATCTTTGGAATGGTGGGGGACACAGAATTTTGTTGGTGGGTGCCAAGTATAATCTCAATCTTGTAAGCCACTACCACAAATTAAAAAGTTTGAAAAAATAAAAAATCTATAAGGAAACAACCACACGTGATGATTGTATAGTTTTTGTTTTGTTTTGTTTTTTAATGGAGTTTTTTGGGTTTTTTTCCCTTTTGTTGCCTTTGTTTTATTATTGTTGTAGTTATTACTGTTGTCATTGTTGGATAGCACAGAGAGAAATGTAGAGAGGAGGGAAAGACAGGGACAGAATGATAGACACCTTCAGACCTGTTTCACTGCCTGTGAAGCGACTCCCCTGCAGGTGGGGAGACGGGGCCTCGAACCGGGATCCTTACGCGGGTCTTTGCCCTTTGCGCTACCTGCGCTTAACCTGCTGCGCTACCACCTGACCCCTTGTATAGTTCTACACTACACCCACCACCAGTGTTCTGTCACCCACTTCCCTAAGGATATGTACCTTAGGATATTTCTCCTAAAACCTTAGAGACAGTTTGCTGTAGTATTCTGTTTTCTTTCTTTTTGTTTGTTTTTTGATTTTGGCAATTTCATAAGTTCCAGTTCTTATATCCACATGCAGTAGTTGTCTATTTCTTTACATGCTTTGATAAACATAAAAACTTCCATGTCTGAAGCTGTGTGGGAGTGCACCCAGTTAAGCATACATATTATCAAGTGTAAGGATCTGGGTTTAAGGCCCTCAATCCCCACCTGCAGGGGGTCCACCTCATGAGTGGTGAAGCATGTCTACAGGTGTCTTTCTGTCTATCCATTCTTAAACAATTTCTGTCCTACAGTTCTGATAAAAATTTGGGGAAAAAATGGCTGCAAGGAATGCTAACTTCTGCCAATATTTTTCTCTAAGTATTTGATAGTTTCTGATATAACATCCAAGTCCTTGATCCATTTGGAATTTACTTTTGTCCTTGGTGAAATATCATGGTTCAGTTTCATTCTTCTGCATGTTTCACCCCAATTTTTCCAACACCATTTGTTGAAGAGTCTCTGCTTTCCCCCATTTAATAGGCTGGGCACCTTTGTCAAAGATTAGATGTCCATAGTTATAGGGGCTCACTTCTGGGCTCTCAATTCTATTCCACTGGTAAGTGGGTCTACTCTTGTTCCAGTACCAAGCAGTTTTTATTACAATGGCCCTATAATTCAATTTGAGAATTGGGAGTGTGATGCCTCCAGTTCTGTTCTTTTCAAGATTGTTTTGTCAATTATATTTTCTGGTTCCAGATAAGCATCTGTAGTTTTTGTTCTATTCTCTAGGAGTGGTGAATTCATAGTATTATCATTAAGCCCCAGTAATAACCTTGATGGCAAAAAACAAATAAACCCCCCAAGCCCAACCATTCTGTAACAAAGGACACAATATCACCTTTGCATTACAGAGCAGTATTCTATAGCATATATAACCCTATTATTTTGTTCAATCATTTGTCAATGAATATTTATGATGCTTCCAATCTTGGCTACTACAAATAATACAGCTATGAACTTAGGGGTTTGTCTCTTTGAATTAGGAACACTCTGACTTTAGTCAGGAGTTGTCTACCTCTTTTTGCATAAGCAGGGCTTTCAAGCATCTGCCCTGTGTCTCATTCTAGACTCAGACCCAGCCTGCACTGTACTCACTCATTTATTAGACCTGACACACTCTGGTACTTGAAATAAAGGAAGCTTTTACAAAGTGTGAAAGAGGATTTTTAATAGAAAAAAAAAAAAAAAGCAACCACCAGGGACTGAGAATTTGGAGGAATCTTGCACACAAGGTGCAATGCAGTATTAAGTTACATTTTGTGGACCTGAAGGATGATATCCAAATATCATCTTTAGAGACTACCAACTATGCAAGTCAGTTCACTGGCTACAGCTCAAATGTAGAACAAGACATCCACGTTTGAGGTTATGGGTCCTATCAAAGGACTCCTGTGCCCCAGGAAGCTATGGCTTCCCCGGATCCCCTTCGTACAATACAGAAACATCTTTGGGAAAGAACAAAGGCCCAGTGTGTGAAATGTAGTGTTTCAGAAATGGAGAAAGAGGAACCTGGCGCACCTCTCTTTGCCATGAGCTCTAGATTCAGAGCTGCTGCCAGGGTGATTCTGAGTGCAGAGACCAGAGAGCCTCATGTCTCAGGAAGCCTTTCTGCCCCTTTGGGATAACTTGAAATGCCTTGCAGATATGACCCCTGAAAACCACACACCACTATAAAGGCAAGTTTAGGGGAATCGGGTGGTAGTGCAGTGGGTTAAGCACATGTGGCACGAAGCACAAGGACCAGTGCAAGGATCCTGGTTTGAGCCCCTGGCTCCCCACCTGCAGGGGGGGTCACTTTGCAAGTGGTGAAGCAGGTCTGCAGGTGTCTATCTTTCTCACCCCCTCTGTCTTCCCCTCCTCTCTCCATTTCTCTGGCCTATCCAACAATAAAAATAACTACAATTAAAAAAAGGCAAGTCTAGGCAGTGCCTTATAATTTTTAATCAGAAATAATCAGCTCTTGCTTCAGACTATTGCTGGGAGCTCAGTGCTGAGCCTCAGGAATGAATGTTGTTTGCATACCCATTAGGCAGGTTTCCCAAACCTACAATGTCCTACAACTACAGTGGATGCATTTTTGTTTTTAAATCTCCTAGAGATTTTGCCTCTTTTAATTTTATGATCAGGATACAGCGAGAAAGAGACCAGAGCACAGTTCATCTCTGGCTCATGGAGATGCCTAGGATTAACACTGATTTTTGGAACCTCAGGCAGCAAATTTGTTTGCATAACCATCATGTTGTCTCTCACAGACCTGCAACGATTTTTAAATAGCCCATTTCTTCTGGTTGCCTTAAATGAGAAACTTATTTCCAGGACTCCTGAGCCTGGAAAGTCTGGATCAAGATGTTTGATGATCTGGTACTGAAGAAGGCCTTGCCTACTACCATACCCCTTTAGGGCAAGGTGGATGACAATCATCAAACACCAGCTAAAGACAATTAAGAAAAAGACAAAGAAAAGATTATACTAACTCATGGACCTTCATGAGGAAAATATAACTTTTCATGCATAAGCTCAGTGAATCTGAATTTCCCCCCAACTGTTCTTTTCTTCATTCTATTTATTTTTATGTGTTTACAAAAAAATATGAGAATGGCCCAGGAGGTGGAACAGTGGATTTAGCACTGCTTACTTAAGCATGGGGGTCCTGAGTTCAATTCTCAGCAGCACATGTTCCAGACTGATGTCTTGTTACTTCTCTCTCTCCTAACTTTATTAATAAATCTTTAAAATTATCAGATGGTGGGGGTATAATTTTTTAAAACTTTTTTTTTGCCTCCACTTGCTGGGACTCAATGCCTACACCATGAATCCACTGCTCCTGGAGGCCATTTTTTCTATTTTGTTGCCCTTATTTTTATTGTTTATAGCTGTTGTTGTAGTTGTATATGACAGAGAGAAATTGAGAAAGGAGGGAGAAGACAGAGGAGGAGAGAAAGATAGATACCTGCAGCCCTGCTTCACCACTTATGAGGTAAGCCCCCACAGGTGGGAAGCTGGGGGCTTGAACCAGGGTTCTTGCACCAGTCTTTATGCTTTGTGCCCTGTGTGCCTAAACTTTTGTGCTACTGATCAGGGTTATAATTTGATAAATGAATTTTTAGTGGGTAGGCTTAGCAACGTTAACTGACTTAATTATTAAACATTTTCTAGAAATTAAAGAGGCACAAATAAGCAAATATGAGAGAAAAATAAATTATGAGACAAATATTACACAGCTGCACTGAGTTTTGAAATAAAGTTTGATGAAATATGAAAAAGTAAGACTAATTTTTTTAATATTTTATTTATTCCCTTTTGTTGCCCTTGTTTTATTGTTGTAGTTATTATTGTTGTTGAATAGGACAGAGAGAAATGGAGAGAGAAGGGGAGAGAAAGACAGACACCTGCAGACCTGCTTCACCACCTGTGAAGTGACTCCCCTGCAGGTGGGAAGCCAGGATTGCTGTGCTTCGCACCATGTGCACTTAACCCGCTGCACTACCGCCCAACACCCAAAAGACTGAAAATTTATGACCCATATCTATAAAATATGTTGAAAGGGTTGACTTAAAAATGGAGAATCCCAAAGCTTTAAGACCATGTGGAAATATGATGTGGAATATGGTCTTTGTTCTTCATAATCAACTTAAGGAAAGGCTGGGAAATAATAAGTCTCTAGCACAACCTGCATACCAGAGTCCCAAATTTGATCCTTGGTATGACTAATACCTAGAGTGAAAGAGTGCTGTGGTCTGTCATCTATATGGAAGTGAACAACTATGAGAGCATCATGCCTGTGCCTGGTTGGTGATGCAAGTCCCAGGTCCCCACATGCAGCGGGGGAAACTGAAGACCACTGAAGCTGTACTGTATCACTCTTATCTCCTCTCCCCTCTCAGTTTTTCTCTGTGCTAACAAATAAAAGAAAGGCTGAAGAAGGGGTAGAAGAGAAGGAATCGTCTTCCAGATTTAAGCTCTACGTCCTTCACTACTAAGAGCTTTAAGATATTAGATATTCTTTGCACAGCAAGATACCCCTTTGAAGAGCTTTCCCCTTTATGTATGTACTTATCTCTTGCAAAAGGCAGGGTTATCCCAGCTTTAACCTGAGACTTTGGAGCTTCAGGCATGAGTCTCTTTGCATAACCATTAGACTATATGCCCCCACCCTCTCCTACAATATGAAATAAACACAAGTCTTCAAGAGAATGTGGTGAGAGAGAGTTACTCACCTGTTAAGAGACTCTGGGTTAAAACCTGACACCACATGGAGGCACCATGGAAGACACCTGGAGCACTTCATAGATGGTGGGGTTTCATTCCCCTAAACACCTTTTCCCCTACTAACACTATAAGCCAGAGCTGAGTATTAGATAAACTTGCTCTCCACTAGACCAGCAGTCAGCAAATTGACTTGCATATTTGAGACTCTAGCCATGACATTTGGATGTTAGGAAGGTGCATTCTGGTGAATATCCACATGAGGGCAGGTTCTTTATGCAAAATTCCAAATGCTCTGGAGTGAGGAGGGGTGGATAGCCCAGCGTGTTAAGCACATGTGCTGCAAAGCACGAGGACTGGCATAAGGATCCCGGTTCGAGCCAATTCCATTTCAGGTTATACTTCTGTTTTCATTTCTGATCTTGTTTTTCAACTTCGGCCTGAGAGTGAGATCATACCATATTCATCCTGTTTCTGACTTATTTCACTCTACATGATTTTTTCAAGATCCATCCAAGATCGGCTGAAAACGGTGAAGTCACCATTTTTTACAGCTGAGTAGTATCCCATTGTGTATATAGAACACAACTTGCTCAGCCACTCATCTGTTGTTGGACACCTGGGTTGCTTCCAGGTTTTGGCTATTACAAATTGTGCTGCCAAGAACATATGTGTACACAGATCTTTTTGGATGGATATGTTGGGTTCCTTAGGATATATCCCCAGGAGAGGAATTGCAGGGTCATAGGGTAGGTCCATTTCTAGCCTTCTTAGAGTTCTCTAGACTGTTCTCCACAGAGGTTGGACCAATTTACATTCCCACCAGCAGTGTAGGAGGGTTCCTTTGACCCCACACCCTCCCCAGCATTTGCTGCTGTTACCTTTTCTGATGTCTGACATTCTCACAGGAGTGAAGTGGTATCTCATTGTTGTCTTTAGTTGCATTTCTCTGACAATCAGAGACTTGGAGCATTTTTTCATGTGTTTCTCAGCATTTTGGATCTCTTCTGTGGTGAATATTCTGTCCGTGTCCTCCCCCCATTTTTGGATGGGGCTATTTGTTGTCTTGTTGAGTTTGGCAAGCCCTTTATATATGTTGGTTATTAAACTCTTGTCTGATGTATGGCATGTAAAGATCTTCTCCCATTCTATGAGGGGTCTTTTGGTTTGGGTAGTGGTTTCTTTTGCTGTGAAGAAGCTTTTTAATTTGATGTAGTCAGTCCCATAGGTTTATACTTGCCTTAGTCTTCTTTGTAATTGGATTTGTTTCATTGAGGATGTCTTTAAAATTTATTCGGACAAGAGTTCTGCCAATATTTTCTTCTAAGTATCTGATAGTTTGTGGTCTAACATCCAAGTCCTTGATCCACTTGGAATTTACTTTTGTATCTGGTGAAATACAGTGGTTCAGTTTCATTCTTCTGCATGTTTCAACCCATTGTTTCCAACACCATTTGTTGAAGAGACTCTGCTTTCCCCATTTAGTAGTCTGAGCCCCTTTGTCCAAGATTAGATGTCCATAGGTGTGGGGGCATAATTTTAAAATATTTTTTATATTTATTTCCTTTTGTTGTACTTGTTTTATTGTTGTAGTTGTTATTGATGCTGTCATTGTTGGATAGGACAGAGAGAAATGGAGAGAGGAGGGGATACAGAGGGGGAGAGAAAGACAGACACCTGCAGACCTGCTTCACCGCCTGTGAAGCGACTCCCCTGCAGGTGGGGAGCCAGGGGCTCGAACCAGGATCCTTGCGCTTTGCACCACCTGCGCTTAACCCACTGTGCTACCACTTGACTCCCCATAAAGATAATTTTTAAAAAATAAAAAGATTGAGATAATACAAATTGTACTGCTATGTACATAAGTTTATATACATCACTTCAAATATGTCCCTTTGAGTCCTATGTGTGCATATGCACAGAGGAGTTACCCAGTCATAGGCTGAGTCCATTTCTAGCGTTCCTCTGAGCTTCCAGACTGTTTTCCATAGAAGATGAATCCACTTACATTCCACCCAGCAATGCAGGAGAGGTCTTTTTCACTTCACCCACAGCTTCTCCAATAGTTAGTACTTATGTTTTTTCTATTGTACAACATCCTTGGATGGATGGAGTGATATCTCATTATTGTTTTTATTTGCCACCTAATGGTCATCAGTCACTCTGAGCATTTTACCATCTGTTTTCTTGATCTTACTGAGTACAAATCATGTCTTACCATGAACGCAAGCTGGTCGTTCCAGGGCACCAGGAAAAGCCCTTGTGCTTTAGTTTCTTTCACTTTTTTTCCCCTAATTTTATTAGCTAGATAGATAAATTGAGAGGACAGGGAGGATAGAGAAGGAGAGATATAAACACACCTCACCACTGTTGAAGTGGATCAGGGGTTTGAACCCAGGTGCTTCTGCTTTGTAATATGTGTGCTTAACTGGGTGTACCATCTCCTGTCTTTCTGCTCTCCAGATATGTAACTTTCAAATAAAAAAGAATGAAAAAACTCTAGGGCAGTGGTGCAGGAGGTGGCACAGTGGACAAAGCATTCAACTCTCAAGCATGAGGTCCTGTGTTGCCACGTGCAGCACATGTACCAGAGTGATCTAAGGTTCTTTCTATCTTCTGTCTTCCCAAATAAAAATCTTTAAACAATAGAAAGGCTCTAGAACAATGAAATGACATCTTTGTAAGGATCTATTGCTGACAAACACAATTTTTTCCCAGTAAGGCAAAGTGTAAGTGATCCAAAAAGGAACAGTAATTTTCCTGTTGAAATTGAACTCTATGATTGTATTGTAAACCATTAACTCCCCCCTAATAAAGTGGAAGGAACAACTATACTATAATCCATTAATTCCCCCCATAAAATGGAAAATAAATAAATGGCAGCCTTGCGATTATATCGTTTTGTCAAATCACTAATAGTAAAAAGTAAACCCATCTTTGTAATGTAGCATTTGTCATGTTAAAATTACAGTTCACTCAGGCTGTGGGTATTGATTGACCTGCTAATGCTCATGTCCAGCAGAGAGGCAGTTACAAGACAGAACTACTTTCAGTACCCCCAAAAGAAATTTTGTCTCTATCCCCATGGGGGAAGAAATGTTAGGGGAAGATGACTAGAGGGCTCTGAAGTCTAATTCCATCAGAGCTCAGAGAGAGAAGAGGAAAAAGGGAAAGAGATACAGAAGTAGTAGTAGGTGTGACTTAAAATGGGAGATAAGGCAGGGCCATAAAAAAGCATAGAAAAGACAGATAATAGGTAATAGATTAGATGGCCGAAATAATAAAAGAGAACCCCTATGTCTAAGTCTAGAAATCAGAAGAGTAGAATCAAGTGATCCCACAATGGTAGAGAGTTGCCGGGTTCGAGGACAGCCATCATGAAAGCATACTGGCAGTGGGATTAGGGACAATCAAGATAAGACTGGTCCCTGGGACCTGGCCCTGGACATAAAATAATTCTTAACTCCAGTTAGATGAGCTGGTTTTGTTCATTATGAAATCTTTTCTTCCCTTTCATTGTTCTTTTTTTTTAATATTTTCCCTTTTTTAAAATATTTATTTTCCCTTTTGCCCTTGTTTTTTATTGTTGTTGTTATTTTTTATTTTATTTCCTTTTGTTGCCCTTGTTTTATTGTTGTAGTTATTATTGTCGTTGTTATTGATGTCATTGCTGTTGGATAGGACAGAGAGAAATGGAGAGAGATGGGGGGAGAGAAAGGCAGACACCTACAGACCTGCTTCACCGCCTGTGAAGCGACTCCCCTACATGTGGGGAGGCAGGGGCTCGAACCAGGATCCTTACACTGGTCCTTGCGCTTTGCACCACATGCGTTTAACCCACTGCGTTACCGCCAAACTCCCTCTTCATTTGAAATTTTTACATGCTCCCTATCTACAGGGGAGTCGCCCCCTATGTCTTCTCCTCCTGTCTCCATTTCTCTCTGTCCTATCCAACAACGACAACATCAACAACAACAATAACTACGACAACAATAAAACAAGGGCTGGAACCGGGATCCTTATGCCGGTCCTTGTGCTTTGTGCCATGTGCGCTTAACCCACTCCACTGCTGCCTGACTCCCCCCTTTCGTTATTCTATATCATCATCATTGGCACAAATTGTGAGTTGCTGGTAACCATGAGGAGCTACAGTACGAAGAGGTTTTGCTGCTGGGCTTGGAGACAGAGGCAGGTGTCTGCAGTGAGTGACAGAGCACCAGAGCCACCCAGGACAGAGCAGGGTCTCTGCTGACTTAGGAGCTAGGGTCCCCCCCACACACACACACACACACAGGCTGAGGCAGCATCTACCCAAGGTCCAGGACTTGGTGATGACTAGTGGGTTTTTGACCACACTCTATACCAGTAGAATTCTTCTTTCATCGCCATCCTACCCTGGCTCCTAACTCACTGTCAGTCCCAGTTGGCATCATTAGACCAGCCTCAAGGTGAAGGCTGAAAGAGCAAGAGCAATAGGGAACATTGCAAGCACCCAGTTCCCAGGAAGCCAAGGGCACAGCTGTCCCAACACATAAACCTGTCAGTGACACAGTGACCATTACAGTTCAGACACTGGGCCAATCTGGGAGTGTTGTGGGGTGTGCAGTGTGTAGAGAGCCCAGAGTGCAGAGGGTCAGACAATCAATGGTTATCGGACTCACCTGTGAGAGCCCAGCGAGGCTGGGAACTTCTGTGGTGGAGGCCATGGCAGGAGCTGACCGGGTTCCCTAGCTGTGGAACTGAGGCTGAGGCTGCTGAAAGGTGGGAGGTGTGGTTGCTTGGCAGCCCCCCCCCCCCAGCATTCTGCTTGCCCATTGTGACATCAGGACTGGCCACACCCATGCCAGCCACATCAGGTCGGTACCCACTCTTAGATCTCTGGAGTAGGTGCCAAGAGAGTGCTAGGGAAGCCCATGGTGCAGGGAAAACAAATAGCACCAATTGTTGTCATTTTTGAGAGCTCAGTCTGGAGAGCCGGCTTGGTAGAGGGAACGGTAGTAGGTGCTCTGGGGTCCCCAGCCCATGGGCAGAATGAAGCTGCTTAAAGGGTGGAGCCTGCAGTTCTGAGGTAGCCCCTGCCTTTCTTCTCTCTTAGTGGAACTTCAGATCTGGCCATACCAACCCTGCCACCCACCATCAGCTGTCCACCCTGTACCACAGCAACTCAGGAACAGGAGTGAATGCAGGTGGGGAGGGGGTGCAGGGGGGAATTAGAGCCAACTGCTCTCACATATGTGGGAGTGTATCCTCTCCTGGCTCCGGAGAAATCTCAGCAGACTTCAGATGGGCCCTCTGCCCAGAACTAGCCTGTGACCACTAAATGGACCAAGGTTTATTGGGGAGAACATTCACAGCCTACCTGCTTGCAAAATCAGACTTCCCACACCACTGACTCCACTAGGAAGCCACACTCCAGCTTCTCCACAGCCTAGGACACTTTCTTTCCTGGCAGCCTCTTGGGTGCAATGCAAGGCAGAATCCAACTAACTCCTGTGGATAGTTCTACCATTCACACAGGCACAGTCACACTACTCTGCAATAAATCTCAAAAGTGTGTGTGTGTATGTGTACCTGGGTGGGTGAAGTGGGGTGAATTAGGTTAAAGATCAAGCTGATAAAGTGTGTTCTGCACCCCATAAAGATCTTGGTTCCATACTCTCAGAGGGATAAAAAATAGGAAATTTTTCAATGGGGATGGGATACAAAACTTGGTGGTGGGAAGTCTATGGAACTGCAGACTTCTTATCCTACAATCTTGTCAATCATTATAAAATCACTAATAAAAAAATTTTGATGTGGGATTGATTTGGAAGAAATGGGGGTGGAGTTTATGACGGTGACATCTGTAGTGTTTCCAGCCTTTTTACTTATTGTGGGTTCTTTTAAAGATTCATGTAATTTTGAAGGTACACAAGATAGAGATTGAGAGTAACATACACACACAGAGAGAGATAGAGAGAAGAGAGAGAATTATGACCAGAAAAATCACTCTAAGCATGCTTGTCTGGGCATGGGAGAGGGTACTCCTGTTTGATAGTGCATGGCTTTATCTGTTGGATTACACACAAATTGTCCCATACCCTGGGATCTCCAAGAACACATGGTCACCCCAGTAACTATGGTCACCAAGTAACCTGCAAGAATGTGCTTTACTTGTTTTGAATTTTCAGCCTCTGCATCTGGAGAAAAAGAGAAGGAGCGGGGAGAGGAATATAGAAAGGAACACTGGGCTTGAATCTTGAAGGCCTGGCAACCCCACAAGCAAGTGCTCAGTAGAGCTTCTCTAAAAGTAATATATATATATATATATATATATATATATATATATATATATATATATATATGACAAAATAAAGTATATAATTGAATGTATGACATAACACATAAACTTGTCAATGACATAGTGTCCATTACAGCTCAGACACTTGGTCAATCTGGGAGTGTTGAGAGGTGTGCAGTGTGTGGAGAGCCCAGAACGCAGGGGTCAGACAATCAATGGTGATCGGACTCACCTGTGAGAGCCCAGCCAGGCTGGCGTGCTGCTGTGGTGGAGGCCATGCCAGGAGCTGACTCAAGGTCCCTGGATGTGGGCAGACTAAGGCTGCACAAAGGTGGAGGGTGTGGTAGCCTAGCAGGCCCCAGCATTCTGTTTGTCCATTTGTGACATCAGCACTGGCCACACCCATGCCAGCCACATCAGCTCTGTAACTAACCTCTTATATCTCTGGAATAGGGACCTAGAAATTGCAGGGGCAATAAATAGCCCAATAGTCAATTATCTCACCTGTGAGAGCCCAGAGAGGCTGGAGAGCAGGCTTGGTAGAGGGAAAGGCAGTGGGTGCTCTGTGGGTCCCCAGTCCATGGGCAGAGTGAGGCTACTAAAAGTTGGATCCTAGGGAGTCAGGCAGTAGCACAGCCAGTTAAGCACACGTGGTGTGAAGTGCAAGGACCGGCTTAAGGATCTCAGTTCAAACCCTGGCTACCTACCTACAGGGAAGTCACTTCACAGGCAGTGAAGCAGGTCTGCAGGTGTCTATCTTTCTCTCCCCCTCTCTGTCTTCCCCTCCTCTCTCCATTTCTCTCTGTCCTATCTAACAATGACGACATCAATAACAACAACAATAATAACTACAACAAGAATAAAAAACAAGGGCAACAAAAGAGAAAATAAATAATTTTTTTTAAAAAAAAAGTTGTATCCTGTAGTCCCGAGGCAACCCCTGCCTTTCTGCTCTCTCAGTGGGACTTCAGATCTGGCCACACAGACCCTGACAGCTCCATCAGCTGTCCACCCTGCACAGCAACAACTCAGGCACAGGAGTGAATACAAGCTGGGAAAGAGGGAAGCAATTAGTCAATCGGCCTCACCTGTGTGTGGGTATGTTCCCTGCTTGTCTGGCTCAGGACAGATCTCAGCAGCCTTCAGGTGGGCTCACTGCCCAGAATGTGCCTGTGGCCACTGAAGGGACATGGTTTATTGGGGAGAAACTTCCCAGCCCACCTGCTGGCAGAGCCAGACTTCCCACACCACTAAGAACACTAGACAGCCATATCCCAGGCTCTCCACAGCCATGAACACCTTCTTTCCTACAAGCTTCCTCTGTGCTTCGCAAAGCACAAGCCAGATATGTCCCCTCTGATGAAGTTATGTCATTCACACATTCACAGTCTCCTTCAAGAAATATGTGCAGTGTTGTGTTTGGGGTGTGTGTGTACCTGAGAAGTGAACGCCGTGGACATATGAAAGGTCAAGTTTTAATTTATGGTAACATCAAAAGTCAGAGCTTGAAGGGTAGATAGCATAATGGTTATGCAAAGAGACTTTCATGCCTGAAGCTCCAGAGTCCCAGGTTCAATCCCCTGCACCACTCCACTGTAAGCCAGAGCTGATCAGTGCTCTGGTTAAAAAAAAAAAAAAAAAAAAAAAAAGCCAGAGCTCAATAGAGCTCTTAAAAATGTAACTATAGGGAGTCAGGCGGTAGCGCAGCAGGTTAAGCACACGTGGCGCAAAGCACAGCACTGGCATAAGGATCCAGGTTCGAGCCCCCAGCTCCCCACCTGCAGGGGAGTCGCTTCACAAGCGGTGAAACAGGTCTGCAGGTGTCTTTCCCCCTCTCTGTCTTCCCCTCCTCTCTCCATTTCTCTCTGTCCTATCTACAACAACAACATCAATAACAAAAACAATAATAACTACAACAATAAAATGAGGGGAATAAACAAATACTTTTTAAAAAATGTAACTATAAGTGACTGGATAAGTCAAAATAACTTATTAAACGAATGAGTAGGTGAGTGAGCAAGTTGATGAATAACAAATACATTAATCTCTGGGCCCTGGGCTTGTAAAGTTTGTAGCTTATAATCCGTTGCTCTCTGAATATTGAGATCCCTAGTTGAATCACTGGCATGTGATACACAGGCTAATGTTTTGCTTTTCTTGCTCTCCCTCTCTCTCTCTCACTCTTTACTTCACTCACTCACATTTTCTTTGTTCCTCAAATAGTAAGTCAGTCTTTCAGAAAATATCATAAAATTTTCAAAGGGAGACATTTGAATTTTGATGGGTCTGTCCACAGAAATATCATGAACACTGGATATATAATATAAAGTGTTGCTAAGTACAAGGAATCATTTTCCAGGAATTGAGGATGGGAGAAATGAGAAAATATTCATCAAAATATACATATGATTTCAAGTATATAATTAAGTTAGGGGGTTCTAATACATAGTATAGTCTGTTAGTAGAGTTAAGATATATAGATTAGCCACTTGCTTGGGGAAAGCAAATGAAGCTTATTGCTGTACAAGTCACTGCATGGCAAGCAATAAAAATGTAGAATCAAAGGAATGTCCATAACATCTCAATAAGAAAAGAAGGAATTAAAATGATCAGATTGGAGATGTTAATATAGTATTTTATCATAGAGTTCCTAATTGTATTCATTTAAAAATATTTTGCTTATTTATTCTTTTTAAAAAATTTTTATTATTTATTTACTGGATAGAGACAGCCAGAAATCAAGAGGGTAGGGAAGATAGAGAGGGAGAGAGAAAGAGAGACACCTGTAGCCCTGCTTCACCATTTGCAAAGCTTTCCCTCTGCAGGTGGGGACCGGGGGCTTGAACCTGGGTCCTTGAGTACTGTAACATGTGCGCTCAACCAAGTGCACCACCACCTAGTCCCTGCTTATTTATTCATGAAGACTATAGGCAGAGACAAAGAACCAAACATCACTCTGGCACATGTGGTGCTGGTCATTGAACTCAGGACCCCATCCCTAAAAGGCCAATGTTTTATCCACTGTGCCACCTCCCAGACCACTCTTATTGTGTTTCTTGAAACATTCTGGAATATAACTGTGAACCAGGTAGAAAACTTTCTGGATTTTTTAGATCATGCAGTTGAAGGAAACAAGAAACTATAAATGAGTGATCCAGGAGGTGGTGCAGTGGATATAGCATTGAACTCTCAAGTATGAGGTCCCAAGTTCAATCCGTGGCGTCACATGCATTAGAGTAATGTTCTTTCTCTCTTTCCTCCTATTGTAAATAAATAAAATATTTTTTAAAAAGAAATGATTGCTTTTAATCTCTTTATTGGTGAAACATTGGGAAACATGGCTGTTGTCACAGGGTACTGATCCTCATGGCCTTAAATGGGTGGCACCAGACCTTATCTCTGCCCAGTGAGCATCCTCTGCCCAGTGAGCATCCTCCCACACCAGCAGCCAATGGACCCCCAACCCCATCACTGAATCCAGATTTATATGGAAGCAGTAATGGGTACCCATGTATGAAAAAAAAACTCTATTTCTTTATCAAATTCTATAAAGTCTTAGGGAATGTGCATAGATAATGAAAACAAATCAAGAAGGTATGAAGAGCTATGCACTATAGGGAGTCGGGTGGTAGTGCAGAGGGTTAAGCAAAGTTGGCGCAAAGCGCAAGCATAAGAATCCCGGTTTGAGGTCACTTCACAAGTAGTGAAGCAGGTCTGCAGGTGTCTATCTTTCTCTCCCTATCTCTATCTCCCCCTTCTCTCTCCATTTCTCTCTGTCCTATCCAACAGTGACAACAACAATAATAACTACAACAATAAAACAACAAGGGCAACAAAAGGGAATAAATAAATATTTTTTTAAAAGAACTATGCACTATAGATGCACTGAGATGATGCCTTGAGATAAATTATGTAATTTAACCTGGGGTTGAATCAGGGGCAAATTCAGGTAAATTTAAGTTTGCGCTTTAAAGGTAAAAGAGGCATGACCACTATTGATCCAAGTGGAGGGCAAGGTTCTATGGGGCCCACAAGGGGTCTATTGTGTTGTTCCTGATAGAGATGACTGGTAACATTGGGGAGAGGGATTTATTCGAGGTCTAGGCCCATCATGTCTGTTTGGGAATCTCAGGACTCCCCGACTAGGGCCCCAGCTGATGGGGTGGCCTGATAGTGACTAAACAGTCATTGTTAAAGTATGCCAGTCTCTTGCCCTTACTCAGCTTTTGCAGTCCTTGCTTTGATAAGGTTAGCTTTGGAGTGAGTGAGAGAAGTCTTATAACAAGTAGGTGAGGAGGGTATCTAAGTCTAAGTAGACACTATTTCATTATGAACTTTGTACTGACTCACTGCAGACTACTTTTGCTTTCAGGTATATATTTTGCCCTAGTTTATGTATACGTGTGAACATATGCCCCATCTCTTGCTGTATATCTAGGTTTGGTGTATATCTAGGGACTTGGTGTATATCTAGGTTTTGGGACTTTGTTAGGAAGTGAGCCACCTGAAATGGAATTAGAAAATCCTATGAAAGGAAAGGTCTCACCTGAGTAATGAGGCTGAAAGGTTGACAATCCATGCCTGACTTCTCTGGACACAGTCTGAAGTGAAGCATGCTGAGGTGGTACTCGTTGCATTGATCAGGTTGAGATCAGCAGATGCGATATCATTTGGTATGAATTGAGAGAAGCATGCAGGAAAGTGTGCTCCACCCTAGAGGTTCCAGGACTGGGGGAAATAAAGGCTCTGAGGAAGCTGGAGGTTTCTGCTATCTTAGGGTTTAAGAAGACAATAGATAGTTATTACTGTAATCAAATTATTTGGCAATTGGGTTAACTTTGAAAAATCCCTTTGTTAGGATTTGCTGTATCATATACACAACATCACCATATTTTATGTCCTTTGACATTATTTGTATATAGCTGTGCCACTGGTTGCTTCTGTTCTCCCTGGTCTAAGCTTTTAAGAGTCAACATATCAAAGACTCAGTCTATGGTCTGCATTAAAAAGTTTGAGACATTCAATCAATTTTTCCCCTCTCATATTAACTAAATAGTGATTTATATGACTACAAATTAATAGGAGTGTACATAAGCACCATAATATTCCCAACACCAAAAGACTGTGTCCCATCCCATCCTCGCCCCTGCCCACACCCCCACCCCAGGAAGCCGAACATCCACCCTCACCCTCAACCCAGAGATTTTGCCTTTGGTGCCATACTCCAAATCCAGTCAAATCCTGCTTTCAATTTCCCTTTCTGTTCTTCTTTCTCAACTTCTGTTTATGAGTGGGATCATCCCATACTCATCTTTGTCTTTCTGACTTAACATAATTCCTCCTAGCTCCAGCGAAGATGGGTCAGAGAATGTGGGTTCAATTGTTCTTCTTTTTTTTTTTAATGAGAAAGATAGGAGGAGAGAGAAAGAACCAGACATCACTCTGGCACATGTGCTGCCGGGGATCGAACTCAGGACCTCGTGCTTGAGAGTCCAAAGCCTTATCACTGCGCCACCTCCTGGACCACTCAATTGTTCTTAATAGCTGCATAGTGGGGTGGGATGGTGACGCACCTGGTTGAGCACACATGTTACAGTGCACAAGGCCCCAGGTTCGAGCCCCCAGTCCCCACCTCCAGAGGGAAAGCTTTGCAAGTGTAAAGCAGGGCTGCAGGTGTCTCTCTGTCCCTCTCTATCACCCCTCTCCCTCTCAATTTCTGGCTGTCTCTATCAAATAAACAAATAAATATAATTATATTTTTATATATTTTATTTATTAATGAGAAAGGAGGAGAGAGAGAAAGAACCAGACATCATTCTGGTACAGGTGCTGATGGGGATTGAATTCAGGACCTCATGCTTGAGAGTTCAATGCTTTACCCACTGTGCCACCTCCCAGACCACAAATAAAGATAATTAAAAAAAAAAAAAAAGCTGCGAAGTAGTCCATTGTGTAAAGCTGTGTACCACAGCTTTCTCAGCCATTCATTTGTTGTTGGGCACCCAGGTTACTTCCAGGTTTTACTATTAAGAATTGTGCTGCTGGGAGTCGGGTGGTAGCGCAGTGGGTTAAGCGCACATGGTCCAAAGTGCAAGGACCGGAGTAAGGATCCTGGTTGGAGCCCCTGGCTCCCCATCTGCAGGGTGTCGCTTCACAGGCGCTGAAGCAGGTCTGCAGGTGTCTATCTTTCTCTCCCCCTCTCTGTCTTCCCCTCCTTTCTCCATTTCTCTCTGTCCTATACAACAACAATGACATCAATAACAACAACAACAAAACAACAAGGGCAACAAAAGGGAATAAATAAATAAATAAATAAATAAATTTTTTATAAAAAAATGGTGCTGCTGTGGTCCGGGAGGTGGCACAGTAATAAAACTTTGGACTCTCAAGCATGAAGTCCTGAGTTCAATCCCCAGCAGCACATGTGCCAGAGTGATACCTGGCTCTTTCTCTCTCCTCCTATCTTTCTCATTAATAAAAAATTAAAATTTTTTTTAAAAAAAAATAAGAATTGTGCTGCTATGAACATCGGTGTACACATATCTTTTTGGTTCGGTGTTATGGAGTTTTTTTTTCCCCTTTATCTTTCTTTTGCCACAAGGGTTATCACTGGGGTTCAGTGTCAGCATTACAATCCACTGCTCCCAGAAGTCTTTTTTTTTTTGCCTTTATAATTGTATTAGATAAAACAGAGGTAAATAGAGAGGATGGGTAGGTAGAGGGAAACAGAGACAGACACCTGCAGACCTGCTTCACCACTCCTCAAGTAGACTTCTTGCAAGTGGGGAACAGGAGCTCCAACCTGGGTCCTTGAGTTTGGTAATATGTGTGCTTAACAGGATGCACCACCACCCATCTCCCTTTCTCTATCTGAAAAAAAAAAGCATGAGGTGACACCAAAACACATATAATTGATAAGTTAAATCAGTGATAACACTTTATGACCTTGAATTTCAAACCAAGTTTACGTTTGATGTAAAATTTATGATCAGAAGGCGGCGGTAGCACAGCAGGTTAAGTGCACGTGGCATGAAGCGCAAGGACCAGCATAACGATCCCGGTTTAAGCCCCTGGCTCCCCACCTGCAGGGGAGTCCCTTCACAGGCGGTGAAGCAGGTCTGCAGGTGTCTATCTTTCTCTCCCCCACTCTGTCTTCCAATCCTCTCTCCATTTCTCTCTGTCCTATCCAACAACGATAATAACTACAACAATAAAACAACAAGGGCAACAAAAGGGAATAAATAAAATAAATTTTTTGTTTGTTTTTACTTATTCTTTTTTTTTAAATTTTTTATTTAAGAAAGGATTAATGAACAAAAACATAAGGTAGGAGGGGTACAACTCCACACAATTCCCACCACCCAATCTCCATAACCCACACCCTCCCATGATAGCTTTCCCATTCTCTATCCCTCTGGGAGCATGGACCCAGGGTCATTGTGGGTTGCAGAAGGTGGAAGGTCTGGCTTCTGTCATTGCTTCCCCGCTGAACATGGGCGTTGACTGGTCGGTCCATACTCCCAGTCTGCCTCTCTCTTTCCCTAGTAGGATGGGTCTCTGGGTAAGCTGAGCTCCAGGACACATTGGTGGGGTCTTCAATCCAGGGAAGCCTGGCCAGCATCCTGGTGGCATCTGGAACCTGGTGATTGAAAAGAGAGTTAACATATGAAGCCAAACAATTTGTTGAGCAATCATGGATCCCAAGCTTGGAATAGTGGAGAGGAAGTGTTAGGGAGGTACTCACTGCAAACTCTAGTGTACTACTGCTTTCAGGTATATATTTTGCAGTAGTTTATGGATACGTGTGCACATAAGCTCTCTCTCACAGAAACTGGTGTATATCTTGGTTATGGGACTTTGTTAGAAAGTGAACTACCTGAGATGAAATTAGAGTATACTATAAAAGGAAAGGTCTCACCCGAGTAATGAAGCTGAAGGGTTGTCATTCCACACGTGAAGTCTCTGGACACAGTCTGAGGTGAAGCATGTTGAGGTGGCAATCGTTGCGTTGGTTAGGTTGTGATCGGCGGATGCAGTATTATTTGGTTTGGATTGGGAGAGGCATATGGGAAAATGAGCCCTATACAATGGTTCTAGGACTGGGGGAAGTAGAGGCTCTATAGTGGAGATGTGAGGTTCCTGCTGCCTTAGGGTTCAAAAAGACAATCGATAGTTAATGTTATCATCACATTATTTGTTAATTGGGTTAACTTTGAAAAGTCCTTTTGTTATGGTTTGCTGTACAGTACCCAGTATCTTGTTTATAGCTGTGCTATTGGATGCTTCAATAAATTTTTTTTTTTTAATTTCTCAGTGTTTCACATAACAATTCAAGCCCCAGTAGGTCCCCCTCTGCCATCATGTTCCAGAACCTGAGCTTTCCCCTCCCCCACCCCAGAGTTCTTTACTTGGGCGCAATACACCAAACCCAGTCAAGTTCTACTTCGGGTTAAGCGCACGTGGCACAAAGCGCAAGGACCAGCTTACAGATCCCAGTGCGAGCCCCGGCTTCCCACCTGCAGGGGAGTCGCTTCACAGGCGTTGAAGTAGATCTGTAGGTGTCTGTCTTTCTCTCCCCCTCTGTCTTCCCCTCCTCTCAATTTCTCTCTGTCCTATTCAACAACGACATCAACAACAAAACACAAGGGCAGCAAAAGGGAAAATAAATAATGAAAATTTTTAAAAAATAAAATAAAACACTGGGCCCTGGGAAGTGGCACAGGAGGCAGAGTGTTGGACTTTGAAGCATGAAGTCCCACAATGGATCCCTGGTGTCCATGTGCCAGATTGATGCTCTGTTCTCTTTCCCTCTCTCTAATAAACTAATCAATAAAATATCGCCTAGCAGGAAAAAAGATACTACTTACCAGTTTATACTGGACATTAGCAGTCTTGATTTCAAAACTTGTAAACATTTTATTAAAAAATAGGAGAAAAAAGTATCGTAAACCAGTGGTGTATATAAATAATGCGGACTAACCCAAGCGAGAGCCTCTTCATGAGCCCGTCGATTTCCCTGGAGTGGAGCAGAAAATCTTGGTGGTCCGGGAGGTGTCGCAGCAGATAAAGCACCCCGGGCCTTGGGGCGGCCGGCCTATCCCTCTGCCCATAACCTATGTCTGCATGGGCCTGTTTTCACACTGATGGCACCTGCCCCGTGACACAGGAGAAATCTCTCATCCCTCCAGTCATAAGCTGCATCTTCAGAGCCAGAGCCTCCCTCCCAAGGAGCACCCCCAGAAAAAACAGAGAGGGGGATTGTTGAGAGGAGTCTGCTTCTGGTGAGCTGTTTTACGCTCAGATCTGTTGTGGATGTGGTCACGCCATCTTCCATGGACAAGGGGCCCAGTTGGTAGTGTGTCCAGAAGCCCGTGGTCAAGGCTATGGCACAGACATGCCCTTGGTGCTAATCAGTGCTCAGAAACCAGTGATTATGCAGACACTATGCCCATGTGAAGAAAAGCTTGATACGTCACAGACCTGCAATAGAAATCTCTATTTCCTGGGGTGGGGGTGGGGGGGAGAGTACAGGGCCTGGAAAAGGATGACAGAGGACCTAGTGGGGGTTGTGTTGTTGTGTGGAAACCTGAGAAATGTTATGCATGTACAAACTGTTGTATTCACTGTCGAATGTAAAACATTAATCCCCCAATAAAGGGGAAAAAAGAAGAAGAAGAAGACTATTTCTTGGAGCTGGGTCCTCGCAAAGGTGACCTCACGGCAGGCACCTGGGGCTGACAGGGACACAGGGGCTGACACAGGGGCTGACAGGGACACAGCAGGAACTGTGGCTCTCCCAGGACGGCCAGGGCTTGAACCTAGACTGTGCGCCAGCAGGACAGTGTATTTTTATTATAGCATACACTCTATTTTTATTTATTATAGCATACACTCCTTATTTTTATTATAGCATACACTATTTTTATTTATTATAGCATACACACAGAGAGAAATTGGGAGGGACGAGGAGCTAGGGAGAGACACCTGCAGCCCTGCTTCACCACTCGTGAAGTCTTCCCCCTGCAAGTGGGGACCAGGGCCTTGAACATGGGCCTTTGTGCACTGTAGTGTGTGTACTCAACCAGGTGTACCATCACCTGCCCTGCAAGGCACCCTGATCAATAATATCTCCAGTCTAGTATTTCAAGAAACAAAGTCTTCCCTTCTTCTAAGGTAATTTTGCTTTATAAAATTCTCTGAAAAAATATTGTGGGACTATAAATCTTATTAAAAAATTACAGTCTTATTTGCAAATAATTTTGATGTCCATATCAATTAGCAATTTGGATAATATTTACATTAACTCGGTGATTTTTTTCTTTTTTTTAAATACCTATTTATTCCCTTTTATTGTCCTTGTTGTTTTATTGTTGTAGTTATTATTATTGTCATTGTTGTTGGATAGGACAGAGAGAAATGGAGGGAGGAGAAGACAGAGGGGGAGAGAAAGACACCCGCTGACCTGCTTCACTGCTTGTGAAGCGACTCCCCTGCAGGTGGGGAGTCAAGGGCTCGAACTGGGGTCCTTACGCAGGTCCTTGCACTTTGCGCCATGTGTGCTTAACCTGCTGCGCTACCACCCGACTCCAATTTTTTCTTTTTCTTTAACCAGAGCACTGCTCAGCTCTGGCTAATAGCAGTGTAGGGGATTGAATCTGAAACTTCGGAGCCCCAGGCACTGAAGTCTTTGTGCATAACCACTATGCTCTTAATAATTTTTAAAAATTATCTTTATCTCCCGTTATGAGTCCCTGGTTCCCCACCTGGAGGGGGTTGCTTCACAAGTGGTGAAGCAGGTCTGTAGGTGTCTTTCTCTCCGCCTCTCAATTTCTCTCTGTCCTATCCAACAACAACAGCAACAACAATAAACAACCAGGGTGACAAAACAGGGAAAATGGCCTCTAGAAGTGGATTCATGGTGCAGGCATTAAAACCCAGTGATAACCCTGGAGGCAAAAAAAAAAAAAATCTAAATTATCTTTATTTGTGGATAGAGACAGAACTCAAGAGGGGGAGGGGAAGAGAGAGGGAGACACCTGCAGCCCTGCATCACCACCCACAAAGCTTTTCCCTGTAGACGGAGACAGGCTGGGACCCTGGTCCTTGCACTAACAGGTGCGCTCAACCAGGTGCCTCACCACCCGGCTCTGGTAATTTTAAGAACACGTCCTGTAAAAAAAACATGACAGGGGCTGTGTGCCTAGTGCTGACGTGAGTGTGCATCCCAATCACGTGGCAGCACATGCAGGGGGAGCCTCAAGGGCTGGGCGGCGGTGCTGCGGTGTCTCCGCTCTCTGCCTCTCCCCTCTAAGGAGAATGGGAGCACTGTGCATGGCGGGGCAGTGCTGTTCCTCCCTGTTTATAAGCATCACAAACACCGCAGGGGATGGGTGGAGAGGGGCCCAGGCAAGGTCTCAAGGGGACTGTCCCTCAGACCTCAGGCTCCAGCTCACAGGGACTCTCAAGGCTCCGCTACATGGGCATGGCCGACTAAGCTCCTGGCCATCGCAACACAAGTAGCTTAAACACCTCAATTTTGAGATTTGCAGTATTTTTATACATTTAAGTTTCCCTTTTATCAGTGGCCTGGAACATGGCAGTGGATAAGACACAGGGCTTTCTAGCGCAAGGTCCCAAGTTCTATCCCCAGCACCATGTGTGCCAGAGGGACACTCTACTACTTCTCTCTCGTGTGGATGTGTTTTTTTTTTTAATATTTTTTTCATTTTATGGTTGTAATTATTGTTTTTATTGATGTCATTGTTGTTGGATAGGACAGAGAGAAATGGAGAGAGGAGGGGAAGACAGAAGGGGAGAGAAAGATAGACATCTGCAGACCTGCCTCACCACCTGTGAAGAGACTCCCCTGCAGGTGGGGAGGTGGGGAGCCGGAGGCTTGAGCCAGGATCCTTATGCCGGTCCTTGTGCTTTGTGCCACCTGCGCTTAACCTGCTGCACTACCATCCCAACTCCCGGATCGTTTTTTTTTTTTAACTTTTCATCTATTTGTACTTTTGTTTTTGTTCTTGGGGATAAATGAGGGATAGGAGAGAAACAACCAGACATCACTCTGGCACATGTGCTGCCGGGGATTGAACTCAGGACCTCTTGCTACAGTCCAACACTTTACACTGTGCCACTTCCCAGACCACTGAAGTACCTTTCTTTTTTTTATATAATTTTTTATATTTACTTTCCCCTTTTGTTGCCCTTGTTTTTTATTGTTGTAGTTATTGTTGATGTCGTTCGTTGTTAGTATAGCGATATGGATAGAGGAGGGTAAGACAGAGAGAGGGAAAGATAAGACACCTGAAGACCAGCTTTACCGCCTATGAAGTGACACCCCTGCAGGTGGGGAGCTAGGATCTCGAACCGGGATCCTTATGTGAGTCCCTGGGTTTTGCACCACGTGTGCTTAACCCGCTGAGCTACTGCCCAACTCTCTGAAGTACCCTTCTTTTTTAAAAAAATATGTATTCCCTTTTGTTGCCCTTGTTGTTTTATTGTTGTAGTTATTATTGATGTTGTTGTTGGATAGGACAGAGAGAAATCAAGAGGAGGGGAAGACAGAGAGGAGGAAAGACACCTACAGACCTGCTTCACCACTTGTGAAGTGACTCCCCTGCAGGTGGGGAGCTGGAGGCTCGAACCGGTATCTTTATGCTGGTCCTTGTGCTTTGCGCCACGTGCGCTTAACCCACTGCGCTACCACCGGATTCCCTGAAGCACCTTTCTTAAAGAGCAGTTGGTTGAGACGGTGTATGTCTTCATTGGTGACAATATCAGTTTGGATGAACATTCACGACAGTCCCTGAATCTCTTTCTTCTGGGTCCAAATTCCAGATAGTCAACAACATGCTGTCATTGATTCTGCTTTTTTTTTCTTTCCCCAGAGCCCTGCTCACTTCTGGCTGACGGTGATACAGGGAACTGAACTGGAATGCTGGAGCCTCAGGCAGCAGTCTCTCTGCATAAGCTTTATGCTGCCCACCTGATTCCACTCTGAGCCTGTCATCCATCTCAACTGCTGAGCAGCCACTAGGACTTACGGACACTGTGTGGACATTTGCTTTTCTCTCGGAAGCTTTGGTAGTAGGTACCTGGGTTGTCTGGTGTGTCCAACTTTCTAACGTTAACTGCTAAAGGGCTAGGCAGTGGCCCACCAGAGACCCGGGTTCAAGCCTCTGCTCTCCAAGAAGACTGTGCAGGTGCACCCTCTGAGTCTGTCTGTCTGTCTCTCTCTATAAGGAAGAAAACAACTGGCCCAGATGGAGCAGCGATGACCCTGCTGGCAATGCAACCTGCAAAAGCCTCCCAATGCATATGGCCGCACATCTGTACCTGCTTCCTTTCTCTCCCGGCCATGGCTTTAGTTTAAGAGAAATCCACGTGCATATAAATAATCAATCATCCTCTAGTGTACAACCCAGTGGTTACCGTGTTCTACGCTCAGTTCTGACGAGGCAAGTGTGCTAGTGCTCAGTAAGTGTTCAGCCCATGCACATAAGCAAACACCTCCCCTATAGTTTAGAGCATTTTCAGCACCCTAAAACAGCCCATAAAAAGTTGACAGACCCAGGGCCACGTTGTGGCACATCTGGTTAGGCACACACAACAGTGCCCAAGGACCTGGGTTCAAGCTCCTGGATCCCCACCTGCAGGGGGAAAGCTTCACGAGTGGTGGTGAAGCAGGGCTGCAAGTGTCTGTCTCCCTCACCTCTCAATTTCTGTCTCTATCCAATAAAGAATATAGTTATCAGATCCAACCTGATTCACCAATTGCATCAGAGAAGAATTGTAAATGAATTTTACATTAAAACCAGCTGTGACTATTAAGAACAAACCCAGCATTATCACGTTTTCCTTTTATTAACACGTAATTCACACCTGTCCTCCCCTGGCTGCTACTCAAGTAACAGGTTCCTCCCTTCTTGAGAACAGGGCATCTCAAGAGGCTAGACAGAGGTGGTGTGAACACAGGGCTTCAGAACAACAGAAACAGCAAGAAAATAACAGTTAGTTTCCCCTCTGCTAAGAAAGGGACTGTGAATGTGAGGTTCCAAAGCTCCACTTTCTCCATGGAGAAAACAGAGCTCATGGCAAAAACAGTAGCCAAACTGCATTGGAAACAGAACCCTGTGCCTCTTCACATACTCGGGTCAAGACGGCTTTCGGGTGAGACCTGACTGGCCTCTTCTGGTAGGAATGCCCACTCCAGCTGGTCTAAAGATGTCTTTGCTTCTATCTCAGTTCAAAAAGGAGTACAAAATCTATGACAGGTGACACTACAAGTCACAAAAAACCAGCCTACTTGCAGGAGACATTCTCAGTCAACGCCTTCTGCTTGCTGAGTTCTTCAGCATGTTACTGCAAAGTGGCAAAACCCAGAGAAGCCTGAGAATCCCAAAGTGCCACCTATACTAGTGGGTGGTTCTGGGTTAGACACACATACACACACCGTATTTTTTTCAGTGTAGATGACAAGGTGCCAGTAAGTCATTTTTCACATCACAGTACAGAGTAAAGGGCAATACTTTCTGGAGAATGACGGGAAGGCATTCTGCAAAAGGTTCATGTCACTCTGGGGTGGAGGGATAGGCGCCCCGAGCCCGCCAGCCTCCATTAGCTCGAGCCCCCTTTCTCTTTGACTGCAGGAGCCTCAGAGGGAGCTGCTTCTGCTGAGGGCTCCACTGGCTCCTCCTCCACCTCCTCTTCCTCCTCATCCTGGGGATAGAGGTCCGGGTACTTCTGCATGCATTCCTGCATGGCTCGGAACTGGCCTACACAGTCCGACCCTTTGATCTCCTCCCTGCTGTGGTGGAAGCAGGAAAAGGCCGACTTGAACTGCTCCCCACAGGGGCCACTGGCCATTCCCCCCAGGCACGGGCAGTTCCAGTTAATGTCTCCATTTGGCAGTATCAATCCTGGAATGGGAAGATGGGCAGGAAAATGAGAGAGCACATTCTCAAAGGGCTCAGAAAAGCAAGTCCGGGCTCAGCTGAGTCCACACTCCCTGGGGCCACACCAGAGGTGCAGAAGACTGAACTGCCCCGACTGGGTTCAGTGCCTGCACAAGCCCAGCGTTCCAGGCCACATGGCCACCCCCAGTGCTGTGGCTGCAACTGGGCCCCAGGAACTAAACACTGGCAATGATTTAGCCCAAGAAGCTGCAGCCTCGATGGCCAGCAGCTTTCTGAAAGCCAAGTGAGCTTAAGGAGCTGAGATGTTTCTCAGAACTGCCCCTCTGGCCCGTGCAAGCCCAGCACAGGAAGGACCGGCACAGGGCAGGCGCTGGGTGCGGCAGTGCTCACTGGGGAGACGCCGAGACTTCGGAGGACAGGTGAGGGCTAGCCGGTGTCCCTCTGGAAGACCAGACGCTGGGGGTAGGAGCCAGAGGACCCTCTGCTCGGTTACACCTGTGTTGGGGAGGGGAGGGTTACAGATGACTCTAGCTGCAGACCATAGGGTCCTGTTGTTTTCCCATCCTGAGTCTTTTTCCCATCTCAAGTGTCCGCTGACCATCTTTCCCCGTTACTGCGGCACCGGTGCGTGAACCCACAGATCCGCACAGGTCACACTACTTAGGGCCCCTCCAGACCTACTTCCTACTCAACACGATGGCCTGCTGACAAATATGAAAATATAACTCAGACTCTTTTTCACAAGACTTCTACAGAAACCGAGAGCACTCTTAAAGACTTCAGGAGAGGGTTGGGGGAATAGAGTAATGATTATGTAAGACTTGTGCCCAAGGCACCAGAAGTCCCAGGTTCAATCCCCAACACCACCATAAACCAGAGCAGAACAGGGCTCCGGTAGAATAAGTAAGTAAATAAATAAGCAAACAAACAAATAAATAAAAGGCTGCAGGGAGAAGAACATTCAAGACTGGGTCAGACAGAGGCACACCCTGTTATCACACACAAGGACCCAGGTTCAAGCACCCACTACTCCCCATCTGCAGGGTAGAAACTCATGAGCAGTGAAGCAGGGCTGCAGGTGTCTGTCTCCCCTCCCAATTTCTATCTCTACCCAATAAGTAAATAAAAGGAAATTATAAAAAAAAAAAAAGGTTAAGAAAAGCATGTGCATGTTTTTCCCTGCAGAAGTCCCCAGGCAGGCACTCTGAGCTGGGGCCAAAGTCCTGGTCCTGGTCCTGGTCCTGGTCCAGGCAGAGCCCCACCACAGTCCTGCTTAGGAGGTCCCGAGTGCCAACAGGCACTGGTACATCTCCTCCCTGGTGGGACAGGACAGGCAGCAGTGGGGGGCAGTGACTCAACCAGGTGGTGACGCACCTGGTTGAGTGTTCATGTTACAATGTACAAGGGCCGGGTTCAAGCCCCTGGTCCCCACCTGCAGGGGAAAAGCTTCATGAGTGGTGAAGCAGGGCTGCAGGTGTCTCTCTCTCTCCCTTCCCTCTCAATATCTGGCTGTCTCTATCCAATAAATAAATAAAGACAATAATAATGAGAGAGATGGCAGTGGGAGATCTCCCCACCTCAAGGCAGATGGCTACCAGTGAGCACCGTGGGTGACAGCCAGGCCACACACAGGCTTCTGCGGCCCACTGGGGTCAGCTCAGCATCACTCAGCATCACTTCTCAGACCCCTGCACTACCCTCACGCCTCATTCCCACCCTCCCTGCTCCCCCGCAACCTCACCACTGCAACATACAGGGGCTGCCACCTGGAGGTCAGAACCCGAGCAGTGCTGCAGGCGTGCATCAGTCTGTCTCTACCTACCCCGTCTCTCGCAAAATAAGTAAGTAGGAAATGTTTTTAAACGGCGCAGCGGCAGGGGGTGGGGGGCAGTGCTGCACCTGGCTCAGTGCACACAGCATCGTGCACACGGACCCAGGTTGGAGTGCCAGCTCCTCACCTGCAGGATGAAACTTCACAAGTGGTGAAAAAGGCATCTCTCTCTCGCTCTGTCTCTCTCCCTATCTCCCTCTCAACTTCTCTCTGTCCTATCAAATGAGAAAGGAGAGAAGGCAGGAAGGAAAATGTGCTGGCGCGACAGCTTACTTGGGAAGTACTCTGCTCTGCCATGTGTATGGCCCAGGTTTAAGCCCGGCCCCCACTGCACTGGAGGAAGCTTCCTCACTCTGCCAGTCTCTGTCTCTGTGTATCTGCAGGAGTCGTCCAACAGAGGTGAAGGACAATGCTGTCCATGTGGGCTGAATGTGAGATCAGCACCCAGCACCCACCTCACCAGTACAGCCAGTGCGCCCAGTAGTCCAGGTCTTTGGAGGGCACCTTGAGTGACCACTGGCCACTAACCAGCCATGTGCAACAGTCCCAACCAGGTGACTGTCACCCCTGTCTACATGCAGCAGCTGTGACCACTCTGTGACCGACACACGGGCAGCATCTGTCAGAATGGGGGAGGGGTGCTCACAGACCCCTCGGCTGAGGGGGAAGAGCTTCCTGTCCCGAGAGCTGGTGCGTGGCTGGGATGGATCTGGAAGCCCAGCTGTGGCCAGGATAGGCGGGAGGGGGCTTTGCAGACGGCCCTGCCCGCCCCGGGTGTGCGTCTGTCCCCGTCACTCACCATGCTCCTCGTAAGGGTCGTTGGGGTCATCTGCCACCAGCTCTGCACTGCTGGGCATCTCGTGGTCTTCTTTGGTCACGAATATAATTCGGTCCTTCCCTGCCATCAGGGGAGAAAGGAAGAGCTTCTCTCAGACAACAGCAGGAGCAGCCCCGAAGCTGAGGCTCAAGCCAGGTCTGAACCCAGTGAGACCAGCACTGCCCCTGGGGAGGAGTCACTGCCCACCAGACGCCAGAGGGGGAGCTGAAGCCTCCAGCAGACTGACAGACCCTCAGGCAGACTCTCAGACAAGAGAGACAGACTGCAAAGGGCAGCGGGGTGAAGAAACTCAAGAAGGTGAGGAGTGAACCCCAGGTACGAGTCCCACCACCACCAAGCTGAGAATGGGAGAGGAGGATGGGTCCCCACAGGGCCCCAGACTCAGAGGAGTCAATCACACCGGGGAAGCTGAGCACCAAAATGTCCCCAAACAAAACGCTTTCCCAGCGAGTAGTGCCAAACCCTTCAGGGAGCACCTGCCACTCGCATCTCGAGCCCTTCACACCACCCGACAACTCAGGCTGGCGCCCCACGCCGTGCTGCCAAGGCTGCGCACCCCGACGAGCCAGCGCACGTGGACAGGAAAGGAAGACACGGCGCTGACGGCCTGGGGCTCGCAGGCACAGGGTCCCGAGTGTGAAGACCCCCAGCACAGCACGTGTCAGCGCTGCTGCTGCTGCTGCTGCTCGGGTCTCTCCACCTCCACTGACGACAAATCTTTCTCTTACTAGTTTTGATCCATGTGGTTATTTCAACAGAGGCTAAAAGCCTCCCAACAAGATACAACATCCTCTTAGGTGCTGACAGGAAAGCATGGCGTCCCAGGGCCAGGGGCGAGTCATGGTGGACAGCCAGAGGCCGGGTGGCGGTGGCCCCCGTCACCGTGCACAGGGCAGGCTGGGCTCACCGGGCAGGGGGTGATGAGACCCGTGCAGGAGGCAGGGGCGCGGCCCACCGAACACTCTGCTCAGTGAGCAAGGAAGGAGGCAAAAGAGAGCACGGTGAGCCGTACAGACACCTAGGGTCCCGGCCCGGGTGTGCAGCAGCGCCCAGGTGGGGAGCCAGCAGCCTGGAGCGGGTCTCTGGGTCTCAGAAGTGCTTCCACCGTGAGGAGCTGGGGTCCTGTGGCCAATGCCATGGGGACAACAAAGAACAGCAGGCAGAAAGCAAATTCGAGGACACAGAGAGCAGAGAGCGGAGAGGCGCACTCTCCACCAGGGTCCCTGTGGCTGCCAGGTCCTCCGCTGGCTCCTGTACCTCAAGGCCACAGAGGGTGGGTGCTCATCGCCCCGGGGAGGGAGGCTCACGCCATATCGGATTCTGGAAGAAAGGGAATTAGGAACCGGAGGCCCACACATCACAGTGCTCAAGGATCCGGGTTCAAGCCCCCGGTCCCCACCAAGCTTCGAGTGCTGAAGCAGGACTGCAGGGGTCTCTCTCCCTTGATTGCTGGCTGTCTCTATCCAATAAAAAAAGCAAAGATAATAACAATAATAATTAATAATAATAAAAGATGAAAGAAGCGAGGCCTGGCAGCTAATATCCGTGAGGACTTTCACCCGCGGCTCAGCCGGGCATGTCAGCCCCAGGGCACAGACGCGGTCGGTGCCGCACCCCTGGGAGCAGGGTGGCGGCAGGGGACGAATCTAAGGGGTTCACCCCAGAGGCCGCCCCTGTCCTCTTCTCTAAGCGAGAGCCTGCGGTAAACGGGGCTGGAGCCCGGGGAGCAAACAGCAGCGCGCCCCGCCTCAGCACCCGAGCTCCAGGCCAAGGGGCCCCTGGGTCCGTGCCCGGGGCTGCGCTCGGTGGGCGGCCGGCGGGACAGAGTGGGGGTGACCCCTGTGGGGGATGTGTGGGGGCTACCCCGGGGATGTGGCTGTGACCCGGGGGGTGATGGGGGGGGCCCTGAGGTGTACGGAGGGCTGGGGGTGTGGGTGTGACCCCGGAGTGGTGGAGGAGTGACCCCCGGCGGAGGGAGGTGGTCCGGGGGTGTGTGGGGGGTCTTCCAGGGCGGCCCGCAGAGGCGCAGGAGCTCCAGGGCCCCCTCGTGGCTCCGAGCCCCCAAGTGCACGTGCGCTGGGCCCGGGTTCAAGCCCCGCCTCGCAGGATCTGGGTGGCCGAGGCCGCGAGGAGCGCCGGCGGTCACCAGGGGCCTCGGGGGCCTCACGTGGTCTTGTGGGTCACGGGGGGGGGGGGCTCATGGAGTCACGTGGGGTCTCGGGGGGTCGCGTGTCCCCTCAGTCCTCCGCCTACCTTCCTGCCGGCAGTAGGCCATGGCGGCTCACGCGGTGACCTCCCCGCAGCGGGACAGAGGCTGCCGACCCGCCCCTCCGGCTGCGCGCCGCGTTTATTCAGTCCGGCCCTCTGCACGCGGCTCCACCTCCCGGCAGGCCGCGCTCCGTAGGCCCCGCTTCCGGCCGCGGGAACTACGCGTCCCGGCAAGCTCTGCGACGCGCAGGCGCTCCGGCGGGCTCCGGGCATGGACTACGCTTCCCAGGAGGCCGCGCGGCGCGCATGTGCAGACACGCCGGCCGCGGGCGCGGGCGGGAGTGTCCAGGCTCTTCCTGGCGGTGTTCGCAACTCCGAGCGCCAGGCTCCGCTCTGCTGTCTACACCACGTTCCGCGAAGCGAGCCGACGGCATGGCGGCCAACGTGAGTGCGGGGCCCTGCCCTCTGCCCCGGGGGAAGAGAGGTTCTGTCCGGAGGAGCCTACTTGGGTCTCTGTGTCCCCCCCAACCTGGCACCCCCTCCCAGGGCTCTGCCCCCCCAGTCTGGCACCCCCTCCCAGGGCTCTGCCCCCCCCAGTCTGGCACCCCCTCCCAGGGCTCTGCCCCCCCCAATCTGGCACCCCCTCCCAGGGCTCTGCCCCCCCAGTCTGGCACCCCCTCCCAGGGCTCTGTCCCCCAGCCTGGCACCCCCTCCCAGGGCTCTGCCCCCCCAGTCTGGCACCCCCTCCCAGGGCTCTGTCCCCCCCAGCCTGGCACCCCCTCCCAGGGCTCTGCCCCCCCAGTCTGGCACTCACTGCCCCTTGGGCCCTGGGGTGCTCAGGGGTGGACACTGCACCTCCCTGGCCGGGGCTCCCTCAGATGGCCTGGCACCCTCACGCAGCTGGAGGGGGTCCCCAGTGGGTGTCCCAAAGCCCCCCACCACAGTTTGGCAGGTGGGTCCCGGGGATCTGGCACTGCCCCGGCTCCTGCTGACACGCCCTCCTCTGAGGGCCCAGGGAGACTGTGCTCGGCACTGCGCCTGCTGCGCAGCAGGTACTTAGTGCACAGGACAAACCTTTTGTGGCCAGGGGAGAGGTTGGCTAAGCCCGTGGCCAGAGTTGAGCAGGGCCATTACCCAGTGAAGGACAGGGTGCTCGCTGGCAGGTGTCCAGGGTGGGTGGGTGCAGGCCTTGCAGCAGCTGGCCTGCATCAGGGAGCCTCCAGGGACAGGAGCGAGGTGGGGGGAGAGGCGTGGGTGATGCGGGTAGGTGGGGAAACAGGGTCAGAAAGACTTGCACAGCAGGTCCCTGCAGTGCCGGGTTCTCACCAGCTTGGTCCGTTCCAGAACCTGCTGCTGGGTGGGGCCAGCGTGCCCTGCACGGGGCATATGGCAGGGCAGGGGACAGGAATATCACGGGACACATTCTCAGTTCTGATCACATTCTGACCTAACCCCCCCCCCACACACACACACAGGTGTGTGCAGAGCTGGTGTGAGGCAGGCACAGTCCAGTCCAAGCCCAGCCCTGGCTCCAGGCTGCCCTCTACCCTCACTCAGCAGTGGACACTTGTCCACACCAGCCTGCCGGTTGCCCTTAGGCCATGCCCTTCACAGCCAGGCGTCCCTGGTCCACTCCTCCATATTCCCAGGCGTCCCAGGACCTCAGAGTGGCTTGACTGAGTTCATGGCTGCGTGAAGCTATGTCACCTGACCCTGGAGTTGAGGACCCCGAGAACCAGCCTGATAGCCTGGCAGCCCTCATTGCCAATCTACACACACCCCCACTCCCCACTCCAGCTCCCCTCCGGAGTCGCTTCCTCACCCCTGCTCTTCAGTGCCCCCAGCCAAGGCACCCTGACCCAGGATCTTGCCCCAGAGCCCCCTGCAACCCAGGCGGGCAGGGTCACTCCGTGTCCTGGGCCTCAGGTGTTCAGGGTCACTCTCTGTCCTGGGCCTGTCCCCCAGAGGCAGGGTTACTCCGATCCTGGGCCTATCCCCCATAGGCAGGGTCACTCTGAGGGCCTTGAACCCAGGTCCTTGTCTAGGGTAACATGCACTCACCTCCTTTAATTCATTGCTAAGTAACTGTTTTTACTCTGCTGTCTCTAAATATGTATTTCCCCCTCATTCTAGTATTCCAGCACAAGTCACAGGAAAGAGCACGTCAGAACCACCACAGAGGCCCAGCCGGGCTTTCTGGAGCGGCTGAGTGAGACGTCGGGGGGGATGTTGGTGGGGCTCTTGACCTTCCTGCTCTCCTTCTACTTGATCTTCACCAATGAGGTAAGGCCGGGCCCGCTGGTGGGCACCTCCACGTCACGGGGAGGAGTTCTGCCAGGCACCCTCCCCATGCTCGGAGCAGAGGATGGAGCCAGGCTCTTGTGTGCCTGATAGGGTCTCCATTTCTAACCCCCCACCCTCCCCTGCTGTGGATCCCCACTCTGCTTTGTGGTGACCAGGGGCCCAGCCCCCCAGGGTCACACCCAGGCAAGTTAGCAGCACCCACAGGGTAGGGGCCACCCTGGGTCTCTCCCTGGCCAGGCCTTGAGTGAGTGGACTCCTGATCTGACTGGCTGGGCCCAGGCCACGTGAGCTGGCCTGCAGCTGGGCCTGCGTGAGCCCCGTGGAGTGAGACAGGGTGGTAGGCAAGCACTCTAGCCAGAGCTGCGGGGTCTCCGAGTCCAGCCCTGGCCACCTGTCTGGGCCCACTGTCCAGCTGCGGACGACTGCAGCCCTGATCCCTGCAGCGGGCGCTGGGTGTCCAGACCCCAAGCCTGCTCTCCATGCTCCCAGGGCCGGGCACTGAAGTCCGCCAGCTCCCTGGCTGAGGGGCTCTCGCTGGTGGTGTCCCCCGACAGCATCCACACTGTGGCCCCTGAGAACGAGGGCCGGCTGGTGCACGTCATCGGGGCCCTGCGCACGTCCAAGGTAGGTGGGCAGGGGCAGCAGAGGCAGGCCGGCTGCCGCACCATCACTCCCGTTTCAGTGTCCTCGTTGGTGAAGCAGGGGTGACTGTGGTCCGTACGTGGGGCTGTCCAGTGCTAGACCCAGCAGGCTCTCCCGCTCGGGTGGGTGTTGGGATGGGGGTGCATCTTCTGGGGCAGCCGTGGGGGGTGATCCCTGCCCACCAGGCACCCTTTCAGTCTCTGGTCTCCTCTGTCCCCCCACCAGCACTGTCTGTCTGGGAGCCTGGCCCTTCACTGTGTCTGAGGGCCCTCTCTCACTCTCTCTGTCTGGGAGCTGCCCCTCGCCGTCTATCTGGGAGCTGCCCTTTACTGTCTGTTTGGGAGCCCTCTCTCACTGTCTGTCTGTCTGTTCCTTGGTTCTCCCTGAAGCTCCTGTCTGACCCCAACTATGGCGTCCACCTTCCAGCTGTGAAGCTGCGGCGGCAAGTGGAGATGTACCAGTGGGTGGAGACTGAGGAGACGAGGTAAGGGACGGCTGGGTGGGGGGCAAAGGGTCACAGAGGTGGGGGGAGAGCAGTGGGTGGAGACCTGGTGAGGCAGAAGGGGTGGGGGGAAGAGCCGGGGGACTGGAGGGTGGGGGGCAGAGGGCGTGGGGAAGCAGGGGTGGTGGGGTGGTGGGAGGACGCGGGGCAGAGGAGGATGGCTGAGTGGGCACTGCATCCCTGCAGGGAATACACGGAAGATGGGCAGGTGAAGACTGAGCGGAGGTTCTCCTACAGTGAGTCCCCCCCACGCAGCTGGTCTTTGCCTCAGCAGGGGGGTGGCACCCCGAAGCCGGGCCTCAGCCACCCTGTCCACCCTGAGGCGGGAGCCACCCCCTTCAGAGCCAGGCTTAGGAGGATGTGGGTCTCAGACCCAGGACGACTGCACAGCCTCTGAGCACTTGTTTCCCACAGACACGGAGTGGAGGTCGGAAATCATCAACAGCAGGAACTTCGACCGAGAGCTCGGCCACAAAAACCCCAGGTGGGCGCTGGCCCCTGGCCACCTTCAGCTGACTGTGGTCGAGGACATGGTGCTGACTGGACCCCAAGCTGGGCCCCAGGGATGCAGGCCTGACCTGCATCCTCGATTGGCAAGGGCAGAGGGGACCTGGGCTGAGTGTGGGGGTGCTCCCCAGGTGAGGAGGTCTCACTGACAGCCAGGAGCATCAGAGAACAATCCAGAAGGCCTCCTGGGGCAGCTGTAGGGGGCTCGCGGGGTCTGACATCTGGGGAGGGGGCTGGAAGGGCCGGGGGGAGGCTGGAGGCTGACAGCATGGTGGGGGGTGGCAAGGACGTGAAACTGGGGATGAGGAGGGTGCCCTAGTCACAGGCCGGAGGAGGCCCACAGGCTGATGGACTCAGAGCAGCTGCCCTGTGGCTCCTGCCCAGGCCAGCAGTGGATGCAGACAGTGGGGGCCCGCCGGCCTGACCTGTCCCCTGTCCTGTCCCCCCAGCGCCATGGCAGTGGAGTCCTTTACGGCCTCGGCACCCTTCGTGCAGATTGGCAGGTTCTTCCTGTCGGCAGGTGAGAAAACTCGGCCGAACGGCCGTCGTGGCCTCTGAGGGGCTTCCCACAGGCAGGTGGGACAGAGGGCCCACCAGGCTGAGGGTCTCTGTCCCCCTCCCCCCAGGCCTCATCGAGAAAGTGGACAACTTCAAGCCCCTGAGCCTGTCCAAGATGGAAGACCCACATGTGGACATTGTCCGCCGGGGCGACCACTTCTACCACAGTGAAAACCCCAAGTACCCTGAGGTGCGTGGCCGTTGGGGCAGGGGGCCTCCTGGACAGGGCAGGGCTCAAGGGGAGTGGGAGCTCTGCGCCCCCCTCACCCCTCTTGCCCCACTTCCCCTCACACCTCACCCTCACACCCCTCATCCCTCTCTCCCAGGTGGGAGACTTGCGAGTGTCCTTCTCCTACGCGGGGCTGAGCAGCGACCATCCGGACCTGGGCCCAGCTCACGTGGTAACCCCCCCTCACTTTCACTGCACCCCACCCCTGCTCATTTGACCTCCCAGCCCCCCATGTGGGGAGCTTCCCTCCCCCTGGACCCTGCTCACATGGTGACCCCCCCCATAACTCCACCCCCACTCTCCCTGAACACGAGCCTGCAGGACCTGGTGTGAGGGACCCAGTGGGGCTCTGTCACACACACACACCCCAGGGTGGCCTGGTGCCTCACTGTCCTCTGCCCCCGCTGACGTGCATCTTCTGGCCAGGTCACGGTCATCGCCCGGCAGAGGGGTGACCAGCTTGGTCCTTACTCCACCAAGTCTGGGGACACCCTGCTTCTGCTGCACCATGGGGACTTCTCAGCAGAGGTGAGTGACTGCCACACTGGCTGCCAGCGTGGGGAGGGCTCCTGCCCCCCCCCCCATCTGTGGCTAGCTATTTTAAAAATATCTTTTTAAAAGATATTTTACTTATTTTGGATGGAGACAGAGAACTGAGAAGGGAGGTGGAGAGACAGCCACCTGCACCCTGCCCTCTCGCCAGCCCCCCTCCAGGGTAGGGCTGACAGAAACTGCATGTGGGAGGTGGCCAGGAGCCCAGGCACCTCGGGGTGGGGCTGCCCCCTCCCAGTCCCACCCCATGAGTCACCGTCCCTGTCCCCCGCAGCTGCCAGGGCCTGGGGAGTTTTTAGAACCAGAGACCTGCCCTGCCCTGCCCTGTCCCAGAGCCCCATCTCCCTCCTGCTGGGAGCACTGGGTCTCAGAGCCGCCCCATCTAGGATTACAGGGCTGCTGGCCCAACTGCCCCCACCCCAGCAGCTACGGATGGCCTGCCTGGGCCCTGAGAAACGTGACCCCTAGGTCTCTGGGCTCAGAGACAAGACAAGACCCCTTCTCCCACACCCCCCAGGAGGTGTTTCGCAGAGAGCAGAAAAGCAACGCCCTGAAAACCTGGGGGTTGCGGGCGGCCGGCTGGGTAGCCATGTTCATGGGCCTCAACCTCATGACTCGGATCCTCTATACCCTGGGTAGGTGGGGAGGGGGGGTATCCCCCATAGCCCTGGGTGCAGGAGGGCGGGGGCTGCCCAGCCGGGGGATGGGTGGAGGACCAAGTCTGGGAGAAGTATGGAATCTGTCTGCCTGAGCCCCGGCTTTGTGACAGGCCTGACAGGGAGGAAACACTCAGGAGCCCCCACTATACCTGTGCCCTCCTGCCCCAGTCCCCAGCACCCTCCCTCAGGGCCTCACTGCCTTCCCCCCACAGTGGACTGGTTCCCCATCTTCCGAGACCTGGTCAACATCGGCCTGAAGGCCTTTGCCTTCTGTGTGGCCACCTCGCTGACCCTGCTGACTGTGGCCGCTGGCTGGCTCTTCTACCGCCCACTGTGGGCAGCGCTTCTTGGCTGTCTGGCCCTGCTGCCCCTTTTCATCGCCCGGGCACGGGCGCCCGCCAAGAAGCTGGAATAAGGCCCCCTGCATCCTGGCCCTGTCCCAGACCTGTCCTGGGCATGCACCTGCTGGACTGGGAGTGCCCCCCCAATAACCTGCTCTCACTGCTTTGGTCTGGGACCTTCGTCTTCCCCACCCTTGGACACAAGGCCAGGGCTCTGCCACAGCCCTGCCCAGGGCCCACAGGGAGGAGCCCAGGAGACTGAACCTGATGAGCTTTGGGACAAAGCCTTCTGCAGCTTCACCAGAGGTGAATGTGTGGGCCACCCTGGGCCTGTCGCTCTGCTCCCCCCAGAGCTTGCTGCTCCCCCCTGCTGTGCTCCCCTCTTCTCTAGCTCCCCCCAGGGGCTGTAGGAAAACTAGAAGCCAGAGGAAACTCACTAGCTTCTCCAATGCAGGGTGGCAGCTCAGACTGTTACAGAAAAACACAGGAACCCAGTTTACACGCTAATTCAGCACAGCGGCCAAGCCAACTGTCACTCAGGCCCTCTGCATCCCTTCTGAGGTAGCATGTGCTGTCCCCTGCCATCAGTGTGCCTGTATCATGTCCTCTATCCAGCCACTAGGAAATAGCTGGAACTATTGTTCTGAGCAGCTGTTTCCTCACAGCCTGGTAAGCCAGCCCCAGGGCTGGCAGAACAACGCTGGTTCCTGGGCCTGCCTGTGGTGGCACCAGTGTTGGCTGCTGTGAGGGCTTCTATGCCACAACCCATGGTTCTGCTCTAACATGAGTGGCATGCTTGGTTCACCCCTCACCACTGTGCCTGGCTCCCAGGAATGCTGCTCACTGGCGGCTAGAGCTACGGACTCAGCTGGCATGACTGGGACGGTCTAGGTGATTAGGTGGCAGCCAAATCCTTGGGATTGAAAGCCTTTTCAAGCAGGAGTTTTAAATAACCATCTTCAAGTACTCCCAGAGCAGTATTCTGAAACCTTTGGAAAATCATGTCTGTATCTTTGTATTTTTGACAATCGGAATAAAGTTTTAACTATCATTTAGCACGTTAACAAACCATTATAGCATCCACACCCACATTCTTCAGTCTCAGAGGAACCAGCCACAGCCTCAGAGAACATGGGGCTTCCTGCCAAAGGCTCCCATATGATCCTCAGTGCCAGCTGGAGGACCCGAGACTTGGGACTCTAGCTCTTCAGTCTAATAGTCACATTTAGTGGTTGGTTGTTTTTAAGCAACTTCATTTTCTGCCATGTAGGAGCCCCACACCCCAAGCTAACTTTAGTGCACTGATCTGTGCTCAGAATGTGGTAAAGGTGGAAGGGGGCCAAGTGAGTACAGAGGCATCAAGGGCCCAGCCCCCAGTCTGCTGGCTGTGACAGGCTGTGTGGCACTGGGAACCTGAGCCCTACATCCTCGCCTGCAGATGTGGAAAGTACTTCCCATGGGGCCACCACAGGGACAGAGATCAAGTCTACAAAATGCCAAAACAGGTGATACATTAAAACATTACTTGTTCTGCCAGTGATCTTGAAGTTAACTGCACCCTTGCTATGGCCTAGAATGTAGGTGATAATGTCATCTGCCCCCAGACCTCTTCAGAAATGGGGAAGCCCCAGAACACCTCTGGGTGCTGTGCCACTGCTGTGAGCCAGCACCCAGCCCAGGTTCAAGCCCTGCAGGCCCTGGCTGGTGACCCCACACACACACACATTTTGGTGTTTGATGCTGATGAAGTACAACTCCCCAAACCCGCTGTCATTTCTCAGCAGTTTTGTTCCCATAGAATCTCTTCAGCTCAGTGGCCACCTCCTGGGGGTGGGGGCTGGGGCAGGGAGCCTCAGCCAGGAGTGACTCACTTAGGAGTCACACCCCAAATGTTTTGTTTCCCCTGGATAAAACCGACTCAGTTTGTAACGGCTCTGGTCAGATTGAGTCACACAGCTCCTTGCTAGAACAACGGCAAACTCCCAGCCCCCAGACGTGACATCTGGTTGAAGGCTCATCTGGTCCCATGCTGGGCACCCCACAGGTGGCTCCCCTGAAGGAACATGCTCCAGGCTTTCTAGACACTTTATTTTTTTCTAAGTGGCATCAAAAGTATTTCTCTGGATATATACAGTGCATAGCTTTCTGATTTCCCTAGTAGCAAGCAACGACCACTTACTTCTACTTCCATTCCTGCTTTTCCTGACCATAGCTCCTGCTCTGGTCTTCTGCCATCTGAGTATTAATCAGGCCCAACCCTGCTTAGCTTCTGAGACCATACGAGATCGGGTGTGTTCAGGGTGCTATGGCCATAGACCTGTTCTAGTCTTCTGCCATGATGCTTTTTGAAAAAGTGGATCCCAGTTCAGCATAATCTGAGCTTTGCTTGCCCCATCCCTTGCCCCCCAGGTTGGCATGAGGCAGTTAGCAAACGTCCCTGTCCCATCCCCCACCAGAGGTGGTGTGAGAGTATTAGCAAACCCTCTGAGCTGTCCCTAGTCCTGTCCCATACCCCCCCCCCCACCCTGCCCAGGGTGGGCTGAGGCAGCATAGCAAACCCACAGTGGGCAGGCATGGCCAGCAGATGAGCCAAGTTTGTAGGAGGAAAGATTCCTTGGTGGGGTGCACCCGGTTGAACACACCTATTGGTAGGCACAAGGACCAGGGTTCCAGCCCCCACTCCCCTCCTGCAGAGGGGGCACTTCACTGGTGGTGAAGCAGGGCTGCAGGTGCCTCCTCCTCACCTCTCAATTCCTCTGTCTTAAGAAAAAAGAAAAAGAAAATGGCCACCAGGAGTGGTGGATTTGTAGTGCCTGACACCAAGCCCCAGCAACAACCCTGGAGGAAAAAAAAAAAAGACTCCTAGGTGGGTTCCACAGAAGCACGGAGTCCAAGGTCTAGGTAGGCTGAGGCCACAGGGGCCAGCCCGAGTGGGTATGTGGGGGACAGAGCTCAGGGCAGATGCCACCATGATACCAGGCCTCTCGTCTCTGTCCTTTCATCAATGCCGGCCAGCCCCGGAATAGAGAAATGGCACGTGTGCAGGGTCCCGGATCCATGAATAAAGGTTTAGACTGTGAGTCCTGCTGTGGGAACAAGGCCCCCGAGACCAGATGGGGGCCTGCATGGCAGAGGGCATGCCTCACAGCTTCTCGAAAGGGAACAGGTGGGCGGCAGCCTCCTTCCCTGCCCGCCTGGGCTTCACGGCACACGTGGACTTCTCCTCAGCCGCTCGGTTCCGGGGCCAGGAGGCAGCCAGGATTCTGGCTGCTGCTGCCTGGGAGCTGGTGCCCTCCTCTTCATCAGACGAGAGTCCACCTCCTGCATCCGTGTGGTGGCCCGCAGCCTCACTCTACAGGTAGGCAACAGTGGGCAGAGGTCAGGAACCAGCAGAGGGCCTGGACAGCGGCAGAGCTGGCAGGGCAGAGTCTGCCAAGACTGTAACTGCCCAGCCCCAAGGACTGAGGGTGGAGGAGGGGGCAGACGCTGCAAGTGAGCCAGTCGGGGCCTAAAGGTAGGTGAAGGGGTCACCACAGATTTCAGAGTGGAGCGAGAAAACTATCTTTAAAGGCACATGCACAGTACAGGGCTGGTGACAAGAAGACAGCACCAGAGAACAGGTCACGGCTGTCCCCAGGGCTCTGGAACCTACCAGCCAGGCATGTGTGGACCTGTGAAAGCCTCTGCCCAGGTGGTGCCCAGACGATTGCAGGCAAGCTCACAGCCTGCCTGGGACATGGACGGACACTGGGCCTGAAGCTGGGCACCTGCGCTGGGTGTTAGAGACACACACAAACTCTTTCCTCCTGGGCAGCTCTGCCTCCAGCCGGACCCACTGAGGGGGAGCTCAACCACACAACAGAGCTGGCAGGGGGTATCGGGGGACTCAGGAATAAACAGCCACCCCAGAGGCCAGGACTACAATGCCTAGACTGACCTGGGGTGGGAGGGTGTGGGTGTCCACACTGACCTGGGCACCGTAGCGCAGCCTCAGCCGCTCCCGGATCAGCAGTCCCCTGGTCAGCAGCTTCCAGTGTCCCAGCACCCGCTTCTCCCTTCTCTGTAGCAGGAAGGAACCCAGCACCAGCTCTGAGTGCCCACCCTCAGAACCAGCTGGGAGTGCCCACCATCAGGACCAGCTGCGAGTGTCCTGCACTCCATAGCTCACCTCCTTCTCCCGCTGCTCAATGAGGGCCTGCTCGTTTTCCCAGGCGGTCAGCAGCACATCCCTGAACTCCTCGCAGACTATGTAGCCATCAGTCCTGTGGGGACACCACCAGGGTCCCTAACCTGCTTTGCCCCTTTGTGGAGGTCACAGGGTCCCTCCCAAGCACTCCAGGGGCCCAGCCCTCAAGACCACAGGCTCTTCCCCCCAGGCCACCCTCTGCCTGCCCAGGTCCTCACCCCTGCCTGCCCAGACCCTCATGCCCACACCCTCACCCCAGGCCCTCACGCACACAGGGTGGGAGTAGCCTCCATGGAAGTCGAAGCCGGTGATGGCCTGGACACAGTCAATGCCCAGCTTTCGGGCCACACGGTGCAGGTTGGGCAGCCTCAGCTGGACGCAGCCGATGGGCATCATGCTGGGCAGGAAGAGGTATACGTTCCCAAACTCATTCCGGGGCACCTGCAGGGAGGGACACACATTGGCTGGCCCCAGGGCCTGGCTGCCCCCACACCCCGCCCAGAGCGCTGGCCTCACCTTGCCATCCACGGCCACGGGCGGCTGGTACTCCTCCGTCTGCCACAAGCCAAACAGACCCAAGTCATTCTGCTCCCGCAGCTGGGGCTCGGCCTGGCGGGCCTTGCGGGCACGGTTGGAGTAGCCTTTCACCATCTGCCAGGGGAGGCAGTTTCACTGACTTAGTGGACAGAGCCAGAGAGAGATCAAGAGGGAAGAGGAGGGAGTAAGGGAGTGACCCTACAGCCCTGCTTCACTGTCACGAAGCTTTCCTCCTGCAGGTGGGGGTCGGGGGCTTGAACCCGAGGCCTTGCAAAAGCAAGGTAATGTGGTAACGTGTGTATTCAGCCAGGTGTGTCACCACCCAGCTCCTCAATTTTCTTCATTCTGAATTTGTTCATGTTAAGTGGTGCCACAGCACTGTCAACCGCTGAGCTCCCCCTGGTGCTATCCACGGTGCTCCCGGGTGGTGCTGGGGACTCCGTATAGTGAGGCCTGTGCTCTGTCCGCTGAGCCCCGCCCTGGGTCTGTGGTGATGCCTTTGACCCTCCCTCTGCTCTCACTGGCAAGGGTTTTCTAACAAGGAGATCCATCATTCCAACTCAGCAGAGACACTGTCAGGCAGTTCCCTGGGGGGTAGGGAGGGAGTGCTGTCCTCACGACAGAGCTGCCTGGAGGACCAGGGGCTGGGGGCCTGCCCACTGAGTACCTTGTAGGGCACTTCTCCGAGCCTCACCACTCGGGCCTGCTTCAGCCACGTGTCCCTGGAGTGCAAGGTGTGCACACAGTCCCTGCAGAGATGGAAACCAGGAGACTCAGCCCAAGACCCTATGTTGTGCATTCAGTCTCTCTCTCTCTCTCTCTCTCTCTCTCTCTCTCTCTCACACACACACACACACACACACACACACAGAGACACACCCTCTGGTGTTTCCCGCTCACTGACATAGTCCTTCTAATTTTTGGCCTTGTATTTCAATAATTTAAAAACTGATTTTTCCTGTAAACTATTTTTAAAATTTTTTTATTATTTATTTTCCCTTTTGTTGCCTTTGTTTTATTGTTGTTGTAGTTGTTGTTGATGTCATTGTTGTTGGAAATGACAGAGAGAAATGGACAGAGGAAAGGAAGACAGAGAGAGGGAGAGAAAGATAGACACCTGCAGACCTGCTTCATCACCTGTGAAGTGACTCCCCTGCAGGTGGGGAGCCAGGGGCTTGAACCGGGATCCTTACTCCAGTCCTTGCACTTTGCACCACATGCGCTTAACACATTGCTTCTACTTATTTTTTTACCTTGAATTTACAAAGATTAAAATTTTGTATCAACACACAATATACATTCGTTCTCTATCTATTCCTTTTACTTCCCTAACAGCTGTGTCTACCGAGACACTCCACTTCACCGCTCATGCTCAAGCCTCCTGCTTCCCCATGTGCAAGCTGCAGTCACGGGGTGCCTTCAGTCGTGCACTGCTGTCAGCCCTCCCCAGAATTCACTCCCCTGCTGGCCCAAGCCTTGTCTCACTTCAACCTCCCTCTCTTACAGCCCAGCCCAGCTCAGGACGCAGGCCCCCAGCCCTGCCCTGCCGCATACCTGGAGTAGACGGCCTCCCCACGGCAGTAGCCCAGGATGGTGGCCGTCTCGGGATAGATGGCCTCATACTTGAGGAGATGCCGCTTCAGTGCGTACAGGGGGTGGTTCTTGTAGGTGCTGACGGCGGTGGGCAGAGGCTGGTCCAGGTGCTTGGCCTGAAACTGGGAGACAGAGATGGGACAGCTGGTGAGTGTGCCCCCAGCCTGGGAAGTGAGCACCCGCAGGCAGGGGCACGGTGGGCAGGCACTGGATGCCAGGTGTGAGGCCGAGCCTGATGTTGGGCATCGCAGTGCCGGGTGGCTTTCTCTCACCAGCTAGTAAATGATTCTCCTAAAAGCTGACACAGCAGAGCCTTACACACCTGCACCTTTGCGGGTCATGATTAAACACAAACACACACGTGGGGGAGAAGCGGCCAGTCAATCCCAGCCCTGCACCTGCAGCAGAGCCCCCCACCCCCATCCCCACCCCCACCCCCCACAGCACTTCACCCAGGAATCTAACTTCCTGCTCAGAGCTCCAAGGTCTGTGAGGAACATGAAGCAGGGAGTAGCCTGCACTAGGATCACCGTGAGGGGACACAACTGCCCTTTCAGCTGGAGCAGCAGAGTGGACAGCACTGGATGCCCCAAAGAATACTCTCTGGCATGGAGTGATGGAGAGAGTGCTCAATGATGGGGCAGGGCTCCCCCAAGCCAGCTGCCACACAGAGATGCCAGCTCCACCTAACACCACAGCCCCCCTAGTCAGCAGTGAGTACTGAGCAGGAGGTGAGCAGGGGGCGCTGAGCAGGAGGTAAGCAGGGGCACTGAGCAGGTGAGCAGGGGGCGCTGAGCAGGGGGCACTGAGCAGGAGGTAGCAGGACAGTCAGGCCTTCCTTTCTAGCTGCTGTGCAAGTGAGGAATGTATAATAGAGCCAAGCAGAGGAAGTGCTCAGACACACAGGAGCAGAGCCAGTGCCCGCCCCACGCCCAGACCCAGGCCTCACCTCCAAGTCTTCCTTCCGCTCCCTTTCCAGCTGTGGGCTCCGGAAGGGCCTCAAGGTCTGGGCCCACCACTCGGGGTTAACTCGGCACTTGCGGGTAGCCGTCATCCAGACGGGGTCGTACCTCGGGGTGACATCCCGGGCCCAACCGTGGTTGTCGATGCCCACGACGTAGGCCAGGGGCTTGCTGGCGTACTGGTAGCAGGCCAGCGGCTGGCCCACCACGCCGTGCACGCAGTCCACGCACACCCACCTCTCCTCCCGCTCACAGAACACCTCCAGCCACTGGTCCACACCTGCCGCTCGGTTGCCGACCACCTCTCCGGCACCGCTCACACTCCTGCGTCTCTTATGCTGGCTGTCGAGGGAGCTGCTGGAAGCGGCCGGGAGGCCAAGGCGCCCCGACTGGCTCCTGCAGGGGTTCCTGGCATCCCTTCTGGCGCCCCCCTTCGCCTTCTGAGGGGCCGGGGTTTTACGTGGCCTGGCAGGGCGAGGATCAGAATCTTCATCAGAGGGATGTCCAGTGTCCTCACTGGAGAGCTCAAAGTCAGAGCCGCTGAAGGCATCACTGTCGCTGTCCTCTCTGTAAGAGACCCTGGAGGCCCCACAGCGCCCCTGGCCACGAGGGGGCAGATGCCGTGGGGCTCGAGGCTGCTCCTCTTTCTTACTGCAGGAGGGCTCCTGCCGCTTCTCCTCACTCCTCTTGCCTCTGGAAGGGACCCCCTCTTGCCTGGCCCCTCTGCTGGTCTCTGGTGTGGACTGGCTTGCAGGAAGGGGGCTGGAAGCTTCTGAGGAGCCTCCAGGACCCTCTGTGGCTCTCTCCTTGGAAGATTTCTTCCCCTAAAGCAGAAAAGGAAGCCCAGCTATTTTTCTTCTTGGCTAACGACAGCCCAGAGATCCTGTTCTCTAACAGACCTGACTGGGGCCCAGGGACAGCTCAGCTGGCAGACACAGGACTTGAGCACCAAGGCTGCCTGTCAAGTTCCAGGCACTACATGTTCCACAGTGGTGCCTTGGGTGCCTTTCCCCCTTTCATGGAAGTCTCTCTGTAGATGAACTGTAAGGGTTTATTTGCTCCAGATGAGACAGAATGTTATCTCCAAGACAGCCAAAGCACTACTCTGGCCATGCGGTGACAGGGCCGGGACAGGAGCCGTCCGTAGGTGTGCGAGTCCTGTGCTCTACCAGCTAGGATCTTTCCCAAGCCACTAAATTTAAAAGAAGGACCAGGTGTGGCCAGGTGGTAGTACACACCTGTCACCACGCACCTGGCTGAGCACACCTGTTCCCATGCACAAAGGCCTGGTTCAAGCCCCTGGTCCCAATCTGCAAGGGGAAAGCTTCACGAGTGGTGAAGCAGGTCTGTCTCCCTCTCCATCTCCCCCTTCCCTCTCAATTTATTACTGTCTCTATCAAATAAATAAAGATTAAAAAAAGAAGAACCAGGGACTAGCTCGGCATCAGAGCACAGGTCTTGCATGTCCAAAGTGCCAGGCCCAGCCCCTGGCACATCAACTGCCACAGCTGAGCAGTGCTCCAATCCCCCTTTCACAAAAAGACAGACAGTCTGAGTCACAGGCTGCCCAGCTCAGTGAGAACTGGCCACAGGGGAGTGTCCACAACACCTGCAGCACCTGGGACCAAGACACACCGAGGCCTTCACCCCAAGGTGCAGCTCAGGGCAAAGAGCGCAGGATGTCCAAGCAGCTAAGAAGAGATTCACGTTCCAGTTTGCTTCTTGATTATTACTTATCTTAGGCGGGTTATGTAACCTCTCGGCTCCCTCAGCAGTAATACCCATCTTGCACGTGTTATATTTTGCAAACAGATGCTTGTGGATTTACTATGTTAGTTCTAGGTTGTCCTGTTTTAAGACTGATATTTAGAACTGAAGCACTGCTCAGCTCTGGTATATGTGGCACCGAGTGTCAAACCCAGGGCCTCATGCTTCAATATCCAAGTTCTGTGTTCTGCCACTAAGCAATTTCCCCCAGGTAAAGGTATAATTTCCAACACCTGAACATTACTAGCGTCTAGGCCTGCAGGCCACAGATATTGCCAGCTCCCCAGGAAGGGCTTGCCCTTCCTCCTCAGCACTGTCAGAGGTCAGGGTCCTCCACACTACTTCACACCACCAGTGATTGGGTCCAGTGCCTTCCTTCTACTCTTCTGTAAGTAGAGACAAGATGTCTTCCCGGAGCAGGCATGTGCAGCCCAGCTCACAAGAAACCACACTCCCTGTCTGCCAGCCCTTAAAGCTAGTCCAGGATGGGGGTGCTGTCTCTCTCACTGACCAGCTCACCTTTGCTGCTGGTAACTTCAGGGGAATAGGCTGGAGGGACAGAACCAAGCGGGTCAGCAGCTGCAGGGCCCGGAGGATCAGCAAGAATATCTGTAATGAAGAAGCAGGTGTGCTCATTCTAAGAAAAGGGAGGGTTAACTGCTCCAGTGGTGCTGGTGGTACTCGGTGACAGCCAGATCAGGCTGGAATCCCCAGTGCTGGAAAATACTGCTGCAGAGGCCTGGGAGGCAGCACAGTGAGTAAACTGTTGGGCTTGGAAGCATGAGGTCCTGAATTTGTTCCCCAGCATTACATGTGCCAGACTGATAATCTGGTTCTTTCTCTCTCCCTCTTATTAATTAAAAAATATCTTTTTTGGGCAGGGAGGCAGCATAATAGTTCTGTAAAAAGACTTTCATGCCCTGAGGCTCCAGAATTCCCGGTTCAATCCTCAGCACCACCATAAGCCAGAACTGAGCAGGGTTCTGGTAAAAATAAATAGAAATTAAAAAATAATTACTCTAAAAAAAAATGATGCCAGACATATTTGCCTTTATAGATGAGATTAGTCTACACATCACCACACCATAAAGGAAAACCACTTTTAAAAATGTGTAAGTTTATGTCAATTTAAATGTAAACGTCCAACACACATGGACAAGAGTCTGTATGACAAGCTGTGGGTGTTTTTTTCCAGCTCACATACATCTATGCTGACTGTCCTGTACCCATCCAATGTGCGATGCTTATGATTAAAACAAAAAGCTCAACAAAATATGCCCACGGGAGAAAAAGCACCATCAGATCACTGAGGCTTTCCCCTGCATTCCGCTTCTCCACACTGGTTCTCCCCACAGGCTACAGTCTGTGAGGAAGTGAGGAAGGGACTGGGCAAGGGGCTGAGCCTCCAGGTGGCACCACCTGAACTCGGCTCCAAGGCGTTTCTCCTGAGAAAGCCAGAGAAGGTGAGAAACGGCAGCAGGTTTTCTCCAGAACCAGCCTCAGGTCTGGAAAAGCATGTCCACAGGACTGCTGGATACCAACTCTGAGTGACCAGTGTGGGACCACCTGGCTTCAGGGCACGAGGGCACGAGGACACGTGGCAGCAGGAGAGGGCTCAGGCTCTGGCCTCTGATGCAGAGGTGCCGTCCAAGGACTGTACCCAAGTGCCGGAGCTGCAGTGCCCACTTGCAGTGCCGGCAAGGACTGAATTATAAACACGTCAAGCAGCAGGGGTGTTCTGGGATCTGACTGCAACACACAGGGGCCAGGAGGATGGATGGCGTACGTGGACCAGTTCCTCTTCATCCTGTGCAGAGTAAATAGCAAATCTCCTCTCCAAGGTGGTCTGCAGGCCGTCTCGCGCATCAGTGGAGATGTCTGCATTGACGGTGAAGGTCCCTATGAACCTGGGAGACAGGTTTCCCTTGACTGCTCGGCTCTTCACAGCAGAAAAGCCAGGAGGGAAGGAGACTCGGGTGGGTCTGGCTGACTTCTCCCCATCACTAAAGACTCTGTGTCCCTGTGGAGCCTCCCCAGGCCCCAGCTGAGTATCTGTGTCCCCCGAACCTTTTCCAGTACCTGTCAGTCTAACTCTATCAGCTGAGGTGGGGACGCAGCTGTCCTGTCCCAGGGCAGAGGTTGTACCCCAGGCCCCTTGAACTCCCGTGCCTTCCCAGGGCCGGCACACAGGCCCAGCTCAGGAGACGTCTGGGGATGGCCTCAGCCAGTGCACAGGGCTGCCCAGGGCCCATACCATTTCATCAGGTTTGACAGGTAGTGGAGGTCCACATCCTGGGGAGGCACTTTGGTGAAGTGGGCTGGGACGATGGACAGGCCGATAGCCTGCAGATCTGGCTGGCAGCAGATTCCGTTCCGGTAGAAGCCACTAGCCAGCAGGCACAGGAGGTGGACCTGGGAGGGAGGGGAGAGTTAAGAGGGTAGGCAAGCAGGAAGGTCAAAACTGGAAAGACGCTGGCTCCAGATGGGAAGCTGCTTGTGTGCAGGCCCTGCTGTTACTTCTTCATAGGAAAGATCAGATCACTGTGCCGGCCACTTGCTAAGACTGTCTTCCCTTCACCCACACTTCTCCATTCCAGATGCCCATGCTCTCCAGGAAGCCCAGTCTCTCTCTCTATAAACTCCCCACCACAGGACCTGGGGCAGTGGCTCAGTGAGCAAGAGCCCAGCCCCGCCCCAGTGCCCCAGCCCCAGCCCCAGCGGAGGGCTCCTCTCCCTCACCTTGTGTGTGTTCTCGTGCACTTCTTTATTGAAACGCTTCATCATCCTCCGAAGATGCATCTCAAATTCTGCTTTTATCTTTTCGCTGCAATACACGTTTAAAACTCCGAGGGTGAGTTGGGAGTCCGAGAGCCCGCTCCAGCGCCTCGGCAGCTCGTACTTATTCTGGCCCGTGAGGGCACCTCCTGCTGGCCGGAGCAGGCCTCTCCTGCCCAAGCAAATCTGCCACCAACAGCTCCCCCCATGCACTCCTGCTCCTTCTCACCTGCGACCCCAAGCCCAAGCCCAGACTCACTCACGGTCTGTTGGCACCAAGCCACGCCTCAAACACAAAGCTCACTCCACCCCAGGAAGTGCTCTCTCATTGCACGGCCCCCAAGTCCCAGTCCCCACTTTCAAGTCAAATGAGTATGATGACATATGTAAGCCCTCACATGTGAATCTCCATGTATGATGACATTTGGGAATTGTGTATGATAGACAAGTCTCCATGTGTGGTGATATATGTAAATCTCCCACATGCAGATCTCGATGTATGATGATGTGTGTAAACCTTCATGTATGGTGACATGCAGAAAACTTCAAATATGACGTCACACATAAACCTTCATATGTGATGGCACATATAAACATTCATGCATAGTGACACTGTGAACTTCATGTACGGTGACACGTGTAAACCTTCCTGCATGGTGAAAGTGAATCTTCACATATGGTGACACATGACTCTTCACGTCTATACCCTGTGCATCTTCAAGAAAGCCTAGTGCTTTTTGAATGAGTTCTACTCTCTCTCTTCACGCTGGTCCCAGCGTTGGAGTCACCGCTCGTCGGCCAGCTGCCAATGCCACGCTCTTGTTCCCAGCGCCAGAGGCAGAGGCTCTGAAGCAGTGGGGCTCCCGGCCTCCGGTCCCACAGCCACGTGGCAGAAGCAGGTCCTGTGCTGAGTGTGTCAGAGGGATTCAGAGCTGGCCTGCCCACTCCGGGCCAGCCTACAATGCTCTGTGCCCACCTCCTCTTCCTGGAGACAGCAGGCTGAGGGCACCTGCACAGTGCTCTCCAGGCAGAGTGCTCCCTGCCCACCTGCTGCCTCAGCCTGGACACACCTCCCCAGCTGGCCCAGGGGCTCTCGGGTTCCTTTACTCTCAACCCTGTTGCCCAAGGTCTCTCCAGTTCTCAGCAAGTAGTAGCTGCTGCCAGCGCCTGACAGGATCTGCTCCTAAACTTACCTTCTTTCTCTTGCTTTCATCTGCTCTGGAGTCTCAATCTCGATTTCCACCGGCTTCATGGGCAGAACAGACTCAGAGAATGCCACACCTTCTCCCATGCCAGCTGGCAGGGGCTCACCAAGCTCTAACAACAATAATTTTAATTAGTAATAATAATTACACTTACATAATAGCTACTGTCCCAAACAAAACCAAGGTTTTGCTGGAAAGGAAGAAGCAAGGAGAGAATTAGAAGCAAAGAGCCAGAGACCACTATTCCACCATAGTGGGTACCTATGACAATGGCAGCCACAGTGCTGAGCCACTATGACTGCCATACTGGGTGACCACAACAATGCCAGCCATGGTGCTGAGCCACTACACCCACCACACTGGGTGCCCATGACGATGCCAGCCACGGTGCTCAGTGCTGTGTGTGCTCCGTTTAACCCAGACAACAACTTAGAGAAGTGCTGAGAGGAAGGAATCAAAACACACAGATGCCGAGTGGATCTGACACAGGCGCCTGTGACAAAGATGCTTTCCTTTGTGTTTGTCTTTTTTTTTGTTTTGCCTCCAGGGTTATTGCTGGGGCTCGGTGCCTGCACTACGAATCCACTGCTCCTAGAGGCCATTTTTTCCCTTTTGTTCATCTTGTTATCTTTATTGTTATTATTGTTGTTGATATTGGTGTCATTGTTCGGTAGGACAGAGAGAAATGGAGAGAGGAAGGGAAGACAGAGAGGGGGAGAGAAAGGTAAGACACCTGTAGACCTGCTTCACCACCTGTGAAGCGACTCCCCTGCAGGAGGGGAGCCGGGGGATCAAACTGGGATCCTTAACACCGGTCCATGTGCTTTGCGCCATGTACGTTTAACCTGCTGTGCTACCTCCCAGTCCCTAGTACTTTTCTTTAGGAAGGAAAAAAGGGGGCAATGACAGCTCGATGCAGGGCGTGTGCCTTACCACACATACACACCAGGTCCACATCCTTGCACCACACTGCACTGCCATGGGACCAGGGGACTCCAGGACTGTGGTGTGTCTGCCTTGCTCTTACCAGATGAAAGTCAGCCCTGGCTGAGCGCACATGTTACACTGCACAAGGACCCAGAGTCACGTTCTCAGTCCCCACCTGCAGGGGGAAAGCTTTACAAGTGGTGAAGCAGGGCTGCAGGTGTCTCTGCCTTTCTTCCCCTCTCTCTCCCCTACCCTCCTGATTTCTGACTATCTTTATCCAATAAATAAATAGTAATTTTTTAAAAAGTCAGCCCAGAGAGGAAAAAGAAAAATCCAAACAAGAACAATGATTTCCTTTTCACTGCACTATTTTTTTAATGTAAAAGATTATTAACATGAAAGAAACAGGGAGAGAACAAACCAAACATCCCCCACCCCACCCCGCACCTGTGACACCTCATGCCGAGAGCTGACTCTTTACCCCTGCGCCACCGCCTGGGCTCACCCCTAACAACGCATCACTTTCCTCTACAGAATCTTCATGCCCTTCAGTCTCAAGTTTGCAAATGACAAGAAACACATTTTATTCACCTCTTCACCTGCTGCACTGCTTGAGCACTAGCTGAAATACAGAGTTTGCTGAGTTGGATCTAATAGTAAATTTACAGCCTCTGAGAAGAAGCCGTGGGGCTTGAAGCAATGGCATCCCTTGACTATGAACACAGGGAAAGCCGAGATCTCGCCTCCCACAGCCCAGCCCCTACTCCCATCAAGAGGGCTTCCTGGAGGGGAAAGGCTGGACTCCTGGCCTGGAGCAAGGAAAGCACAGGGCAAGCCTGGACAGCCTGCTGTGCCAGACAGCCCAGCCACAGCCAAAGGACACAAGGACACAGCAATCTCTCACTAGCCAAACCTTAAGATCAAAAAGTATGGGACTCGGGTGGAAGGCGCAGCGGGTTAAGTGCATGTGGCGCGCCAAGCGCAAGGACTGGCATAAGGATACCGATTCGAGCTCCCAGCTCCCCACCAGCAGGGAAGTCACTTCACAGGCGGTGAAGCAGGTCTACAGGTGTCTGTCTTTCTCTCCCCCCCTCTGTCTTCCCCATCTCTCTCCATTTCTCTCTGTCCTATCCAACAACGATGATATCAATAACAACAATAATAACTACAACAATAAAACAAGGGCAACAAAAAGGGAATAAATAAATGAGTATTTTAAAGTCCACTCAAATGAAATGACTAAATACACCCAATTCTCAAGTGGCAAAGTGCTCCTTTACAGATCCACGTCAGCTAATCAACCAGTGAAGAATTTCATACCCTGAGGAAAAAGTCCTGTAAATGGTGCCAATGGGCTTGATCAGGGCACCTCCTTCACGTCCCCTAAGCCTGAGGCATCCTCCATGAGATAAAGTGACATTTTCATCTGAGCGATGAGATATCCCTCCAAGCTACTGTTTTGCTCTTATTTTCTTCCCCAGTCCAAGACCTAGTCCAAGTGTAAGTCTGACTTTTGGATCCATCTCTGTAAGGATTAACAGAGCAGTGTGTCTATCAGGCTTTCCATTTTATACACTGCCTTCTGAAGAGTCCTGAGTCCTTGCTTCATGAATGTCTCATGTGCTGATAGGTCTGACAGTTTGAGACAATTTTCAGTGGCATTTCCCCATATTTATTATAAATTATGAATTAAATCAGATGACTTGACTTAATCTAGACTTTTTAACAGAATACTTGACAATGTGACATTTCGGGCTTTGAACACATCCCTGGCAGTTCACATGGGTCTGCCCACTGGTGACACTAAGTGTGACCACATAAGTTAGTGCTACCAGGCTGTACCCATCCACAGGTGCATTCGCCCTTTTAAATCCTCTCTGGGATAGCGGCAGCCGATTCTGTGTGAGTCTCACGTTCCCCAGTGACATTCTGCTACTTGTGCTGGCTTCCTGTCTGTGCCAGTGGGGCAATTCAGGCAATATGTCAACCCTTGTGTTGTGTGTAGTGTTGTGTAGTTGTGTTGTATAGTGTTGTGTAGTTGTGTTGTGTAGTATTGTGTAGTTGTGTTCTTGTGTAGTAGTGTTGTGTAGTTGTGTTGTTGTGTACTTGTGTAGTGGTGTTGTGTAGTTATGTAATTGTGTTGTGTAGTTGTGTTGTGTATTTGTGTTGTGTAGTTTTGTGTAGTTGTGTAGTGTAGCTGTGTTGTTGTGTAGCTGTGTAGTTGTGTTGTGTTGTGTATTTGTGTTGTGTAGTTGTGTTGTTTTGTTGTGTAGTGTTGTTGTGTAGTTGTGAAAAAAATAAAGCAGAAGCAGGTCCTTCCTACAACCTCCTACTTGGCCAAATTTTAACAACAACAACAACAGCAGGAGAGCACTAAGCAGTCAGACTCCAAGAGGAGCAAGCTGCCTGAAACAGCCACAGGTGTCTCACCCTCCACCTCCTCCCAGTCATCTTCACTCTCCTCCTCGCCGTCCCCTTCCTGGTGGCCCACATCCACAGCGGCCTCTGTCTTCAGAAGGGGTGCCTTCTTGCGGCCACCTGGAGAGTCCCTGGTAAGGGTCACAGGAGGGAAGACAAAAGTGGTTCAGACACCCATGTTACCTGCAGGCTAAAAAGTGAGTTTTCAGAGAGGCTCCATTTCCCAAAAAACCCACCAGTTATCTGCAGCTGATCCCCAGCTCGGAGGCTGCACTCACCAGCCTAGTCTCAGCGTGCTGTCGGGCAGGATGCAGACCACTAGCCTGACCCCTGGATCCCCCGGAGGAGAACAGCCTGCTATGCTTGCAAGACCTGGTCAGGAGACCCTGAGACAGTGAGAGCTCAGATGCTGGAGAGGAGGGTGGTGGCCGGGAGCACAGTGTGCAGAGCATGAGGAGAACAGGAGGGAACTCAGTGTTGATGCCAGGAGCCAACTCAGATTCCCCCACGTTAGAGAACCACACTGTAGGAGGGTCGGTCCGATGCAGCATCTACACGCGTGAGAGCCGAGGTCCAACACGGAGCATGGCATCCGATCTGAGCAGTGCTCTGGGGGGTTTGTGTGTGTGTTTCTCATAAAAGTTTTGTTTGCTAGAGACAGATAAATTGAAAGGGAAGGGAAAGAGAGAGAGACCTGCAACACTGCTTCACCACACATGAAGCTTCCCTGGTTCCTGTGTGCTACACTATCTGTACTCTATCACATGTGCCACTGCCAGGTGCCTTAACAGATGCAGCTTTTAAAAACATAAACAGGGGCCAGGTGGTGGTGCACCTGGTTAAGCTCACACACCACAGTGTGCAAGCACCCAGGTTCAAGCCCCTGGTCCCCGCCTGGGGGGGGGAGCTTCACGAGTGAAGCAGGGCTACAGGTGTGTGTGTGTGTGTGTCTCTCTCTCCTTCCCCTCTCAATTTCTCTGTCTCAATCCAATAACAACTATTAAATAAAACAAACAAAAAAGGGAATGTAAGGAGATCCAAGTTGATAAGACACACTTATATCAGTGCAAAGTGTTTGTTAGAGTCCTGAATTTCATAGCACAGAGGTTTACACAACATACTTCCTGCCCAGCACATCAAGGCGTTTCTTTTTCTTTTAAGCAGGTACATTCCCCCACACCGCCTTAAGCCAGAGCTGAGAGATGGTCAGAGATGGGGGGGGGGGGGGAGACTGAGAGAGAGAGGAGAGAAACCCACGGCAAGAGTATCTTTCTTTAAGCCCCTGTAATGCTTGACACCTGGTACCAAGTGAGGTATTGCCTGGGGTTGTGAGCACAGAATGTCAAGTAACAGCCACGACCTCTTTGCAGTCCAGCACCTCTCTCACCAGACACACACCTGCCCCTAAGTGCACAGGAATGTCGCCGTTTTGTGGGTCCGAGCCTACTCAACTTTTATCTGAGAGGGAAGGGGGCCCAGGAGTCTTCCGCGGCAACAGTCCCAAGTGGGTATGGGTGGCTGCACAATGTCCACCCAGCTCAGAGGCTTCCCTGCCGTCTGAGATGGGAAACCCGCCAGCCTCCCTGCTGTCCTGGCCGCTGCCCTCTGCTGGAAAGAGTCCCCTGCAAGGATGGAGGGCTCTCAGGCTAAGGACAGCCAGCCATTAGCTCTGGAGCAAAGAAGCACAGATATTTCCTACTGCTCCTCTGAGCTTTTTAATACTGATTCATTTATTGCCACCAGGGTTTTCACTGAGGCTCAATGCCTGCATGATGAATCCACAACTCCTGGTGGCCATTCTTTTCTTTTTGTTCCTCTTCTTTTTACTTGATAGAACAGAGCAGTTGAGAGGGAAGGGGGAGCCAAGAGGGAGAGACAGAGAGACACATGCAGCTCTGCTTCCCCACTTGTGAAGCCTCCTCCCCCCTGCAGGAGGGAACTTGAACCTTGAGCCCTGCGCATGGTAATGTGCGCTCAGCCAGGCGCACCCCCACCCTCCCCATCCCTCCTCCCAGAAGACAGAGAATCGCGCTCATCGTGCCGTGCCCCAAGTCACTGCTCCTAGACAGAGAATCGCGCTCATCGTGCCCCAGTCACTGCTCCTAGACAGAGAATCACGCTCATTGTGCCCCTAGTCACTGCTCCTACACAGAGAATCGCACTCATCGTGCCCCTAGTCACTGCTCCTACACAGTGATATGAAGCTCACTTGTGCAAAGACTCAGCACTTGCCACATAAAAAGGTCTTGACCTTGATGCCACAGGGTGCCCAAGATACACCTGAGACGCATCTGGCATAGACACAAGCAGGTGGAATACAGTCTCTCTGTCTAGCTTTCTTACTGGCACTGAGACTGGCATATGAGTGACATCACCACTGACGGGCCTCCCCAGGCTTGCTTTTTCATACATTATTTGAGACAGAGAAAGGGGGAAGAGAGAGGAGCACCCCCCCCCAACACTGCTCCACCATCCTTGAAGCAAACTTGATGCTGTCTGGAGTGCTCCCACGTGGTGTTGGGAGAACCCCATGCATGAAAAGGAGCATACTCTACCACCTGAGCTATCTCCCAGACAAGTTATGCTCTTAAGAGACACTGACAAAGGGAGTCGGGCGGTAGCGCAGTGGGTTAAGTGCAGGTGGTGCAAAGTGCAGGGACCGGCATAAAGATCCTGGTTCGAACCCCGGCTCCCCACCTGCAGGGGAGCCGCTTCACAGGCGGTGAAGCAGGTCTTGCAGGTATCTATCTTTCTCTCCCCCTCTTTATCTTCCCTTCCTCTCTCCATTTCTCTGTCCTATCCAACAACAACAACATCAATAACAACAACTACTACAACAACAATAAAAAAATAAGGACAACAAAAGGGAAAATAAGTATTAAAAAAATTAAAAAAGAAAAAGAGACACTGACAGAAACCAGAGGAGTGTGTGTGTGTATTGGGGGGGGATCAGTACAGACTGCAGAGTGGGAGGGCTTGAGATCTGCAAGGTAGTAGAAAGCTTTCTAGGAAGAAGAATCTGAGGACAACAGAGGAAACAGTCTAAGCAGTAAGACGGTGAGCGGTGAGAAGTCTGCCGAGCTAGACGGTGGGGACTAACAGGACTAATATGACACAAGACAGGAGGGCCTGGGAGAGTCTGCCTGGTGATGGTCACGCCTCGCCATGCCTAAGACCCAGGGTTTGATCCCTGGCACCACATGGGAGTGCTACGGACAGCACCACAGGAAGCTCCATGAGTGGTAGAGTGATGTTACGCTGTCTCTCTTACTCACCCTCACCCTCTACAGGGGGTGGGCACACAGGAGACAGCTCGCCATCGCCACAACCCAGGTTCAAGTCCCTGGTTTACCACATGGGAGCACTATGGCACTGAGGGAAACACCATGCTTTTGGTGCCTTCCCATCTATCTGTCCATCCATCCATCCATCCATCCATCCATCCATCTGTCCATCCAGACAAAGTCCACCTGAAGCAGTGAAGCCCCACTGACAACAACAAAACAAAACAGGAGCAGTGGTACCACCCATGAGCAAGGCACTGGTAGCACATTTTAAGAGAAGACAGAGGTGGCGAAGCAGGTCAGCGTTTAAGAGCTCCTGGAGTTAGGGGAGAGAGGCCACGTCCTGGTTCCCGCCACTGTCCAGCCAACCGCTGGGAGTCAGCCTGCTGTGAGCTGCCACCTCGCTGGCCGACCCTTGGGGAGGCAGCTCCGGAAGCCCTCCGACCCTCCGTGCTATCGGGTCCAGGTGAGCCCAGCAGAGTCGGGAGGTGCCCTGCTGCTCACCGGCCCCTTCTCCCACTTCCAGAACCAGCGGCAGCACGGCTGGGGAGCAGCGTGCCCCGTGTCTCACCTCTGCTCTTCTTCATGGCCGGGGGCCTTGTCCTTCGCCACCCGGGGGGACCCAGGCTTTACAGGCGCCTTCGCTGCTTTCTTTCTGGCCGGGCTGTCTGCTTGGCCCCCAGGGTCACTGTGGCCCCTCTTCCTCGCGCCTCGCGACGCTTTGGATAGCAGACTCTTCCCTGGGGGGTTCTCCTCTTCGGAGTCATCTGTAGGACACAGACCGTGAGAGACAAGCCCATAGAGCTCCCCTCCACCTCTCCTCCAGCTGCCACCAGCCAGCACTGCCCACCAACCAGCTCTCAGCCTCCGGGTCTTCTCCACCCTCTGCCCTGTCGAGAGACCGTCCTCCACCACCAGCATCTCGCTCGCTCTGCAGCTAAGGCTACAGGGAGACCACCACGTGACTCAAGTAAATTCTAACTTCCCAATCTTAAACCAGCAAGAGAAGACACTGTCTTGTGAGTTGTTGTTTTTTTTAACTTTATTATTAAGTGATAATTTTTTTAAATTACCTTTATTTATTTATTGGATAAAGACAGAAATCAGGAGTGAAGGGGAGATAGACCTGCAGCACTGCTTCACCACCCACAAAGCTTCTCCCCTGCAGGTGGGGACTAGGGACTTGAACCTGGGTCTTTGCGCTTTGTAACATGTGCGCTCAGCCAAGTGTGCCACCACCTGGCCCCTGTTTGCCAAGGCTTTTTTTTTTTTTTTTTAATTCAGCATGAACTAGACCACAGCACCAATGCTCCCTTCACCACACGGAGGCTGAGCCCAAACCTGGTGGCAGGTGGCACAGTAGCGCCCTGTCCAGGTGGGCTGTCTCGCTAGCCCCAAATGTATTCTTTACTTTAAGGCCAATCTACTCCTGAGTGACGTGTGTCAAGTTCACATGCACGTCTGAGATTCACTAAAACCTCATTTCAATAACACCTCTTTGTCATCTTCCCATGCCAAAGCCTCTGGAAACCCTCACTTCATGGTACTCATATATCAACCATCTCAGCAAACTGGTTAGAGTAACCATAGTAGCAGTTCAAGTATATGTTTATCCTTTTAAAAAATAAAATAATTCACTCTCCCCTAGGACCCAGAGCAGGGTCCAGGACACAATCAATGTTTGCTTCCGAATTAGTGAACGACCCAGTGAAGGCACTAACAGGAGAAACAGGAAGATGCCAGAGTTGCCTTTATCCCCCAGTTCTGGGGAGCAGTCAAGCACGTGCAATGCGCTGAGCTGCTGTGAGACGCCTCCTTCCTTCATCTGCTGTTAAAAACCACACCCGACTGTCCCCAGGTCTGTCGCCTGCAACCCAGACCACAACAGAGCTTACATGTAGCTCTCCCCAAAGCCACAGCATCTGAGTGAAGTGGCGTGCATCTTGACCTATGTCTGGGCCGAAGCTGATATGAGCTGCTAGCCCCCCCCCGCCCCACTGCCTCCTGTGGGCACCCCAGGCTCTCTCATGTGCTTTCTCCCTGAAAACACCCGGCAAACTGCCACCAGGATTCAAAAAGTCAGCGGCAGGCCATGTACAAACAAGTCCCAAGCATCCCAACTGCGCGAGCAGGTGTTGGGACAGCCTTCCGCGGGGAGGGGGGTGGGGACACACGGACACAGCCACGGTCCAAACGTCTAATCCCTGCAATGCCAGACACTGAGACTGCATTCCCTCTGACAAGAGCCCTGAGCCCTTTCCAGCTATCTTCTAAAAGTGGTTCCCAAGCTCTGGATCAAACTGGGCTGAGCACGAGACATTGGGGTGCAGGGCTGAGTCCAGGACATGGGGGTGCGATGGGCAGGGCTAAGCCCCGCGATACGGCGGCGCAGGACTGAGCCCGGGACATGGGGTGCAGGGAGGGCTGAGCCCGGGACATGGGGATGAAGGGCTGAGCCCCAGGACATGGGGGTGAAGGGGGTCCAGGGAGGGCTGAGCCCAGCACATGGGGTGCAGGAAGTGCAGGGCCGAGGCCCCGGCTGGAGCAGGGGCTGCACCGAGTGCGGTGGGGTCCGGCCAGGGGGCGCAGGGCTGCCCCGGACACAGCCGCCCAGGGATGTGTCCGGGCAAGCGCCGGAAGCAAGACGGGGTTGACTCCGCAATCACGGGAGCGGAGCTCCGAACCCCGAGTTTAGGGACCTGTTCCGGGCGACGGGACTGACCGACGGACGCGGCCGGACCGCGGGCGCCCGCCTCCTCTGCAGCCATGCGACCCCTCAGCCAGCCCCACCTCGTTCTCACCCGCTGCCGCTTTGTCCTGGCGCCGGGCCGCGCTCTGGGGCCTGACCGCCCGACCTCGCGCCCCCCGACCTCGCGCCCCCCGGCCCCGCGCCCCAGGCGCCATGTTGAGCCGACAAGAAGCTATTCGCCGCGGGAAGTTCCCGAGTGATGACTCCGCCCCCTGGGCGGGGTAAGGGGGGACACGCCCCATCGACAAGAGAATCCCGCCGCCTCCTGCCGACCAATGCGAGCTGCGGAAAGTCGTCTACTTCCGGCGCCGTGTGCGCCTGTGCTTCCCGGAAGCTGAGAAGGGCCAGCGAATTCTCGCGAGAGGCGGGAAAAGGCGCAGGTTTGAAACATGGCGGACGATGTGGACCAGGTGAGTGTTTGCTGCGGGCCGCTAGTCCGAGTGCTCTCCCCCTCACTCCGGGCCTGCTCGCTTGCGCAGCCGGGCTGCTCTCTGCAGACTCTCCAGGGCCCCCGCACAGCCCGCAGCCTCGCAAGCCCCAGGGCCACAACGCCCCAGCATCCCCGCACCCTCCCAGGACTCCCCTAGCACCCCGCACCCCCCCAGGGCCATAACGCCCCGAACCCCCCAGCACCCCCGCACCCTCCCAGGACTCCCGCAACCCCCCCCAGACCCCAGCACCCCCGCCCGGCGTTGCTCCGATCCGGCCTTCTTCCTGAAACTTCGTTCCTTGGCTGTCTTGCTTGCTCCAGCCACGAATTAATTCCTCTTTCTCCTGAACCCACTTTATCATAGAGGACTTCTCTCCACCTCCGTTAGGATGACAGTGTGCTTGTCACCCCATTGAGGTTTTGTTTCTTTACAGCCTGGCGTTTGCTCTTGTTAGATATAGACGTTACATCTATGCACAGGTGTGTGAGGAAGAGCAGGGCTTAGAGCAGTGCTGGCACATGCAGGTTTTACTAAGGGATGATTTGGGTGATTGGGACACCTCTTTGAAAAGGCGGTTATCAAAGGTATAAGGTGAAAAGAGTGGACAGTGGCCATCCTAGACTGAAGTTAAAGGAAGGGTAGTGTGGTCATGTATATATTCTTACAATGTCGTGATTTTTGCAAAAGGCTGTATTTCTCATATTTTAGGTAGACAAGCAGAGAGAGACCCACAGCCACTGAGCCTTCCTTCCACGCAGTGGGGACTCGAATCTGGGTCCTGTCCATGGCAGAGCAGCACACTGTCTAAATGAGTTATTTCACTGGCCTTGGAGATCGATCTCTCAAAACCAGAGCATTGCTCAACTTTAACTTACAGTGATGCTGGGGATTGAATTGGGAACCTCAGCCTTTAAGCTGTCTCCTCAGCCTCTCACGACTAAAATGAGCTGGAAAATGGGGACTGACTTAGGTCGTAACAAGCTCCTATTGAGGAGGACATCAGTAGGGGACCAGCTGAGGGTCAGGAGTTTGGGGTTTTTTTTTCCTCATGTAGACTTTTAGTTATTGTGCATCTATTCTGTAGTATTTTGTAATATTGTCATCATCTTCCATTAGCCTTGTGTACTCACTGGAACTCCTTGAATAATCTTCATCAACTTTCAGGGCTTCAACTACCCCCCCCTTTGATTTACAAAATTATAAAATGATATGGATGTAATTCCATATTGTACCCACCATTAGAGTTCTGTGTCCCCACCGCTCTCTAGTGGAAACTGCAGTAGTTCTCCCAAGGTCGCTGATACACATTGACTGACTACATATATCTATATCTAAATATATGTTTTGTCCATTTTTATTTATCTTTACCGTCCTGTATTCAGTTTCTTTCTTAGTCATACCTATATCACTATTTCCAGCGTCCTTCCTTTTCCCTCTTCTCAGATAAGTGAAACAGTGCCTGGCTTCCTCTGATGTTGTTCACATTATCTTTCCTCTTAGTGATGGTATAAAAACCCAGATTTCTGGTCTGGGTGGAATTGGGAGTCCAGAACCCTCTCTGGTTATCTTCCCCTAACATTTCTCCCCCTCTGGGAATATAGACCAAAACTCTTTATGGGTTGCTGAAGGCAGGAGTTCTGGCTTCTGTAATTACTTTTCTCCTGGATATGGGTGTTGGCAGGTGGATCCAGATCCCCAGCCTGTTTCTATCTTTCCCTAGTGGGGTAGGGCTGGGGGGGGGGGGGGGGTTCCAGGACGCATTGACGAGGTCGTTTTCCCAGGGAAGTCAGGATGGAATTGTAGCATCTGCAACTTGGAACCACGCTTTCCATAAGAATGAATGGTTCTCAAGCCATCCTAGCCCCAACCTTTCAGAAACCTGTGTTTCCAGTAGTTCTAACTATAATCAAGAGAAGCATTAGTAATTACTTTGAGCTTGCCCGCTAATGTATTTTTTAATACGTTAGCTTATCTTCACTAGATCTGTGACGTTAAGGTCATGGCATTCTCAGTTTGCAGATAAGGAGCTGATTGGAGCTCCAGTACCACAGTCAATTGGCGCTCAGTACTTATACAGATAAGGAACTGATTATGGATTTTAGTCTTTTTGAAAATATATATATATATATTTGGATAGAAGTTGAGAGGGAAGGGGGACATGGAGAGAGCAAGAGAGAGACCCCTGTAGCCCTGCTTCACCACTTGAGAAGTTTCTCCCCTGTAAGTGGGAACTGGGTCCTTGTGCCTGGTGACATGTGCTATACTATCTACTAGGTGTGCCACTGCTGGACCCCTGAGTCTCCAACTAAATGTCCAAGTCAATAATTGAAGGTGTATTGCCAGACTGGAGAGTCAGCGCTTTAAGCCAGAATTCCGCCCTGCATACTGAAGGTGTTCCTCTCAGTAGCCTGCCCTGTGCTGAGAACATAATCTCCCCTCAAACCTTCCTCCCTGCTTAGCATGTTAGCGTGTGTGCTTGGCATCAAGTGAATGTTTTCCAGATGGTTGAGTGATATTCAGGTAAGTCTGAGCATATCGGAGAGTGGCGCCCATGTCCTGAGACTGGCTCAAGGCAGGTTGGCTTTCCTGGTATGAGGAGCAGTCACCGTTGTGCTGTGTGATGGCTGTGTGGTGGTTTCAGCCCACCTTGAATAATCTTCATCCACTTTCAGGGCTTCAACTACCCACAGTATCCAGCACTTACTACGTGCCGGGTAGTGTTCTAAGCATTCACAGATGCCTTGTTTTCTTTGCCACACTATTAGGTAGGCACTGCCACCCTCACTTTATCAGCTAGAAGATTGGGGCATAGCGAGGTTAAGTGTCTGGCCTACAGTTGCAGTAGTCAGTGCCTCCTAATACACTAAGCTTGTCTCCTCCTTCAGCAACAAACGACCAACACAGTAGAGGAACCCCTGGATCTCATCAGGCTCAGCCTGGATGAGCGAATTTACGTGAAAATGAGAAATGACAGAGAGCTCCGGGGCCGGTTGCATGTAAGTAGATTCATTGGTCTGTTCACATTGGCCTGTGGCCGTATCCTCTGCCCCTCCCCATACGTCTTAAACTGTACAGATGTAACGCGTTTTGAACATAAGACAGAAAGTTACCCACGTTTTTGTAAGCTATATCTAACTATATCTAACTCAGCTTCAACATGTTTTCCCTTGATGGGAATGGTGTGTTTCTTAAGGAATGTTTTCTTTCAGCTGGGAAGATAGTCCAGCTGGCAAGTGAGGGGCTGAGGCTCCCTGTGTGATGCTGCATATGGTGGAGCAGCGCTCTGGCTTCACACTCTCTCTAATGTGAAATTAACAAAGCGATCTTTAATTTTAATAAAGGATAGTTTTCCCTTCTGTTTATTTGTAAGTAACGCTTTGACTCCTTTTTGTTGCCCTTGTGTTTTGTTGTTGTGGTTATTGTTGTTATTGACGTCTTTGTTGGATAGGACAGAGAGAAATGGAGAGAGGAGGGGGAGAGAAAGACAGACACCTGCAGACCTGCTTCACTGCTTGTGAAGCGACTCCCCTACAAGTGGGGAGCCAGGGGAGTAAGGTGGTAGCGCAGCGGGTTAAGTGCATGTGGCGCAAAGCACAAGGACTGGCGGAAGGATCCCAGTTTAAGCCCCCTGCTCCCCACCTGCAGGCGGTGAAGCAGGTCTGCAGGTGTCTGTCTTTCTTTCCCCCTTTCTGTCCTCCCCTTTCTCCATTTCTCTCTGTCCTATCCAACAACGACGACATCAATAACAACAATAATAACTACAACAACAATGAAAAACGAGGACAACAAAAGGGAAAATAAATATCAAAAAAATTTTTTAAAAAAACACAAGTGGGGAGCCAGGGCTCAAACCAGGATCCTTATGCCAGTCCTTGCACTTTGAGCCATGTGCCCTTAACCCATAAGTAACGCTTTTAAAAAACCAGACCCCTGCTCAGCTCTGACCTACAGTGGTGCAAGGGATTGAACCTGGGACATCAGAAGATCCGGCAGGAGAGTCTGAACCTGCATGACTATTACGCTGTTTCCCCTGCCCATCATTCCTTCTTACTTAAATGTTCTTGACAGTATCGCTAGATTAATAGCAACACAGAAATACACAGTGAAAGATGAAATCCCATAGGCTCTTGGTAACAGCTGTTAAAATGACAATTGCAGTCTTCTGGCTCTTACATAAACACATGTGCAACCATAGATGTGTTTCTGTACTTAAGCTTAACACCTGTTTCACCCTGGAAAGGTGTTGGCCTTTGTGGTGGCAGTACAGAAATCCAGATACACCATATGCAGATGCCCGTGACATGACCACGGAATGCGGCCTGTCTTCCACTTCCTGCACTGTAAGCGCTGCTGCAGTAGATAGCTCCTAAGACTTTTCTGGATGTTGAGTAATATATATATATAGTCTTCTCTGGAGAGTCGTCCCTGACTTTTTACACAGAGAGATACTATGGGTTTTGCCTCTTCTCAACGACATGCCACTTTTCAGAGTTTTTTATTATTGTTACTCTACCCTCAGGTTACCTACAGTGCTTCATGATCTGGATTCAGTCCCTGGCATTCCACCACATCACATGGCATCACATCTCATGACACACCAAAGCAATCCACTGCTTCTTTAGCTCATAGAACAATTTCTCAGAGCAGGAGAGAGAGCATAGTGGTTATGCAAGATTCTCATACCTGAGTCTACCAGGTTCGAGCCCATACACAACCATAAGCCAGAACTAAGCAGTGCTCTAGTTTAAAAAAAAAACAAAACATTTCTGTTTGTGTGTGTGTGTGTGTGTGTGTGTGTGTGTGTAGTTGTGAACAGATGAGGAACTAGCTCAGCCACTAGAGTGCAGGACTAGCATGTCTAAGACTCATCGTTGAGTCCAGGTTCTGCACATTGCAGAGTGTTGCTCTTAACCTCTCAGGGGTAAAACTCAGTATCTTAGAGAACATCAACTAAAATGGCCAGTGCTGGTCATCAGTTCCTGCCAGAGGCTGCTTTTCTGAGTGCTTTATATGTGAGGTCTCACTTGGTCCTTTCCGTAGCCCTGTGGCACTGGCCGTCCTCATTTCACAGTGCAGGGAACTCAGACCAGAGAGGTGGAGTCGACAGCTAGAGCTGACAACAGCCAGTTGGGACATCCAGGCTACAATCCCAGGCATGCTGCCCTCAGCCGGCTTTTCAGTGTTGTGGTTCCACCTTCCGTGAATCTCGAGAACTGTGGTGCCTGGAAAGAAAGCCAAAGACCTCTGCAGACAGTGGGCTTGAAGTCCGGCTCTTTCCCACATGGAGACTCCCTCGTTCTCTGCACTGGCCACCCCCTGCCAGCTGCTGGCTTTCTGATTCTGCTCTTGGTGGGCTGTGCCTAGCAGCTCCCCTTGTCACTCTCAGGCTCACTTTATCTTGCTGTGCCTCGCAAAGCATTTAGCACTTTGCAGAGTGAGCAGAAGTGGATTCTGAACAAGCCCTCAGGAGGCTCAGCTCCTAGTAAAATGTATGAACTTTGGAGCTTGGGCTTCTGGGCCACAACGTTTATTGATTGTCCAGGCACAGACCTAGTTAATTTGTAAATGGGCAAGGTGTTGCTTTGCCTAGTTGACCTGCTCTACTTTGTGGTATTTAAGACAGGAAGAATTTCCTTTACAGTTTTTGTTTTTGAAGTAACCTGAATTTATAAGCCTATGTCTTTGGTTTGTTTGTTTTGCTGTTGCTGTTTTATTTACCCAGAGCCCTGCTCAGCTTTGGCTTATGGTGGTGCTGGAGATCAAACCTGGGACCTTTGCGGCCTCAGATGTGAAAGTGTTTTGTTTTGTTTTGTTTTGTTTTTTGCATCACCCTATGCAGTCTCCCCAGCTCAACTGGGAGGGTTAACCACAGTGTCTGCTGGGCCATCATCTTAGCAAATAGGAAATGTTGATGAGATGTGAAGAAACAATGTTACTGGGAGTTAAGTGCAGGTGGCGCAAAGTGCAAGGACCAGCATGAGGATCCCAGTTCGAGCCCCCGGCTCCCCATCTGCTGGGGAGTCAGTCGCTTCACAGGCGGTGAAGCAGGTCTTCAGGTGTCTATCTTTTTCTCCCCCTCTGTTTTCCCCGCCTCTCTCCACTTCTCTCTGTCCTGTCCAACAATGGCGACATCAATAACAACAACAACAATAACTACAACACACAACAATAAACAAGGGCAACAAAAAGGGAATAAATAAGTATTTTTTTAAAAAGAAACAATGTTACTAACTGCAGAATAATCTTTATATGAATTAGCTTTGTGTGTTGTCTGTAAATGAGCCGTTTGCATCTGTAAGCCTTATTTCTTGCTTTTACTAAATCCCTTGGTTCCTCGCCTTCCCACTTCAGGCTTATGACCAGCATCTAAATATGATACTGGGCGATGTGGAAGAGACTGTGACGACTATAGAGATCGATGAAGAGACGTACGAAGAGATCTACAAAGTAAGCCGCCCAGTCGCCGCCACCTCCTGATGTCCTTTTTTTTTTTTTAAGATTGTGTTTATTCATGAAGAATGATGGGCAGAGAGAGAGAGGGGAGAGAAAGAACCAGATATCACTCTGGTACATGTGATGCCAGGGATAGAACTCTGGACCTCATGCTTGAGAGTCTCACACTTTATCCACTGCGCCACCTCCTGGACCATGGTGTTCTTTGTTCTAACACCCACAGTCTAACTTTTACTTAGGGAGAGCTTGCCTGCTCCCCCATATAGCAGATTAGGCAAAAGGCTCGGAACAGACAGGCCTGGTCCAAGGACTGACCTACTTCCATGAGGGTTACCAGGCATGGGGATTCACTTAGCAGACACGGACACAACTTCCTCGTTGGGAACCAGCAGTACTACCTACCACTCACTGTAGTATCACCACAACTTAGTGCAATGTGGCTTTTCTAGGCGCATCTTAAGTGCTGGTGCCTAGCTGCCTGGCCAGCCGAGTCTGGAGAGCACTACCTTTGATCTAGCGCAACTTCAGAGAAAACCTTGTGTTAGGAGCTCTAGTGGTGCATTGTGTTAGGAGTTCTAGTGGTGCACGGTACTTATACAGAAAACCTCGTGTTAAATGAGGAGGGTATTGTTATAAGGGGACTTGAGAAACGAGGTGTGAGGGACCTGGTGGTGGGGCAACTCACAGTGCGCAAGGACCAAGTTTCGAGCCCCCGGTCCCCACTTGCAGGAGGAAAAGCTTTGCAAGTGGTGAAGCAGGGCTGCAGGTGCATCTCTCTCTCTCTCTCTCTCTCTCCCCCTCCCTCCCTCCCTCCTCTCAATTTCTGGCTATCTCTATCCAATAAAAGAAACAAGGAAAGAGAAAGCACAAAGTAAAACTTGGCCTGGGTGGGATGGGTTGCAGCACAGCAAAGAGCTCTGTGGGGAGGGCGTGAAGAGGGCCCTGGGGGCCCAGTTCTACGGGAAGAAGAACTTGCGTTGGTGGTGGGTGACTCCTGTCATGGGAGGATAAGAGCTTAACCTGTGTGTCAGCGGCTGTCTTAGTGAGATTGTCTGGAAAATTACAAAGGAGGAAAGGAGATGCATTTGCTCACGCAGGTAACATTTTTGTAAGCTGTAGCTTTTTGTTTGTTTGTTTTTTTGCCTCCAGGGTTATTGCTGGGACCTGGTGCCTGCACTATGAACCCACTGCTCCTGGAGGCCATTTTTCCCATTTTATTGCCCTTGTTACTCTTGTTGTCATTATTGTTGTCATTGCTATTGTTGTTGGATAGGATAGAGAGAAATGGAGAGAGGAGGGGAGACGGGGGAAAAGAAAGACACCTGCAGACCTGCTTCAATGCTCATGAAGCAATCCCCTGGGGGGCTCAAACTAGGATCCTTGAGCTGGTCCTTGAACTTCGTACCGTGTGAGCTTAACCTGCTGCACTACCGCCCAACCCCCTTGCTGTAGCTTTTTTTAAGGTGGTATTCCATGAGAGGTATATTTTACATTTGCACAATCTCTTTAATGCCTCAACATCTAGATTTTCTCATCTTTTCATCTGTTTTACCTCTTGAAATATGATGTAGAAACTCCAATCTCATGGTCCAGGAGGTGGCACAGTGATATGATAAAGCTTTTGGACTCTCAAGCATGAGGTCCCGAGTTTGATCCCTAGCAGCACATGTGCCAGAGTGATGTTTGATTCTTTCTCTCTCCTCCTATCTTTCTCATAAATAAATACAATCTTTAAAAAAAAAATTTAAAAAACTCTGATCTCACACAGACAGTAGAGTGACTGTTTTCTTTTTAATTCAAACTCAGCAGATGGTAGGTTTTTTTTTTAGTTTTTATTAACAAAATGGAAATATTGACAAGACTGTAGAATTAAAGGGTACAGTTCCCACCCCCAGAACTCTATATCCAATCTCCTCCCTTGATAGCTTCCCTATTTTTTTTTTTTTTTTAAGAATAGCTTCCCTATTCTTTATCCCTCTGGGAGTATGGACCCAAGATCATATGGGTTGCAGAAGGTGGAAGGTCTGGCTTTTTTTTTTAAGATTTTATTTATTTATGCATGAAAAAGATTGGAGAGAGAGAGAGAACCAGAACCAGACATCACTCTGGTACATGTGCTGCCAGGGAATGAACTCAGGACCTCATGCGCTTGAAAGTCTAGTGCTTTAGCCACTGTGCCATCTCACGGACCAGAGGTCTGCCTTCTGTAATAGTGGGTTTTTTTTTTGCTTGCAGAGTGATACTTATTTGCCAGATCCAGCCAATTAGAGAACAAAATACATCACAGTGAGAATTCACTCTCTGAGTGACAGGCAAGTGTTTGGTTTTCCTCACTGGTGAGTGATTTTCCCTGTCATTCAGCTATCAAATCCATGCTGGACAGTCAGGCTGTGGCAGCCTCCTGACAGTAATCCATGCAAGAGCAGGATGTGACATGCCTGTATCGATAAGGGGCCTCTGGGAGCATGGACCCAGGGTCGTTGGGGGTTGCAGAAGGTAGAAGGTCTGGCTTCTGTAATTGCTTCCCCACTGAACATGGGCGTTGACTGGTCGGTCCATACTCCCAGTCTGCCTCTCTTTCCCTAGTAGGGTGGGTCTCTGGGGAAGCTGAGCTCCAGGACACATTGGTGGGGTCTTCAATCCAAGGAAGCCTGGCTAGCATCCTGATGACACCTGGAACCTGGTGACTGAAAAGAGAGTTAACATACAAAGCCAAACAAATTGTTGAGCAATCATGGACCCAAAGCTTGGAAAAGTGGAGAGGAAGTATTAGGGAGGTACTCACTGCAAACTCTAGTGTACTTCTGCTTTCTTACTTTGGTGCCATACTCCAAACTCAGTCAATTTCTGCTTTGCGTTTCTACTTCTTTTTTTTTTTTTTTACATGCATAACATTCCCCAGATTCCCATTTAACAATACAACCCCCACTATTTCATTCATCATTTTTCATGGACCTGTATTCTCCCCACCCACCCACCCACCCCAGAGTCTTTTACTTTGGTGTAATACTCCAATTCCATTTCAGGTTCGACTTGTGTTTTCTTTTCTAATCTTGTTTTTCAACTTCGGCCTGAGAGTGAGATCATCCCGTATTCATCCTTCTGTTTCTGACTTATTTCACTCAACATGATTTTTTCAAGGTCCATCCAAGATCGGCTGAAAACGGTGAAGTCACCATTTTTTACAGCTGAGTAATATTCCATTGTGTATATAGACCACAACTTGCTCAGCCACTCATCTGTTGTTGGACACCTGGGTTGCTTCCAGGTTTTGGCTATTACAAATTGTGCTGCCAAGAACATATGTGTACACAGATCTTTTTGGATCGATGTGTTGGGTTCCTTAGGATATATCCCCAGGAGGGGAATTGCAGGATCATAGGGTAGGTCCATTTCTAGCCTTCTGAGAGTTCTCCAGACTGTTCTCCACAGAGGTTGGACCAATTGACATTCCCACCAGCAGTGCAGGAGGGTTCCTTTGACCCCACACCCTCTCCAGCATTTGCTGCTGTTACCTTTTCTGATGTGTGACATTCTCACAGGAGTGAAGTGATATCTCATTGTTGTCTTGATTTGCATTTCTCTGACAATCAGAGACTTGGAGCCTTTTTTCATGTGTTTCTCGGCCTTTTGGATCTCTTCTGTGGTGAATATTCTGTCTCAAGTCCTCCCCCCATTTTTGGATGGGGTTATTTGTTGTCTTGTTGTTGAGTCTGGCAAGCTCTTTATAGATGTTGGTTATTAAACTCTTATCTGATGTATGGCATGTAAAGATCTTCTCCCATTCTGTGAGGGGTCTCTTGATTTGGGTAGTGGTTTCTTTTGCTGTGAAGAAGCTTTTTAATCTGATGTAGTCCCATAGGTTTATACTTGCCTTAGTCTTCCTTGTAATTGGATTTGTTTCATTAAAAATGTCTTTAAAATTTATGCGGAAAAAAGTTCTTCCAATATTTTCCTCTAAGTATCTGATAGTTTCTGGTCTAACATCCAAGTCCTTGATCCACTTGGAATTTACTTTTGTATTTGGTGAAATACAGTGGTTCAGTTTCATTCTTCTGCATGTTTCAACCCATTGTTTCCAACACCATTTGTTGAAGAGACTCTGCTTCCCCCATATAATAGTCTGGGCCCCTTTGTCAAAGATTAGATGTCCATACGTGTGGGGCCTCATTTCTGGGCTCTCAATTCTATTCCACTGGTCAGTGTGTCTGTTCATGTTCCAGTACCAAGCAGTTTTGATGACAACAGCCCTATAATACAATTTGAGATCTGGGAGTGTGATGCCTCCAGTTCTGTTCTTTTTTCTCAAGATGGTTTTGGCAATTCTAGGTCTTTTCTGGTTCCAGATAAACATTTGTAGCATTTGTTCTATTCTCTTGAAAACTGTGGTTGGGATCTTGATGGAGATAGCATTAAATTTTAGGGGGTCGGGCGGTAGGCACAGTGGGTTAAGTGCACGTGGCGCAAAGCTCAAGGACCAGCAAAGGATCCTGGTTCCCCACCTGCAGGGGAGTCACTTCACAGGCAGTGAAGCAGGTCTGCAGGTGTCTGTCTTTCTCTCCCCCTCTCTGTCTTCCCCTCCTCTCTCCATTTCTCTGTCCTATCCAACAACGACAACATCAATAACAACAACAGTAATTAACAACAAGGGCAACAAAAGGGAAAATAAATAATTTAAAAAATTGTAGATGGCTCTGGGTAGTATATTCATTTTGATTATGTTAATTCTTCCAACCCATGAACATGGGATATCTTTCCACTTCTTTGTGTCTTTTTCCATTTCCTTGAGTAGTGACTCATAATTTTCAGTATACAAGTCTTTCCCTTCTTTGGTTAGGTTTATTCCTAGATATTTTATTGTTTTTGTTGCTATAGTAAAAGGAATTGATTTCTGGATTTCAACTTCTTTTTTTTTTTAATATTTATTTTATTTATTCCCTTTTGTTGCCCTTGTTTTATTGTTGTAGTTATTATTGTTGTTGTCATCGTTGTTGGATAGGACAGAGAGAAACGGAGAGAGGAGGGGAAGACAGAGGGGGAGAGAAAGATAGACACCTGCAGACCTGCTTCACCACCTGTGAAGCGACTCCCCTGCAGGTGGGGAGCCGGGGGTTCGAACCGGGATCCTTATGCCGGTCCTTGTGCTTTGCGCCACCTGCGCTTAACCCGCTGCGCTACAGCCCGACTCCCTCAACTTCTTCTAACTTAGTGTTTGCATATAAAAATGCCACTGACTTTTGAATGTTCATTTTGTAGCCTGACACCTTACTTATTGCCTGATGATTTCTTGCTGGATTCCTTGGGTTTTTCTATGTATACTATCATGTCATCTGCAAATAGGGAGAGTTTGCCTTCTTCTCTTCTGATATGTCTGCCTTTAATTCCTTGCTCCTGCCTGATTGCTATGGCAAGAACTTCCAACACTATGTTGAATAGTAATGGTGATAGTGGGCAGCCCTGTCTAGTACCTGATCTGAGTGGAAATGCTTCCAGTTTTTCACCATTGAGTATGATGTTGGCTGTAGGTTTGCTATATATAGACTCCACTATCTTGAGGAATTTTCCATCTATTCCCATTTTTTGTAGTGTTTTGATCATAAAGGGATGTTGTATTTTGTCAAAGGCTTTCTCTGCATCTATTGATATGACCATGTGATTTTTGGTCTTGGTTTTGTTGATGTGCTAGATCACATTGATTGATTTACATATGTTAAACCAACCTTGCATGCCTGGGATAAACCCCACTTAGTCATGATGAAGAGACAAAGCAGGGTGGGGCAGAGATAATCCAGTGGTTATGCAAAGAGACTCTCACAGCCCCACTGCTAGGCCACAGAGGTATAGAGCTTCTCCTGAGTTTCCTGGCTAGTTCTCTGTCCCCTGGTGTCAGCACAGGGCCTTCCCCCTGCTGCTCCAGATTCTGAGGGCAGTAGCAATGGAGACTCACAGTTGTATTTGGTGAGTCTCAGGGGAGTCCTCTCCTCCCTTCAGTCTTTTTGTTGGTGAAACAGACAAGAGGTGGTGTCTCAACTGGTAAACTGCCGGACTGTTACTAGCCACTTAATCTCTCCCTAGGCTCCTCTCTGTCCACGAGCCACACGTGTTTGCACTCACCGGTGATTTGGTGGGTTCCTGAAGTCACTCCAGTGCTGTCTTGTTGCGGTCCCAGGTGCTCTCCTTTGGTGTTCCTAGTGACCTGGGAGAGGAGGAGTAACAGCTGCTGCTGCTCCGTAGCCCCGCCTCTGGAAGTCTCTTTCCCTCTCTCATCTCTCCCTTCCCCCTTTTATTTTAATTATCTTTATTTGATAGAGACAGAAATTGAGAGGAAGGGGGAATATAGAAAGGAAGAGAGATAGACACCTGCAGCACTGCTTCACCACTCATGAAGCTTTCCTTCTATAGGTGGGGTCTGGGGGCTCAAACCTAGGTCCTTGCACATTGTAACAAATATTCTCAACCAGGTGTGCCACCACCCAGCCCCTCTCCCCCTTGCCTCTCAATTTCTCTGTCTCTATCCAATAATAATCTTTTTTGTTTGTTTTTTAAGATTTTATTTATTCATGAGAATTTATAGGAGAGAGAGAAAGAACCAGACATCACTCTGGTACATGTGCTGCCGGGGATTGAACTCGGGACCTCATGCTTGAGAGCCTAAAGCCTTACCCACTGTGCCACCTCCCGGACCACTCTTTTTTTTCTGCCTCCAGGGTTACTGCTAGGGCTCAGTGCCTGCACTATGAATCCACTGCTCCTGAAAGCCATTTTTTCCCCATTTTGTTGACCTTTTTTGTTACTATTATTGTTTTTGCCATTGCTGTTGTTGGATAGGACAGAGATAAATCAAGAGAGGAAAGATGGGGAGAGAACGCTTGCGAAGTGTCCCGCATGCAGGTGAGGAGCCAGTGACTTGAACTAGGACCCTTACACTAGTCCTTGTGCTTTGTTCCATGTGTGCTTAACCCACTGCAATACCACCAGCCCTCAAAAGTTTTTTTTTTTCCCCTCCAGGGTTATCACTGGGGCTTGGTGCGTACACCACGAATCCACTGCTCCTGGAGGCCATTTTTCCTATTTTGTTGCCCTTGTTGTGGTTGTTATTGTTATTGTTGTTACAGCTATTGTTGTTGGATAGGACAGAGAGAAATTGAGAGAGGATGGGAAGACTGAGAGAGAGAGACACCTGAAGACGTGCTTCACCGCTTGTGAAGTGACCCCCCCCCCACAGGTGGGGTGTTGGAGGCTTGAACCAGCATCCTTGCGCCAATCCTTGCACTTTGCACCATGTACACTTAACCCGCTGTACTACCGTCCAGCCCCCCTCCCCCAAGTATTTATAAAATAAAATGCTGAGAGTCATGAAATCACTTCTTCCAGCTGTGGAGATGTCGCTGAGGTTGGGAGGAAAGCCTTTCTGTTGGCGGCAGGCACGTAGGTGTTGGAAGGCCTCTCTTAGTTGGGATTCTTCTTTATCCTGACTTTCCTCCTCTCTCCAGCCACTGCTGACTCCTTGCTCCTGTATAAGGTCCTTTTTCCCTTTGTCTGCATGTGTTTCCTCTCAGATGGCAGGCTACGGCATCAAACCGCATCAGCACTGGAGGTCTTTGCAGATGCAACTGCAGAGCCAGCTCCTAGCTGGATATGTTCACTGGCGGCCGCAGGCTGCTACTGAGATGACGGGCGCCTCACTGTGCTGATGGTGGCTGTCAGTCAGTCAGTGTCTCCTCCTTGGGAGTGTTTTCACCCAGCTGGTAGTCACCAAAGGAGACTGCTCTCAATTGCAGTTTTTCATTTAGGATTTTTCAGTTTAGACTGTGGTGTTTCTCCCTTTAAATCAGACATCAGTGGCTGATTATTGAGTCTTCGTGTTTGTGTGTTGTCTTTAGGTTTTTTCTCACTAGACCCTTGATCAGGCGTTCCCCTCCTCACACCCACCTTGGTTCCATACACAGCTGGCTGCAGACATGACTGTCCTGGAACTCTCTCTTGTCCAGGCTGGTCTCCGGCCTTTGGTGGCACTCCCTCCTGCCTCTGCCAGTCCCCACACTGTTGACGACTGCCCACCCAAGGCAGTCCTCCCTCAGCTTCCCTCTAACACCTTCTTTTTCAGGAGCCAGCTCGACCTAAACTCTTCTGTGGCACTTTCTCTGACTGCCTCACCTTCTCTGGCTGTAGTTAAAGAAAAAAGCCGTCTGGGGAGTCAGGCAGTAGCGCAGCAGGTTAAGTGCACATGCGAAGCGCAAGGACTGGCGTGAGAATCCCGGTTTGAGCCCCCGGCTCCCCACCTGCAGGGGAGTCACTTCACAGGCGGTGAAGCAGGTCTGCAGGTGTCTATCTTTCTCTCCCCCTCTCTGTCTTCCCCTCCTCTCTTCATTTCTCTCTGTCCTATCCAACAACAATGAAATCAACAATAATAATAACTACTACAACAATTAAAACAACAGCAACAAAAAGGAAATAAATATTTAAAAAGAAAAGAAAAAAGTGGTCTGTAGAGTGTAGTCGTTTGTCCTCATGAACACCAGTGACTAGAAGCCACTGCCCCCTCCCCCCACAAGAAAGTATTCTTAGTGTGCACTGCCACTCAGATACCCGGTGTGTTTGCTGCTGATGTTTGTTTTCACACCATTGTGGAAGACTTAAGGAAACTTGGTTCAAACGCTCCCTAGTCTAACTATTGTACTTTTTTAAAAAAAAATTTTTTAATTTATTCCCTTTTTTGTTGTCCTTGTTTTTTATTGTTGTAGTTATTGATGTCGTTGTTGTTGGATAGGACAGAGAGAAATGGGGGGGAGATAGACACCTGCAGACCTGCATCACCGCTTGTTTTAGTATTTATTTATTTTCCCTTTTGTTGTCCTTGTTTTTATTGTTGTAGTAGTTATTATTATAATTATTACTGATACCATCATTGTTGGTTAGGACAGAGAGAAATGGAGAGAGGAGAGAAAGACACCTGCAGACCTGCTTCACCACCTGTGAAGAGACTCCCCTGCAAGGAGGAGCTGGGCCTTGAACCGGGATCCTTACACCAGTCCTTCTGCTTTGCGCCCACTGCGCTACCACCCGACTCCCCCTGCATCACCACTTGTGAAGTGATTCCCCTTCAGGTGGGAAGCCGGGGACTCGAACCGGGATCCTTACGCCAGTCCTTGTGCTTTGCGCCACCTGCATTTAACCCACTGTCTTACCACCCGACTCCCAGTAGTGTACATTTTATCTTAACAACACCTTATTGTTTATTGCTATGTAACAGATTCTCCCCAAACATAGCAGCTTCAAAGCCCACCGACTACAAGCTCATTGTTTCTGTGGGCAGGTCTTCAGGCCAGCCAGGTGAGTCCTCTGCTCCAGCGTGGCACAGGGGCAGGCTCAGCTGAAGCCTGAGCTGGGGAAGTGTCTGCTTGCAGGCTCACCAGGGGTTTGGTCCACACACATAAGACACAGCACTGAGGTTGTTGGCAGGACTCCATTCCCTGGGGGCTGTTGGACCAAAAGCCGCAAAGGAAGCGCCAGAAAGATGGGAATCTCAGTCTTATGTAACCTGACTGTGGCATCCAATCCCTCCACAGCTGGAGGCCAGGCCCAGTTCCACCCACAGCCAGGGAGGGTAGCACAGGTCTGAATGCCAGGATTAGTGAGGGCTCTCACAAAAGCAGCTTGCTGGGAAAACGCTGACAGATTGGTTCCAGCTCATGGGTCTCTGCAAAGTCATAGCTGAATTAGGGTGGAGGTGGTGGATTCCATGAAGTGGTTTGGAATAGGGCCGCCCAGTGAGGGGGTTCAGCAAAATGCCTGACCCTTCATTAAACAGCATCTTTTACAGCCTGACAGCAGCCAACACTAAATGCTGCTTCACAGCTGCAGATGACAGGCATGCAGCTGTTTCTCTGAGGCTTTGGTTCTCAGAGGATCACTGGCATTGGCATCTCCCTTGAGCTTCTTAAACATGTGGACTTGTGGGGGCCAGGCGGTATAGCAGCGGGTTAAGCACACATAGTACAAAGCACAAGGACCAGTGTGAGGGTCCTGGCTCGAGCCCTCAGCTCCCCACCTGCAGGGGAGTCGCTTCACAAGTAGTCATGCAGGTCTGCAGGTGCCTATATTTCTTTCCCCCTCTCTGTCTTCCCTCCTCTCTCAATTTCTCTCTGTCCTATCCAACAACAGCAGCAGTAATAACAACAATAAAGGCAACAAAATGAGAAAAAATGGCCCCCAGGAGCAGTAGAGTCATAGTGCAGGCCCCAAGCCCCAGTGATAACCGTGGAGGCAGCGCAAAAAAGATTGTGGATTTGTAGACAGGCACCTGCATCTGGGCACCTGGGGCTTGAGCACCAGTCCTTGCACTGTTGCTTTCTGGAGTTCCACCTGCATGAGCATTCTGTCTTTCACTAGTAGAATCCACTCTGGAGGAGCCCGCATCTTGTGTGGCGACATCCTTTAGCCCAGCGTGGGCCCTGGCAGTGTACCTGCCGTGGGAGCCCAGGGCTTCCTGAATCTGGTCTGTCTGCTCACTCATCTGTGACTCAGTAATCTCAAAAGTTCTCACCTAGGTATTTATAGGGACTTCTAAATTCCTTGTCTGTTCTTTAGCTTCAGTTTACCTTGCTACCTTGCCAGTTTCTCTGGTTAGCTGGAAGGGCCAGGACACACCCTTCATCTGAACTTTGCTTCAGGGCTGAGTTTGTTTTTCTTGGCTTTGTCCTCACACCTTTTCATGTATTTTTGTAGCCTACAGTTTGAAGTCTAAATAAACAATTGACTTTGCTACCTCTGATGGGCTGGCTGCTGGGCCTCACCTGAGCTCTTTGTGCAGCTCTCTGCTGACGGCCAGTTTAGCACAGCGCCTGCAGTAACATTGGCTTTGTTCCCCCTGACCCTCCAGGTTCCGGTAGCCCTCAGGCTACTTACACTGTAGGCGGTAATCCTACCTGTTTTGCCAAGATAAGATTTCAGACATTCTGCTTCCTGCTTCAGGCTTGAGCCTGGCCTGTGAGCTACGCCTGTTCTCCATGTGAATGCCGCACACATGGTCTGGCTTGGCACACGGCCGCTTACTTCACCTCACACCCACCCAGAAGGCCCAAGGTGTCATGGAGAGGGACTCAGAACTGCTCCCATAAACAAGTCTATTCAGCACCAACAGGAGTTGCCACTCAGGACAGAGTGTAGCAGGCATGTTTGCTGAGAGCCTGGGCGAGGGAAGATGGGAGAGCTTAGTCAGAACCTGTTTTAAAAAAACAATCAAAACCAACTCAGCCATACAAATAAAGCCCAGCTTGTCCCATGTTGTAAGAGCAGTCTGATTGGGGACACCTCTGTGCCTCTGGAACCACAGCCATGAAGAGCTTCATGAGACAGTTTTTTCCCAGCAAGATGCACCTTTAATATCTGGGTCGCAGCTGGACTGTGGGAAGAGCCCCCATGGGGCAGGGACCCTGATGCTGGGGGCGTGAGGGAGAGAAAGTCACCACAGCCCTAAGCTTTTAGGTGCACAGGAGCCAGGCTCTACAGGCAGCGTTTGATTACTTCCTTGTCAGCTAAGAGAATTTGCAGGCCAGCAGCACAGCTCAGTAAGGTAATTGCTTATTCTGTCATGAACACAGCCCACCTTCAAGCCTGGCCTCTCACTGCTGTGACATCAGTTAATAATTAAGTCACAGGAGTCGGGCGGTAGCGCAGCGGGTTAAGCACATGTAGTGCAAAGCAAGGACCAGGTAAGGATCCCAGTTCGAGCCCCCGGCTCCCCACCTGCAGGGGAGTCACTTCACAAGCGGTGAAGCAGGTCTGCAGGTGTCTGTCTTTCTCTCCCCTCTGTCTTCCCCTCCTCTCTCCATTTCTCTCTGTCCTATCCAACAACAACAATAGTAACTACAACAATAAAACAAGGACAACAAAAGGGAATAAATAAAAAAAATTATTGAAAAAAACAATAATAATTAAGGGGCTAGCTGAACACAGTATTTATTGCAAGGCAGCCAGAGAACTTGGCGGTGGGAGTGCCACCCCTACAGGGTAATGCGGACAGGATTGTCATCCCAGCTGAGATCCTCCCCCATCAAGAACTTGATGAGAGTCCGTCTCTGGCCCAGGCAGTAGCCTACCACATAAACTGTCTTGATAGAAAAGAGTGATCGATCTCCACACTAGGTAACTGGTTTGTGTAAGGCATAGAGAAGTGGCTTCATCGGTAACCCCCAGAGGGCCTCGTCCTGTGGATGTAAGTACTCATGTCCCCAGTATCCAGCACTCAGTCCTTCCCCTGGGCAGCAGCCCACCCTGCCATACTGGACACAGCTCTAGGGGCTTGGTCTGTGCCCGGACTGTTTGCAGACTGGAGCTTCAGGCTGTGGGATCTTTCTGTCCATTTCTGTCTGTCTGAAAAATCAGCCTGGAGTGGGGAAGCCCCATTGACAACAGTTACAAAACAAAAAAAGAACCAGCCACTGTGAGGATGAACAGCGAGTTCTCTTGTTGGGTGAGCTGCTTGTGGCAGTGCAGCCCTGAGTTCTGCCTCCGTGCTCCTGGCTTGCAGACAAGCCCCTTGTGTGTGCTTAATACAGTAGCAGTGGCTGTCTGGGTGATTCATTCCTTTTCCTCTGGATATTTCTGGACTTCCAACAAAACCAAGCAAAAAGTTTATAATCTGAGGAAGGAGGAAGATCCTTGGCAAGCGTCCAGTGGTCGAGGGATAAGTTTCCGTTTTCTGTAAATCACGTGTTTACAGGAAACGGAGTCTCGGCGCTTGTCAGCCCCTAAGTCTTGTTTTCTTGGCGCACACAGGCATGAGGTTGTCGTTTTATAGCCTCTGGATGCTGCTCAAGAGCCCAGCACTTTCCCACTGCCCACCTCCTGGTTGGCTAGCTTCATTTACTCGAGAGAGACCCCTGCCCCAAGCCTGCATAGAACCTGCTGTGGTGCTGGGGGACCCCCCCCCCCATGGCAGGGTGTGCCCCATACCCAGTGGGCTCACTCCGCACACTCCTCCAGTTGTTTTAGGTGGACAGCCTTTCACGGAAGTCAGCACAGTCCAAATACTCGGACATCCAGTCTTGTGTCTTCCGGGTTGTCCATTTCCAGACCCACTCGGGCATTTGGCAGGTTTATGGGTGGATCATTCCGTCCTCTGAGGTTAAGACCCAGTTCTGTATCTCCAGTCACAGGGAGGATGAACGTTGAGAGAGGGCTCGCCTGTGACGCACACGTGTGCGCCTGCCGCTAGCTGTGTGCAGGAAGGGAAGGGCGCACTTGGATAAACAGCCCTTCTCTAAGCAATTAGTAGATTGATTCTTTGTGCTGAAAAGGAGAGTGACCAGCTTTTTAAAGTCAGTCTGTTCTCATGAAGTCCCACGTTTGTTTTTCTTACCAAACTTCTCTTACAGACTGTGATGTGCATGTGAGTGAATGTTCTCTTGTCTCCTAGTCAACAAAGCGGAATATTCCGATGCTCTTTGTCCGAGGAGATGGGGTCGTGCTGGTCGCCCCTCCTTTGAGAGTCGGCTGAAGCTGGGAATCCCTCCTGTGTGGAACCGGGAGACGGCAGGCTGCCGCGTCCTCAGATGGAGAAGACTCAGGAGAGGAGGCTTTGCAGAGGCTGCTCTACTCCTGAAGTCCTTTCACTCACAGATGACGGCTGCTTCAACCAGCCTCTGCGTTGTTTGTTTGTTTGTTTTCTCCAGCCCTTCTAGCAGATGTAGTCACCAAGAAATGGATGTTCTCGGGAGCTAATTTGTTTTCTTTAAATAAAATGTTTCCTCTTAATTTTTTTTTTTCTAAATCTAGTCTCCAGTCTGGTGACCGCTTTAAGATACCTGTCTCCTTCACACTGGTAGGTAGTATGCTGTGCCTCGGGCAGCATGTTGAATTCTGGGAACCAAAGGTTAGGTACCTTCTTAGTGGATAGAGACAGACATCTAGAGGGGGAATATAGAGAGGGAAGGAGACAGACACCTGCACACCTGCTTGACCGCTCGCCAAGTTTCCTCCCTGCAGGTGGGGCCCAGGGGCTTGAACCCAGATTCTTGCACACTGATGTGTGCACTTTGAGACCGGGTGCACCTCCACCCAGCCCCTGGGAACAGTTCTGTCAGTAAGCTTCGTTGTCTTGAATCTTGTAGGGAGACCTTGATGACTTAAGGTCAGACAGATGGTGCGCTACAGAGCGCGCAGAGGGCCCCGGTGTGGGCCACTGGGTGGGTTCCCTGTGTGACTGGGACCCAGCCACCACAGTGGAGGCTGGGCTGTCATGTCTGCGCTCAGTTCTAGGCCAGCTTGTTTGTTTTAGGGCTTCTGGGAGGGGAGTCGCTTCACAGGCGGTGAAGCAGATCTGCAGGTGTCTTTCACTCCCTTTCTCTGTCTTCCCCTCCTCTCTCCATTTCTCTCTGTCCTATCCAACGACGACAACATCAGTAATAACTACAATAAAACAAGGGCAACAAAAGGGAATAAGTAAATATTTTTTTTAAAAAAGGTGTGTGTGTGTGTGAAGTTCAGAGAAGCCCTCCTGGCAGGGTGCACCTTCCCTGGGTTCCAGCCCCGAAGCCCAGGGCACACCTCTGTCTCTCACAGAAAGTGAAGGAGAGCTGGGGCAGGGCGAGCTCCTCCACGGTCACTTCCCAGTGCTCCTCAAAGCCAAAGCCGGGGACTCTGCACTGTGGTCTCGAAGGCTGCACACTGTGCGGCTGGCCATCTCCCACTGCAAGGTCACCGTTCTGAAAGGTCAAGGGTCCAGCCTGTGAGTTCTCAGCATGCGTGATGCCCGAGTGGTGCTCAGCCATGTGTCAGGCAGATGCTTCTGGTCAGCGCTGTGGAACAAGCCTCATTTTCTTTTTGTTTATTTAATCAGAGAGGAACAAATCCAACAGAGCTCTGGTGGATGGTGGTCCTGGGGATTGAACCTGAGGCCTCAGGGCCTCAGGCAGGACTGTATAACCACTGTGCTGTTTCCCCGGCCTTATTTTCATTTATTGTACCTGCCCTGCCAGTGAATGAGGAAGGAAAAACAGATGTGTACATGGGGTTCCTGAATAGACAAGGCAGTTTTCCTCCTCCTTCCCCCTCTTCCTTTCTCCCTCTCCCGCCTCCTCATCCTCTTTCCCTTTCTCTCCCTCCCTCTTCCCCCTCTTCTCTCCCTCCTCCTCCCCCCTCTCCCTCTATTCCTCTCCTTTCCTCCTACTCCCTCCCTCCCTCTTCCCCCTCTTCCTCTCCCTCCTCCCCCTCTCCCTCCCTCCTTTCTCCCTCTTGCCCCACTTCCTCCCTCTCTCCCTCCTCCCTCCCCCCTCCCTCCCTTCTCTCTCTCTCTCTCTCTCTCTCACACACACACACACACACACACACCTCCTTGGGCCTCAGTGCTGCCAGGAACAGTCCTAATTAGAGCAGCCTGTTCGCTGCAGAAATGAGGCCTCTGTTCTGGGGGCACATGGCCAGTCCTCTGGGTCCCCCCTCTGTAGAACCGAGTGCTGCTGCACAATAGTCTGCACCTGGTGTATTTAGTTCTCGTCTGCTGGAGGTTGCAGCCATGTGTCGGCGGGCTGAGACCCTCCTGTGCCAGCCTGTGGGCGGGTGCCCAGCAGACCCTGGGGGGAGGCAAGTGGGTGCTGGGCCACCAGCCACGTGGCCACTGCAGCACCAGCTGTTGAGCCGACTGCTGTCTGCGGCATCCCAGCTCTCCCAGTCACGCTTCACTTGAGAGCGGATGGCCGCGTCCAATTCCTGGACACCTACTCCCTCTCTGGCTCGGTCTCTCCTGCTCCCTCTCTTCCCTCTCAGAACTGATGGATCCTGCACAGACACCAGACTGCATGGGGTTAAAGTCCCGGGAAGCAGCAGGTGGTAAGGTCTGCCCTTCAGCCTTTGACAGGAGGAGATGTGTGCACACAGGCAGTCTGAGCTGTGTCCTCCGTACCACAACTTCTGACCATCCAGAAAACTGGAATCTGATGGTTCCCGTCTCACAGGAGTTGAGCCCCTTCCCTCCTAGCTTCAGAGGGAAAGGGCTGAGCATTAGCCACCGGACCCCGGCTAACCCAGTCCCTGACCCGGCGGGCTGTGAGGACCCTGAGCTCCAGACCACCACCACCACAGGGCGAGGTACCTGGTCTGCAGAAGCATTATGATAGTGTCCCCACCCCCACTCCCTACTCAGGTGCCCACACAGGGCGGCTGAGGTCACTGGTCTGCAGACTGACCACAGCTCAGGGAGCCTCTTCAGGCCCATAGGGAGTCCAGTCTTGGAGGTGATTATGCTTAGCGAAATGAGGCGAAAGCCGACCAACCGCGGGTTTCACTGCTGTGGAATCTGGAGGATCCCAGGAAGAAGAAAAACAAAAACAGTCTGGAGGCTTGTGGGAGCTGTGTGGTAACCACTGGGCGGGTGGGGGCGGCTGCTGTGGAGCTACACCCTGTAACCCACAGCACGAAGCCTGCTGTGAATCAAATAGAGATTTCACAAGGGAAAAAGGAAAACCTTACAAATCACTGTTTCCTACAAATATATGTGGACGAGCAAACTGTAGGGCCACACATTCAAGTCCCCCCTTCTCCCTCTCCCACTCTCTGCTCCCCCCACCCCACCTCACCCCCAGTAAGATAGAGAATGACCCACAGTGTCTGGTGCCATGTCTAGGTGACGCATGTGGTGTCTGGCCATGTCATTTGCCATCTTGGGCTGCACATGGGCTGTGTCTGTGTCTTCCGGCACCACCTTTCTTCAGGGCACTTGGAGTTTCCCTTCCTTTTTCTCCTTCAGGGAGAGACAGGCCACAGCACCAAAGCACCCTTCAGAATGAGGGGCCTGGCTTGAACTTGAGTCACACATGGCGGGCCAGGGAGCTATTTCTCAGGCCACACACTTCCCCAGGGAGCTGTGCCGGTGTTGCCACACACTCGTCACCCCACGATTTTGCCCCCTGCCATCCTGTCCCTGTAGCCCGCCAGCTGGGACGGCAGCCCACGCCAAGCCCAGATTCCTGCCCAGCTCACGTGGGACTCGGCCGGAGCCGTGAGGAGGCCAGGCCCAGCCCTCATTCCTTCTGGAGCCCTAGCCCCAGAGGGAGCGTGTAGATTCCCATTTCTTGGCCACGTGCAGGCGCCTCCTGGGCGTGGGCATACATCCCCTGTGGTCATGCCTTTGGTTACCCCCGAAGAATGTGCCCTGGCGCCTCCAGCCCGCCATGCGTGGGGCCGAGACACTGGCCCGTGGCCACCTGGGTGGGCTGAACACTGGCCTTGGGGGTGGGGGAGCAGGTGAGAGAAGCCTTGCTTTGGGTGCCAGCTGGGCACATGCTGGTCCCTGGTTGGCGTGAGAACCAAGACATTTAGGATTTAGGTGAGAACTGCAGCGCACAGACACCGCCCAGCTGCCTACCTCACTCCTGCCCGCCCTTTCAGATTCAACCTAAAGAAACAGGCAAACAAACGGGGGAGTTGGGCGGTAGCGCAGCGGGTTAAGCGCAGGTGGCTCAAAGCGCAAGGACCCGCATAAGGATCCCGGTTTGAGCCCCAGCTCCCCACCTGCAGGGGAGTCTCTTCACAAGCGGTGAGGCAGGTCTGCAGGTGTCTGTCTTTCTCTCCCCCTCTCTGTCTTCCCCTCCTCTCTCCATTTCTTTCTATCCTATCCAACAACGAAGACATCAATAACAACGACAATAATAACTACAGCAATAAAACAACAAAGGCAACAAAAGGGAATAAATACTAAAAAAAATCTTTAAATAAAAAAAAGAAAAGAAAAGAAACAGGCAAACAGTCCAAGTCTCCCCCCATCACCTGCCCAAACAGCAGAACCGGCCCACCCAGTCCAGGGGCCACGTGCTTCACGGGGCGGGGGGAGGGGGGCGGTGCAGGCAATGACAGTAGCAGGAGGGACAGGACAGAGGGTGGGCAGGGGCTGCCTGCAAAGAGTGACAACAGCAGGAGGGGACAGGATGGGGGAGGCATTGTGGGAACAGCAGGGAGCCCGTTCACCCCAGTGGTGGGCAGCAGCATGAACCAAGCCCATGGGGTTCTGCAACTGTCTCGTACCCAGAGTGAGCTGGCCAGGAGATTTCCTTGCACGTGGGCTCAGGAAGCTTTGATTGCCTGGGTGGAGGGTGCACCCCTCTGGGCAGGGGGCAGTGGGCAGTTGCGGCCCCCGGCTTTTCTGGGAGGCAGGCACCCAGCTCAGCACTCAGTTTGGGGCCTGCTGCCTTCCAGGGTCCAGAGCTGAGAGCCCAGCCCCCAGGTGCCTGTAAGGCAGGGTGTGGGACACTGGCTGGCCACCATCCTCAGTGCCCACACCAGGGGGCGCTGCGACCTTGCAATCCTCTGCCGCAGTGGGGCCCCTTGGCCATGAGGCTGCCACCAGCCCTGTCCTCTGGTCCAGAGGAGGCAGCACAGCACCCATGGGGAGCACATGCAGCTAGGGTGTCCTCACGGCCTCCCACGGAGTCCCCTGGGATGCTGGGTGCAGAGATGTAGAGATGCGGGGATGGCAGAGATACAGAGATGGGAGAGTCGCAGAGATGGAAAAGATGCCAGGAGGCCTGCAGACTCTGCCCCAGCTGTGCTGGCCCTGTGTCCCAAGTGGGGCTATGGGGACAGCGATGTAAAGAAAGATCATGTAAGGGCCTGTTTGGGGTGAACTATGGGGCCCCTGCTAGGGGGAAAATGTGGGGGCCCTGCAGGAGGGCTGCGTGGGGTTGTGGGAGGGGTCTTTGGGGGGCTGCGGGGAGCCTGCTTGGGGGGGCTGTGGGGGCCAGCAGGAGGGCTGTTTAGGGACTGTGGGGGACTCAGCTCATGTCTGGACTCCGAGGCATCAGCCCCTGGATCCTGCCAGGCTGTCACCTGCAGTGTCCCTGTATCTTTCATGGACATCGGGAGGTCCAGGCTCCTGTGAGCAGGCCAGAGCCCTTCAGCTTGGACTTTGGGGGTGGGGGGAAGAAGACCCAGTGGGAGGAGCCCGAGCTCCCTGCTGGACAGCCTCCTGGCTGCCGGTCACTCTGTCCCAGAGCCACCTTGACCAGCCCCCCAGGTGACCATGCCCCCCAGGGGCCAGGGCTAAGGGCCTCTCACAAGGATCCTGCTCAGGCAGAGCCCTCCGACTGTCCATCTGTCTCCCCGGTCAGTCTCCTCAGCCCCCTCTTCCTTCTGCCCTTACGAGGGGTTGACCATTGTCCTGAGACTGGGCCAGAGCCGGCAGTCTCCCATCTCCCCCCCAGGTCTCCCTAGCAGGCCTCTCCCCAACTCCACCCCCTGTCCCCATCCACCTGAGTCTCCCCCCCAGGGTCTCCCTCTGCCATGTTCTCAGTTCACTGGAAGAGCCGAGAGGAAAGAGGGAACCAGCTGGGTGCACAAGGTCACCCCTCACAGCGTCATGAGATGGTGACATCACTGTCAGCTCCTGCCCAGGAAGAACCCAGGGCTCAAGTGACCAAGAGAAAGGACAGGTCACCCCTACAGCCGGGTGATGGCAGGTGACAGCCAGGCACCGGTCACTCACCGTCAAGGACCAAGGACCAGGCCTGGGAGTTTTGGTGAAAAGGAATCCTAGTGATGGGACCACACCTGCCTCTCAGCATGTCTGCCCTGCGGTGCCAGCAGCCCTCACAGGCCTGGGACAGCAGTTGGCCACCCGCTTTTTCCAATTTTCCTAGAAGAAAGGTCAGCAGGTGCCAGAGTGAAAATAGAAACTGAACCGAGTTTCAGGAATCTGTCCAACAAGCACACTGAGCTGTGCAGCGGCCTTGAGGGGACGGAGCAGATAAGCAGAACCTCAGAGCCATTGTCACGCTGGGGCTGACGTCTCAGACCTCTGGCTCCGCTCTCCCTGGCAGCCGTGAGTGCTAGTGGAGTCACTTCTCCCGGGGCCCTGGAGGCACTGATGCCCTGGCTGAGCCTCAAAGTCAAGGGTCCCTTTGTTACCTGAGCGGAGCCTGACTTTACCCACTTCTCCAGATCAGCAGGCTTATACATTTTCTTTCTGTTCTTTTCATTCTTGGCTTAAAGTCTTATTATTCTTAGGGGTAGGAGATTTCCCTGTGCGAGAGAACCATAATAACTTGCCTCAAGGTTAAGAAAACAGACACGTTGAAGACCCTAGTGTGTACATTTGTCTTTCACACGTCCAGCAAGGATCATCTTTAAAATAAAAGTCATGGTAGAAAGCCACATAAACGTTTCCATCTGAAGCTTTGCAGACTGGCCCACTGGTGTGGAAGACATTGTGTTATCCACCCTAAGCTCTCAAGCAGAGCACTCCTGGGGATAACGGGAGACTGAGAGACGCCTCCTGCCCCAGCTTACCACGTACTTTTCTAATAACAAACACTTGATCAGGATACCGGGACTTCCTCTTCCTTCCTTCCTTCCTTCCTTCCTTCCTTTCTTTCTTTCTTTCTTTCTTTCTTTCTTTCCTTCTTTCTTTCTTTTTATTATTTTTTTTTTCTCCCAGCTCTGGGTGGTGGTGGTGCTAAAGATTGAAACTGGGACCTCAGAGCCTCAGGCAGGAGAGTCTTTTGGCAGAACATTATGCTGTCTCTCTCATCTTCTCACTATTATTACTAATATTATTTTCCCCAGAGACTCAGGCAAGAGAACTGTTTGCAGAATTGCAAGCTGTCTCCCAGGTCCTTTTCAAGGACCTGCATGCTTTGGAAGGTCACCAACACCACACCCAGGGAACATGCTTGAGGTAATGCAGCCCTTGGAGAAGACTGCAGGAAATTCACGCTGGGAAGTCTGTCAGAAAGCCCCCCCGGGGTGCTGCTCAGGGGCTGGCCTGAGGCTATCGGGCCCTCACCCCCCCCCCAGGGGCTTCTATCTCCAGCTGTCCATGCCTGACCTACCCATTACTTCTGCCATCACAAGGCCACGCTGATGATCTTAAATTGTAGATCGACCCCTAGGTAGACAGGGACCACCGGTGCCGAGGGCCGGCTGGAACCTGGGTCAGGCACCTGGCAGAGCAGTGCCCTGACCAGGAAGCCGCCTAGCAGGCTCCTTCCTTGCTGGAGACCTGTGTGTTTTCTTCTGAGTCTTCTAGAACATTCTCCCCCTGAGCCTCGCCGCAGGAATACTGTGGAATGCACCACATCCTACACCAGTTAACCACGGTGGGGGCTGAAGGGTCAGTGTTTAAAACCACAAAAGCAAAGCAGAGCTCACTCCCACACCTCCAAGGTCGGTTCAGAGTACATCCCCAGGGCACCTGGAGCCTGTGGGAAATGCAGATTCTGGGGAAGGCCTGATTGTCCAGACCAGAACTTGAGGAGCAGAGCCCTGAGTGGGCCCAGGAGGCAGCACAGTGGGCACAGAGCCTGCTGGCACCAGGTCTGGTTTGGGCCCCGGCTCCACACTGGCCAGAATGAGGCTTTTCTCCATTCCTTCCTCCATTTCCCCCTTCCTCTCCCCCTGCCCCGGCACTCTTCCCCCTCCTGCCCCATCTCCCCTACTCCACCTCCCTCTCTCATCCTGCTGGCCCTGTCAGTCACCCCTGGCTACACCTCCCCCTGTCCTGCACTAGCTTTCGTGTCCATAATTTAATCACCTCCCCCTGGAGGTGCTGATGATGGTCAGGGCTGAGGACAATTCTCCAGGGCATCTGCAGAGACTCCCCCAGAATGTCAGGGCCTGGAGAGAGGAGACACAACACAGTGTTATCCAGGTGAAGGATGCCATCTCTGTGTCTCTGTATCTCTCCATCTCTGTCTCTCCATCTTTCCATCTCTTTGTCTCACCATCTCTTATTTCTCACTGGTCACAGAGCTCAGAGCTGTGGGCTTACAGAGAGGACCTAACCAGGATGGCTGCCCTGGCCTCCTGAGTGCAGTGACACCCCTTGATCCAGGCTGGTAGGTGCAGACTGGAGCCCTGCGGGGAGGTGGAGGGGAGGGTGCCCACTCACCCCAGTGGTCCTGAGGCCTAGGGTTCCCATATCACTTGAGGCCAAATGCAGTCCCTCCTGGAGGACAGGGTGACTGGGGGAGGGGAGGCTGAGGGGGGGAGGCTGGGGATGAAGGCTGGGGGAGGCTGGGGGGGAAGCTGAGGGAGAGGCTGGGGATGAAGACTAGGGGGAGGCTGGGGATGGAGGCTGAGGGGGATGGAGGCTGAGGATGGAGGCTGAGGGGGAGGCTGGGGATGGAGGCTGAGGGGGAGGCTGGGGATGAAGACTAGGGGGAGGCTGGGGATGGAGGCTGAGGGGAATGGAGGCTGAGGATGGAGGCTGAGGGGGAGGCTGGGGATGGAGGCTGAGGGGGAGGCTGGGGATGAAGACTAGAGGGAGGCTGGGGATGGAGGCTGAGGATGGAGGCTGGGGGGAGGCTGGAGATGGAGGCTGAGGGGGAGGCTGGGGATGAAGACTAGGGGGAGGCTGGGGATGGAGGCTGAGGATGGAGGCTGGAGATGGAGGCTGAGGGGGATGCTAGGGGGAAGCTGAGGATGGAGGCTGAGGGGGAGGCTATGGGGAGGCTGGATGGAGGCTGAGGGGGAAGCTGAGGATGGAGGCTGAGGGGGAGACTATGGGGAGGCTGGGGATGGAGGCTGGTGGCAGGAAGCTGAGCCAGATTTGGGGTCCCAGAATGGTTGGGGGCGTGCCCTGTGTATCTGATGACTGTCACATAGACTTGAGGATGGTCTGTTAGAAGGCACCATGGAGCCTGGACCCAGCCAAACTAACTCTGCTAGAGGCTGTCAGCCAGAGGAGCTGTGCTAGAGGGAGGAGGGGAGAGGGAGGGGAGGGAAGGAGAGGGAGGAGGGGAAAGGTCAGATGAAGTGGGCAGAGCTGAGGAGAGGTGGGCAGGATAAGAAGTGGACAGAGGTGGAGAGAGGTGAGGGTTGGGCAGGGCTGGACATTACTGGGCAGGGCAGGGGTGGGCATGGTGGTCAGCTTAGCGACCACCCAGCAGTTCAGGTGAGGGTGGCTGACATGTGTCCCCACAGGTGACAGTGTTTGAGTCTGGCCTGTCCCTCGGGCCCTGGGTGACTGACCTGTAGCTGCTCTCCCCACCCCCCCCACCCCGCCATCGGTGGGGTCAGTTGTAGTTCCTCGCCCCGACTGTGTGACAGCTCTGGAGACTGCAGAAAGCAGGCCAGCTAACTGTCCCTCTGGCTGCTTTGTGTCTGCAAGAACTGCATTGCAATCAAGAGCTGATTCAGGAACAGAGCACAGGACTTGCACCCAATATACCCAAGGGGGCCTCTTCTCTCTCTTAATTAATCACTTGTTTTTTCACAAAGAACCTTTCTTCCCACAATGCTGTGTTCTAGTAAAGTTCAGAGGTACACAAACACCTAAAAAAAAAGTGCTTTTTCCTCTGGGCTGAACCTGCCCAAGTAGAGTCCAGCCACCAACACGCCAGGCCTATCATCCTGGGCTAGCTGCCCCATGATAATAAGGTAATTGAGAGAATCACATTGTCAGACCGACCTGCATTCTGTTTGAGTGTCTGACTGTCCCTATGTCCGGCGGCCACCAACTAGTAGTTACACTGGCTTCTCCCAACAGACCGTGCTTGGCCTGGCTCCTTCCCACCTCACTTCTGCGAAGGCCTCCAGATTGGAAATCAGTGCAGTGATTTTCAATTTTTCTTTTTTTGACAGGGGTAGAGAGGCAGAGAGTAACAGAAACCACAGCCTTCTCTCTAGAACAGTGAGGGCTGGCCTCACCAATTATCTTCTCTTCTGAAAAATATTTCTTTATTTATTTACTGGATAGAAGCGGAGAGATTGAGAGGAGAGGAGACAGAGACACCTGCAGCCCTGCTTCACGACTCGTGAAGCTTTTCCCCTGCAGGTGTGGAGCAGGAGCTCAAACCTGGGTCCTTGTGCATGGTGATGTGTGCTCTACCGGGTGCAGCCAGCCACCCTCTCTGCTGCCAGCAATCTTTTCCCCCGACTCCTGTCATTTGATGCAGAGGAATGTCTCCTCATGGGCAGCTGACACAGAAGCCTATCCTGCCCCCCACTCCTATCCCCAGAGCTGACACAGGGCCTGGTCAGCCTGGTCCTGAGCCCCGGGGTGGCACTCAGCTGATAGGTGGGCCCTATGTGGTCCCTCTGTGACCACTCCCCACTTCTCAATGTTGACACTGATTCTGCCTCAGCTGGGCAGGTGACCGGCTGTGGCCTGACCTCACCAGGACACCCAGAAAGGCTGTGGTATGAGTGGCTCAGCCTCACACCCACCCCTTCATGTGGCCCTAAGCCAGGGCCCCTCCCGAAGTGTCCGGAAGCACTCAATGGGGCCCACATGTGCCCAGTGATAAGCGGCTAAACCTGGCCTATTTGCCCAGGGCCACGCGCCCCTCTGTCACCGGTCACCGGGGCGTGGATGGTGGCCAGGACCAGCTGCTGAGAAGTGGGAGTGGCCACCTGTCACCAGCTCAGCCAGCAGGGTTGGCCGCTGACAGGGGCCATCCACGGCAGGAAGTGGTGGCGGCAGGGACGTCAGCTGCTGATGTAGCCGTCAGAGCAGGGACAGTTCTGGGCAGTCATGGGCTCCAGCTGTGGCTGCTCTGGAGGAAGAACAGATGGACGGACAGATGGGGTCAGACAAAGTGCCAGCCAGTCCTGCTCCCTGAGACCCACCTGCCCAGTAGCCAACTGTGCTCCCTTGGTAGCTGCTGACACGCACCCACCCAGAGCCAGGAGGACACGGGGCAGAGGAGCAGCGGCTGGGGGAGGAGCGGGCCCCTGTCAGTGAGCGGCCCAGCCCCAGGTCACCAGAGTGGGAGGAGAGAGGGCAGGGAGAGGACAGTCACAGACGGGAAGGGAGGACTGGGCAGGCCGAGCATCTGGTAGAGTGCACACCCTACCACACACAAGGACCCAGATTCAAGCCCCCATCCCACTTGCAGGGCAAAGCTTCAAGAGCAGTGGAGCAGGGCTGCAGGTGTCTCTCTTCCTCTATCTCTCCCCCATTCTCAGTTTCTCTTCGTCCTGGCAAATTAAAAGATAACAAATAAACAATTTAAACAGAAATGAAATGGAAACAGGTCATGAGCAAATAGGACAGAGGACAATGACACCAAGAAGTGACTCAGGAGCCCAGCGCATGGACCACCTTCAGCAAAGCCAGTGTGTCCTGTGTGTGTCCATGTCCATGTGCGTGTGCGTGTGAGAGTATGTTGGTCCATGTCCACGTGTGTCTGTTCCATGTGTGTCCATTCCATATGTCCCTGCGTGTCCATGTCCATGTGTGTCTGTTCCGTGTGTCTCTCTGTGTGTCCATGTCCATGTGTGTCTGTTCCATCTGTCCCTGTGTGTCCATGTCCACGTATGTCTGTTCCATGTGTGTTTGCGTATGCTTGTGTGGGGGCCTTGCTGTACCCTTCTGCACTCATTGCTCCTCAGGGCCAGAGCCTGTGCTCAGGAAGCCAGATGTGAAGAAAGCAGGCCTGAGGAGAGTCGGGGTGGTGGCACAGCAGGTTAAGTGCAGGTGGCGCAAAGTGCCAAGGACCGGCATAAGGATCCCGGTTTGAGCCCCCATCTCCCCACCTGCAGGGGAGTCACTTCACAGGCGGTGAAGCAGGTCTGCAGGTGTCTGTCTTTCTCTCCCCCTCTCTGTCTTCCCCTCCTCTCTCCGTTTCTCTCTGTCCTATCCAACAACAACGACAGCAATAACAACAATAAAACAATAAGGGCAACAAAGGGGAATAAATAAATAAATATGTTAAATTTTTAAAAAAGATAACAGGCCTGAGAAGACCCCCCAGCACATGTGACCATACACACGCACACATGTGCACACCGTAAAATGAAAATTTCTTTGGGGCTGGGGAGACAGCACAGGGGTCTGCAACAGACTCTCCTGCCTGAGACTCTGAGGTTCCAGGTTCAATCCCCAGCACCACCATCAGCCAGAGCTGAGCAGGGCTCTGGGGAAATAATACTAATAATACTAATACTAATACTAATACTAATACTAATACTAATACTAATACTAATACTAATACTAATACTAATACTAAGGCTAGGGAGACAGCACAGTGGCTCTACAAAAGACTCTCCTGCCTGAGGCTCAGCAGAGGTCAGCTGGCCCGGCATCAGAAGTTGGGGACGTGGCCTGCGGAGACAAAAGTGGTGCAAGGTGTACAGCTGGGACTCAAACGCCTGCAAGTCCTGTGCTCTACCCTCTCAGCACATTAAGGGCTCAAGGGCAGAGCTGAGGACTGCATGCATGAGGACCTGGGGTTTGAGCCTTGGCTGCATGCTTGGCTATAAGATAAACCAGTCTCTGGAAACAGACGGTGCACGGAGACAGTATGCCCCATGGAGCTCCTGCCTTGCCCTGCTCCTGGGTTTAAGCCCCGGCGCCACATGGGGACCCAGGCTTTGTGCTGCAGTGCTATCTCTCCCACTGAGTCTCTCTCTGACAGAGATAGTAGAGAAGCCTGGAACGGCAGCAGCTGGAATGAGTGCTGACCGCAACCCAAGCCCTGCCAGCCTGCTGCTGGGGGCAGTGGATCAAGTTGCTTCTTTACTTGTTTATTTACTGGACAGAGATAGAGAGATCAAGGGGGGAGGGGAGACAGAATCCTGGCTTGCCAAGCCTCCCCCTGGGGGTGGGGATATAGTTTGTCCAGGACCCAGCCTGCTGGTTCATGGACAAGCCACTGAGGGCCACTGTCACAAGATGTGATGCTGAGGTCCTAGGCAGAGGCCGCTGGCCCACAGCCCAAACTATTCACTGTCTCTTGATGGGGGCAGGTGGCTCAGTGCTTAGAGTGTAGGCCTGGGGTTCGAGCCCTGCTCTGAAGAGGCCAGAGGCCATCTCTGTTCTGGTGACCTCTGTGGGGAGGCTGAGGCCTAGGGTGGCTCTGCAGAGACAGGACACCCCCCTCCCAGAGCCTGGCTGGTGGTGAGCCTGCAGGGGCAGCACCCCTCCACCTGAGGGTCTCCCCTCAGGGCCAGCCCTATGCCTGTCTGCGGCCCCATGTCCCAGCTGGGCAGAGACCTCAGGCCAGTCAGCTGTCTCCCATGGCTCCGTCCACCCACTGCCCCAGAGCTGGAGCGTTCCATATGGCTGGGTGTGGTCCCGGGAGAACAGTGGTCACGCAGCTGAGCTCTGGCAGGAGTGAACCCCACACATCTGGCCCCGGTGCCACCCAGCTGTCCCCATTCCTTTGGTGGTGACTGATGTGGAGTGGGGGGAGGAGCTGAGTCAGGGTGTTTTCAAGGGAGCCGCCCCTGTTATGCAAAGGCCCTGGGGAGGAGGGCAGTGGGGGTGGTGTCTGTCCCCAGGCAGTGGGGGTGGCATCCACTGTCCCAGTGGCTCTGTTGAGTGAAGGGCAGAGGGCCCCCACCAGCATTTCCACTGAAGAGATTTCACAGCGGCTCAGGAGATCATGGGATGCCAGGGACACGGCTTCCCACTGTCATGGATGTGGGCACATCCCTACACCCACATCCAGCGCTCCCAGTCCCTCTGCTGACCCGCTACTTCTTACAACACCTTTCACCTTGCCTGTGTTCCTGTGTCCATTTGCCCTGACTGTGTCCTGCCCCCAAGGGAAACCACCTGGTTGCTGTTGTCACCTTTTCATTGAGCATAATCACCTCCAGTCCCATCTGCTTTGCCATCTTTTTTTAAAATATTGATTTATTTATTCCCTTTTGTTGTCCTTGTTTCTTTTTATTGTTGTAGTTACTGTTGTTGTTGTTGTTAGGACAGAGAGAAATGGAGAGAGGAGGGGAAGACAGAGGGGGGAGAGAAAGATAGACACCTGCAGACCTGTTTCACCACTTGTGAAGCGACTCCCCTATAGGTGGGAAGCCGGGGGCTTGAACAGGGATCCTTATGCTGGTCCTTGTGCTTTGCACCTTTGCCATCTTTTTAAATGGCAGAGTAGGACTCTACTGAAGATATATATTGACCAGCTGATTATTTATTTATGAAGGGGGAGGAGAAAGAAGCGGAGCATGGCTTGGGCACATGCAATTCCGGGGCTCAAACCCTGGACCTCGTGATTAGAATCCAAGACTCACCCATCACTCACCCAGGGGAGCAAGCACCCCCCAGCACCTGCTCTGAGCCACCCCTGTGGGTGTGGGGAGTGTGAGTCATGGAAATAGGCCCCACACAGCATCGGGACAGGACAGCAGAAACACCTGCCGCACAGCATCTCACCCAGCCACACAGTGTCCCCTCCCCGCCGCTGCGAGAGTCACAGGACCCCCTCCTAGAAGCCCTCGTCGATTTGGGTAAGTGTTGGAATCAGGAGGGAATGTGCACCCACCAGTCCTTTGCTCCCTGAGCCTGGGGACACAAGTGGAGGGGAGGGAGACTTCAGCTCAGGATGTGAGTGGCTTCCTGAAAGCTGAGCCCTTCCACCAGCCATGGGACAGAGGGCTGACAGGCTTCAGAGCATCTGGGGTTTGACCCCCACTGCCTAAGCCCAGCCTCCCGACCTGATCCAACACCCCACATCTGAAGCTCCTTTCCATCAGCATCCAGGGTGCAAAGATTCCCCAGACTGACTCCCATAGCCAGCAGCGTCCAGGGCACCCAGCAGTCCACACCTGACCTGAGAGAGGAGAAACCCACAGCCAGCCCTGCCACCCTCCATGGAGCTCCCTGGGTGCTGTGCATAGTGCTGAAAGAGAAAAGACCCCACAGCCATGTCCACCCTCCATAGGGCTCCCTGGGTGCTGTGCATGGTGCTGAGAGAGGAGAGACCCCACAGCCCTGCCCACCCTCCATGGGGCTCCCTGGGTGCTGTGCATGGTGCTGAAAGAGGAAAGACCCCACAGCCATGTCCACCCTCCATGGGGCTCCCTGGGTGCTGTGCATGGTGCTGCCATGTGGTGCCAGGGGTGGAACCTAGGGCCTCACTTCATAAGGAATGTGTTCTACCCACTGGGCTGCTTCTATGCTTTATTTCTTTTCTCTTCCTCTTTTTCTGTCTGTCTCTTTCCACCCATCTATATGATCTTATATAATACTTCATGTATATTTAATATACATTACTTATATTAGGTTGTGTCATACTACTATATTCATGTTTGGCCTTTCTTATGATTTTTTAAAAAATTATATTTATTTGTTTTCCCTTCTGTTACCCTTGTTGTTTTTTATTGTTGCTGTAGTTATTATTGATGTTGTCGTTGTTGGATAAGACAGAGAGAAATGGAGAGAAGAGGGGGAGAGAAAGATAGACACCTGCAGACCTGCTTCACCGCCTGTGAAGCGACTCCCCTGCAGGTGGGGAGCCGGGGGCTCAAACTGGGATTTTTATGCTGGTCCTTGTGCTTTGCGCCGCCTATGCTTAACCCGCTGTGTTACCGCCCAACTCCCTCTTCTTATGATTTAAAAAAATTTTTTTTTGTTTTTTTGTTATTGGATAGAGACAGAGAGAAATTGAGAGAGAAGGGGGAGATAGAGAGGAAGAGAGACAGAGAGACACCTGCAGACCTGCTTCACCGCCTGTGAAGCAACTCCCCTACAGGAGTTGGGGAGCCGGGGCTTGAACTGGGACCCTAACCAGTCCTTGCGCTTTGTGCCACATGTGCTTAACCCGCTGTGCTACCGCCCGACTCCCTCTTCTTATGATTTTAAGAAAATATTTATTTATTCCCTTTTGTTGCCCTTGTTGTTTTATTGTTGTAGTTATTGTTGTTGTTGTTGATGATGTCGTCGTTGGATAGGACAGAGAGAGATGGAGAGAGGAGGGGAAGACAGAGAGGGGGAGAGAAAGACAGACACCTGCAGACCTGCTTCACCGCCTGTGAAGTTTTTTTTAAAAAAATATTTTATTTATTAATTAATGAGAAAGATAGGAGGAGAGAGAAAGAACCAGACATCACTCTGGTACATGTGCTGCCGGGGATCGAACTCAGGACCTCATGCTTGAGAATCTAGTGCCTTAGCCACTGTGCAGTCTTCCGGACCTCTAAACAGTTTTTTAAACTCTGTTTAATTTGATAGGACAGGGAGTCGGGCTGTAGCGCAGCGGGTTAAGCGCAGGTGGTGCAAAGCACAAGGATCGGCATAAGGATCCCGGTTCGAGCCCCGGCTCCCCACCTGCAGGGGAGTTGCTTCACAGGCGGTGAAGCAGGTCTGCAGGTGTCTATCTTTCTCTCCTCCTCTCTGTCTTCCCCTCCTCTCTCCATTTCTCTCTGTCCTATCCAACAACGACAACAACAATAAAACAAGGGCAATAAAACAATAAAACAACAAGGGCAACAAAAGGGAATAAATAAATTAAATAAATATTAAAATTTAAAATTTGATAGGACAAAGAGAAATAAATTCACTGCTGCCATCTAAGGAACTTCCCCAAGGCAGTTCTGTATCTTCTAAACCATGTCAGAGCTCCTTCACCCCCCAAATACTTCAGTGTATGTGTTTTGAGAACAAGGCCAACCATTTGTGTGACCACAGTTAAGTACAATAAATATTGGTACAATATTATCTGTAATCTACACACATGGTTTAAATGTCAACCATTGTCCTGATAATATGTTTAGAAACATTTTTCCCTTCTGTGTCCAATCTGGAATCATGAGCTGCATTTTGTTTTCATGTCTCTTAAATTCCCTTCAGTCTGGAACCATTCCCCAACCACTGTTTGTCTTTTTCTGAGGAATGTTAAAGCAGACATTTCACACGATGTCCTTGGGTTTGGTTTTGCCGATGTTTCCTCCAGATTAGAGGCAGATTATGTTTTACAGCCAGAAAAGATGGAACCTCCATCCTCCTGAGGTGTCTTGTCAAGAGGCACTTAGTGTCACTTTGTCCCATTACAAACATTTTTGTCATTTTATTAGGGGTTAATGGATTACAGGACAGTAGTTGACACAGGGGTAGAATTCCTCACCTGCCCCCCCAGCCCTGTGACAGGTGTCTGCAGAATACTCTTACCCCCCAACTTGGGGGTCCCCTCCACCATCCTGCACCAGGACCCCAAGGTCCCCCACCCTGCCCCCTTTCCCAGAATCCTTTGCTTTGGTTCAGTGAACCCTACCCAGTCCCAGTTTTACTCTTTTCCCTTTCTGTCTCTATTTTTCTAATTCCACCCATAGGTGAGGTCTGCAGTATTCATCCTTCTCTTTTTTGTCTTAATCTCATTCAGCGTGACTCCTTCAAGTTCCCTTCAAGACGAGGCATGAGAGACCACGTCTTTAACAGTCTAGTAGGACTCCATGTGTGTGCAGCTCACAGTTTTCTCCACCGTTAGTCACCTGAGTTGCCTCCAGGTTTTGGCAATTACAAATTGCTATGCTATGGACACAGGTGCACACAGATCTCTTTAGCTGGATGTGTTGGGTTCCTTAGGATATATCCCTAGGAGAGGAATTGCAGGATCACAGGGTAGGTCCACTGCTAGTCTTCTGAGAGTTCTCCAGCCTGCTCTCCATGGGTGCTGGACCCATTGACATTCCCACCAGCAGTGCAGGAGGGTTCCTTTGTCCCCACAACCTCTCCAGCATTTGTTGCTGCTACCTTTTCTGATGTATGGCATTCTTACAGGAGTGAAGTGGTATCTCATGGTTGTCTTTATTTGCATTTCTCTGACAATCAGTGACTTAGACAGACCACTCCCATGGGCATCTCTCTGTGGCTGTCATGCCCCCTCCCCACCTAACCTTCAGCTAATCCCTCTAGCAGCATGAGCTCAGAGTCCACTCAAAGATGCACCCGTTACATTTTTGAAAGGCAAGAACAGAGGAAAACAAAGCCTGGAACCCAGGTCAGAAGCAGCTCGCCTGTTTTGCAGAGGTATTCATGGTTCAATGTGCTGTTTTTGCCAGTTTGTGGGCAGCGGGCGGAGGGCTCTGTGACAGTACCCTATCCCCACCGAAATGCTTTGAATGGCATCCAAGTCATTGTTCCCCTAGGAGTCTGGTGGGTTTATTTATGAGCCTGGTGATTTTTTCATTTCTTTTTTCCTGTTTTTTCATTACTATTATTAAACATCTTTATGAGGGTGTGGTTGCTGTTAAACTGTCACAATGGAGATGACAGATACGCCCCTAGTTCAAACTGTCTCCTGCCGGCAGCTGCCCGCTCTCCCCGACCTGTGTTTTGTGATTTTAGACTCTTTGCATGTTCTGAGTTTCCATAAATGGAGCCAGGCAGCACGTTCCCATCTTCTGTCGACTTCCTCGCTCAGCAAATCTTGAGTCTCAGTGGCTGCATCAATGCTTCCCTCATGGCAAACAGGCGTGGCCTCTGAGGTCAGCAGTGGGCAGCTCTGGGGTCACAGCACACAGGCGTGGCCTCTAAGGTCAGCAGTGGGCAGCTCTGAGGTCATGGCACACAGGCATGGCCTCTGAGGTCAGTAGTGGGCAGCTCTGGGGTCATGGCACACAGGCATGGCCTCTGAGTGTTGGGAAATTGTGAGGATTTGGTTGAGCTTGGCAGGGCTTGACCTGAGGTGTGCATCTATCCTGTCAGTCTCTCTCTCTACTGAGGGGTTGAGCAAGGAGAGACAGGAGTAACCCCAAAGGTTTGCCACATCTTATCAGACTCCCTGCCTCACAAAGCACCCTGCATTCCTGATACTATGGCCTATCTACATAATCATTGTTTTGCCTGAAAGATCCCCACCCGTTCCATTCCTTTGATCTATCTTCTTTCTACGCTCAAGACCCTCCCTACCTGCAGGGTAGTATTAATCCTACCTAATACTACCCTGCAGGTAGGGAGGGTCTTGAACCAGTTAAAACCCTCGCAACAGTTGCTAAGGAAGTTCCTACCTTCCCAACCCCTTTTGTCTTTCTCCACCCCTTTCCTAACCATTTCCGTTTCCGATTTGCCACTTCCGGGTCTGCCCTTCAGAAGCCTTGATTCTCTGATCAATAAAGATAGTGAATTGCCTCGTGCTATGAGCTTGGTTCCTGAGTCGTCTCTCCCACATTGCTGAGTGAGTAGCAGCCCAGGCTGGCTCCAGTAGTTCTCTCCAACCCAGAGAGTACGCACCCAGGAAGAGGCACCTCCACGCTAGCCCGGCATCTGAGGTCAGTAGTGGACAGCTCTGGGGTCACAGCACACAGGCATGGCATCTGAGGTCAACAGTGGGCAGCCATAGGGTCATAACACAGAAGCGTGGCCTCTGAGGACATCAGTGGGCAGCTTTTGAGGTCACGGCACACAGGCATGGCCTCTGAGGTCAGTAATGGGCACCCCTAGGGTCATGGCACACAAGTGTGCCTCTCAGGTCAGTAGTGGGCTGCTCTGGGTTCACAGCACACAGGTGTGGCCTCTGAGGTCAGCAGTGGACAGGTGTCTGGGGTCACAGCACACAGGTGTGGTCTCTGAGGTCAGCAATGGGCAGCCATAGGGTCACAGCACACTAGTGTGGCCTCTGAGGTCAGTAGTGAGCTGCTCTGGGGTCACAGCACACAGGCATGTCCTCTGAGATCAGCCGTGAGCAGGCATCTGGGCTTATAGCCTTTCCCCCAGCACCACAGAGAGTTGAGCAGACACCTGGAATGGGCTCTGTGTCCTGCTTGCCCATGTAGGCAGCAACAAAGAGCTGCAGGGGGCAGCCATGAGGGAAGGAACTACTCCTGGATTCTGGGTGACTGTTCCCTTCTGGGTCCTCATCAGTTACAGAGAGTCCCTGTCTCCTGTCCACACCTCCAGCTCTGGGAAGGGCCACTTCTCCCAACATTTGCTTTTTTAAAAAAGTATTTTACTTATTTATTTATTTTCCCTTTTTGTTGCCCTTTTTTGATCATTGTTGTGGTTATTATTATTGCTGTTATTGATGTTGCTGTATAGGACAGAGAGAAATGGAGAGAGGAGGGTAATACAGAGAGGGGGAGAGAAAGATAGACACTTGCAGACCTGCTTCACCACTTGTGAAGCGACTCCCCCTGCAGGTGGGAGTCATGTCATCTGCAAATAGGGAGAGTTTCACTTCTCTTTTTCCAATATGTATGCCTTTAATTCCTTGCTCCTGCCTGATTGCTATGGCAAGAACTTCCAACACTGTGTTGAATACTAATGGTGATAGTGGGCATCCCTGTCTAGTAACCGATCTGAGGGGAAAAGCTTCCAGTTTTTTACCATTAAGTATGATGTTGGCTGTAGGTTTGCTATATATATATACTCCACTATCTTGAGGAATTTTCCATCTATTCCCATTTTTGTAGTGTTTTACAACATCATAAGGAGATGTTGTATTTTGTCAAAGGCTTTCTCTGCATCTATTGATATGACAATGTGGTTTTTGTTCTTGCTTTTGTTGATGTGGTGGATCACATTGGTTGATTTAAGTATACTAAACCAACCTTGCATCCCACTTGGTCATGATAAACAATCTTTTTGATATACTGTTGTATCCAGTTGGCTAGAATTTTGTTCAACATTTTTGCATCTATGTTCATCAGAGATAGTCTGTAGTTTTCTTTTTTGGTTGTGTCCCTGTCTGCTTTTTGGTATCAAAGTGATGTTGGCTTCATAGAAGCTGGAAGGGAGTATTCCAGTGTCTTCAATCTGCTTGAAGACTTTTAAAAGTAGAGGTATTAGTTCTTCTTTGAAGGTTTTGTAGAATTCATTTGTAAAACCATCTGGCCCAGGACTTTCATTTTTGGGAAGAATTTTGATAACTGTTTCAATTTCATTAGCTGTGATGGGCCTGTTCATGTTATCTACTTCCTCTTTACTTAGTTTCGGAAGTTGGTAGGTATCTAGGAAATCGTCCATTTCTTCCAGGTTCTCTATGTTGGTGGCATATAGTTGTTCATAGAAGCCTCACATGATATGTTGAATTTCTACGGTGTCTGTTGTGATGTCTCCTTTTTCACTTACTATCCGATTTATTTGGGTCTTCTCTCTTTTTTGTTTTGTGAGTCTGGCTAAAGGTTTGTCGATTTTGTTTCCTCTTTCGAAGAACCAACATTTACTTTCATTGATCTTTTGTATGGTTTTCTTATTTTCAATGGTATTTATTTCTGCCCTAACTTTAGTGATTTCTGTCCTTCTGGTTGCTTTAGGGCTCCATTGTTCTTCTTCTTCTAGGTCTTTAAGATGTGCAATCAGGCTGTTTATTTGTGCTTTTTCTTGTTCCCTAATGTGTACTTATATGGCTATGAACTTCCCTCCCAGTACTGCCTTAGCTGTGTCCCAAATATTTTGATAGCTTGTGTCTTCATTTTCATTGAACTCTTGAAACATTTTGATTTCTTCCTTTATTTCCTCTTGGACCCAATAGGTGTTAAGGAGTGTACTGTTGAGCTTCCACATTTTGGGACTATTACTAATCTTTTGTTGATTGTTAAGTGTTAGTTTAATTCCACTGTGGTCTGAGAAGATGCTTGGGATGATTTCAGTGCTCTTGAATTTGCTGATGTTGTCTTTGTGGCCTAACATATGGTCTGTCCTTGAGAATGACCCATGTGGACTTGGGTAAAATGTGTATTCCAGTTTCTTGGGATGAATGACTCTGAAAATGTCCAATAGTTCTAGTTTTATCTATCTCCTCATTTAGCTCCCTTATGTCTTTATTGATTTTCTTCCTGGATGATCTGTCAAGTTGAAAGAGTGGGGTGTTGAAGTCCCCTACTATGACTGCTGCTGCTGAAATTTTGTAGTAACTCTTTCAGTAGACATTTGATGTATTTAGATGGCTTCTCATTGGGTGTATAGATGTTAATAATTGTTAAGTCCTCTTGATTGACTGATCCTCTGAGCATTAAGTAGTGTCCATTTCTATCTTTTTAAATCTTATCTATTTTAAAGTCTATCATGTCAGATATGAGAATAGCTGTTCCTGCCCTTTTTTGTGGGCCATTGGCCTGTATGATAGTTTTCCATTCTTTCACTTTGAGTCTGTGTTTGTCTTGTTGAGTTAGGTGGGTTTCCTGTAGACAGCATATTGTTGGGTTGTGTTTTCTGATCCATCTTCCTACTCTGTGTCTTTTAATAGGTGAATTCAGGCCATCGACATTTATTGATATCAAAGACTGACGATATTTTAACGCCATTCTTGTAGAGTTTTAGAGTGTTCTGATATATGACCTATTTATGGGGGTCTGACTGTTTATAGGAGACCTTTCAGAACTTCTTTCAGGGCAGGCTTGGTGATAGTTGATTCCTTCAACTGTTGCTTGTCTGAGAAGGTTTTTGTACCTCCATCTAGTCTGAATGACAGCAGGATACAGTAGTCTTGGTTGAAAGCCTTTCTCATTGAGCACTTGATAGATATCTTGCAATTCTCTTCTTGCCTGTAGTGTTTGTGTGGAGAAGTCTGCTGCTAATCTTACGGATTTTCCTCTGTAGGTGACTCTTTTTTTTCTCTTGCAGCCTTCAGGATCCTTTCTTTATCCTTATTTCTTTCCATTCTAAATATGATGTGTCTTGGTGTCTTTAAGTCTGGGTAAATTCTGTTTGGGACCTTCTGGGATTCTTGAACCTTTATGTCTTTGATGCTTTCTAGACTAAAGAAGTTTTCAGCTATTATGGCCTGAAGAATGCTTTCTTCCTCTCCCTCTCTTTCTTCCTCTGGTAAGCCAATAATGTGTATATTGTTTCTTTTGAAGTCATCCCATAGGTCTCTGTTGTTGTTTTCAGTATCTCTTTATCTCTTTTTGAGATTTCTTACTTCTTTTTTAGTTGTCTCTAATTCATCCTCAATCTTGCTAATTCTGTCTTCATCCTTATTTATTCTATTCTTTCTCCCCTCTACTGTTTTCTGGAGTTCATCTATTTTGTTACCCTGTTCTGATACTGTTTTAGCTTATTCAGCTAGTTGTGTTCTTAGATCAGCTATTTCAGCTTTCAGTGCTCTAATAACCTTGAGATAATTAGTGTTTTCTTCCAGAGTTTCATCTGTTGTTTCTGTGTTTCTGATGACAATTCTTTCAAACTCTTTACTCATTCCTGTGATTATTTCCTTAACTAGTGTTTGGATGCTGACCTCATTATTTTGTGCTTCACCCTTTGGGGGGCTTTTAGCTGGACTCTTGTCCTGGTTCATTTCTCTAATATTTCTTCTTGTTGGTTTAACCATTTTATATAGTATGTTATGAGGTCCCTCTCTCAGTACTTTTCAAATTAATGATCACTATTGCCTGGATTGGCTTGTGTCTAAGTAAGATAATTAAAGGGTTTACAGTTATGGAAGTTAACAGTTGTTTCAATAGTATTTTAATCTCTGATTTGGAGCTCAGTGGCTTAAAAGCCTCTTTTGTGCTTTTTCTTCCCTGTAGGCTATGGGAGCCTGAGGGCTTTTAAACTATAAGTAGGCTTCTTAGCTTAATTACTGACTCCTGACCAAGAGATAAAGCAGGGTGTGGCAGAGATAATCCAGTGGTTATGCAAAGAGACTTTCACAGCCCCACCGCTATGCCATGGAGGTATAGGTCTTCTCCTGAGTTTCCTGGTTAGTTCTCTGTCCCCTGGTTTCAGCATAGTGGCCTCCCTGCCACTACTCCATATTCTGAGGGCAGTAACAATGGAGACTCAGAGTTGCACGTGGTGAGTCTCAGGGGAGTCCTCTCCTCCCTTCAGCTGTCCTCTTGTTGATGAAACAGACTGGAGGTGGTGTCTCAACTGATAAACTGCTGGACTGTTACCAGCCACTTAATCTCTCCCTAGGCTCCTCTCTGTCCACCAGCCACACGTGTTTGCACTCACCGGTGATTTGGTGGGTTCCTGAAGTCGTTCTAGTCCTGTCTTGTTTCATTCCCAGGTGGTCTCCTTTGGTATGCCTAGTTGATCCAGAAGAGGAGAGGAGAGAAGAGAAACACATCTGCTGCTGCTCATAGCCCTGCCTCCGTAAGTCCTCAATTCCCTCCCCCCTTTTTAAAAAATATTTTATTCATTTATTTATTCCCTTTTGTTGCCCTTGTTGTTTTATTGTTGTTGTTATTGATGTCATTTATGTTAGATAGGAGAGAGAGAAATGGAGAGAGGAGGGGAAGACAGAGGGGGGAGAGAAAGAGAGACACCTGCAGACCTGCTTCACCACCTGTGAAGTGACTCCCCTGCAGGTGGGGAGCTGGGGGCTCGAACTGGGATCCTTGCGCTGGTGCTTGCACTTTGTGCCATGTGCACTTAACCCGCTGCGCTACCTCCTGACTCCCCCCTCCCCCTTTTTTTATAGCTGTTGTGATTTGACAACTTTCTCAAGCCCCCTCCCTTTTGTATATTTATTAGTGATTTAACTGTGTCTTGCAGAGTTGCAGGATTTCAGGGGTCTAACTTCATGGCCACTCCTAGTGTGTGGGAGTCAGCATTCCCTCCAATAAACTCTGTGACCTTCTCCCCCCTCCCCAAACCATGACAAGTCTCACAAAAGCCAATACTTTTCCATTTCCTGTGCAAGTTCATCACTTTAGATGTTTAAACTCCTCCTCCAAGCAGAACTGCCTGCAAGCTGTCCTCCACCTCAGACATCCCTCAGCGTACTACCCACTGTCCACACACAGTGAAGCCTCTTCTTTCCCATCGCCTAGTGGTGTCTATTTGGGTACCCTCACTTCTGCATCCAGCCATCTGTGCTGGGCGTCAAGGCTGCGCCCACTCTTTGGCCACCATGAAAGATGAGGTTATGTTTCTCGGAATCAGAGTTCGAGTGTCCACTGCATAGATGCTTGAGAGTGGGATTGCTGGCTTATAAGGTGATTCCATTTTGATTTTGATTTTATTATTGGATAGAAACAGAAGTTGAGAGGAAGGGAAAAACAGAGAGACACCTGCCACCCTGCTTCACCACTTGTGAAGATTTCCCCCCCTGTAGATAGCTAGTGGGAACTTGAACCTGGGTCCTTGCGTGCTCTGTGTGCACTTAACCGGCTGTGCCACTGCCAGCCCCTCAGTCTTTCTTTGTGTAAGGGGTCTCCACATTGTCTCCCATAGGAGCTGCCCAGTCTGCAGTCCCAGCAGCCAGGGAACAGAGTTCTGTTTCCCCACAGCCAGCACTTGTCCCTGCCTTGTTTGTTGGCCTGGGCCAGTCCCAGGTGTGAGGTGATGTGCCACCATGGTCTTGCTGTCCAGTCCCCTAGTGACACGTGATGTGAGGCACCTCACATGTGGCCTGGTGCTGCTATAGGAAGCCATCCACCAGCTCTTCTCTGCCCAGGCTGGCTTGCCAGTCTCAGCTGCTGCATGGTGGCATCTCTGTAGATCCCCCATGTCAGTCCCTGGTCAGACAGGTGCCGTGCAGACCTCTTCCTCCATCGCTTGGCTCCTGCTTCGTCTCTGTGGAAGAGTCTTTCTTGTGTGGGAGCTTTATCACAACACAATTCATGTTCTTCTCTGACTCTGGGCAGCCTGGGGACAGTGGCAGCAGAGCTCAGCTCCCATTCCAGTGCAGATGGAGGAAAACAAAGTGACACAGAGAGAAGTCACTCAAGGTGGTGGGTCCCCAGCTCTGTGGCACCCCCTTGGGAAGGGACACCTGTGAGGGGGGGGGCATTCACACTCTGATCACTCCCATCTCACCAGCTCCCAGGTGCTCCTGAAAGTTTTTTTTTTAATTGCCACCAGGGCTGTTGCAGGGGCTGCTTGGTGCCTGCATGATGAATCCAGGGTTCCCAGAGGCCATTCCCCCCACTTCTTTCTATTGTATTGGACAGAGACAGAAACTGAGAGGGGAGAGGAGATAGAGAGGGAAAGAGATGGAGAAACACCTGCAGCCCTGCTTCACCACTCAGTAAAGTTTTCCCCCTGCAGGTAGGGAGCCGTGGACTTGAACCCAGGTCCTTGTTCATGGTAACATGTGTGCTCAACCAGGTGCATCACCACCTGGCCCCTATGAACTTGTTTTTTTAAAAAAGTCAAACTGTTGGGAGTCGGGCTGTAGTGCAGCAGGCTAAGCGCAGGTGGCGCAAAGCACAAGGACCGGCATAAGGATCCTGGTTCGAACCCCGGCTCCCCACCTGCAGGGGAGTTGCTTCACAGGTGGTGAAGCAGGTCTGCAGGTGTCTATCTTTCTCTCCTCCTCTCTGTCTTCCCCTCCCTCTCTCCATTTCTCTCTGTCCTATCCAACAATGACAACAACAATAATAACTATATATATATATATATATATATATATATATATATATATATATAAGGACTTCCGTTAAAAAAAAAAGTCCAACTGTTGCTAAGACTTTGCAAAAACTATGGTTGTTATCCTGCGGGGTGGTAGGGGGAGCGGGGAAATAGAAAGGGAGAGAGAAACACTTGCAGCCCTGCTTCACCACTTGTGAAGCTTCCCCCTTGCAGGTAGGAATGGGGGATTGAACCCTGGTCCTTTCTATGGTTACAGTTGCACTCAACCAGGTTCACCACCACCCCCCAAGTCTTAACTCCTGGGATGTGTTATCTGACCCACCCACCTGGACAGCTCTGGGGAAGCTGGATCCAATACCCAGGCTTCATGAGTCCATAAAGCAGAGTGTCTGTGGGTCCTATGGGGCAGAGTCTGGGTTCTAGGGTTCCTGGAACCAGGGCAGGATGGGTGTTGGCACCAGGTGAGCCTGGGGGTGGGTGCTGAGCTGGGTCCCTCCATGAGGACTGAGGGTCAGAGAGAGATGGTGGGTCCAGGTGTGGTGCAGAGTGTCCCAAGGGTGGGGGTGCCCCCCATGGCTCCCACAGCCCTCCTGGTCCTCAGAGCCTGAGGACCAGGCACACAACCGCCTCCCCCTGGTCCTGACTCTGCTTCACCTGTGGGCATCTGCTGAGCCTGCCCCATGCCATCCTCCCCAGGGTGGCCTTTGTTGACCCTCCTCACTCCAAGATCCTCATGTCCCTGGGTCCTTCTGTCGACTCAGGCCACCTAGCGAGATCTCCCAGGACAGTCACCTGGGTTGGTCATGAAGCAGCGAGTGATGGCTGGTGGGCATCTGTCTGTCCTCATCTGTCCTGCCCTCCCCAAGTTGCCCAGTGTTAGATGAGAGTGTGCTGGCAGGCACAGGCTAACAGATGCTGGGTGAGAAGTCTAGGGTGGGCATTGCTAGGGCAACCCTCCCTGAATTGGGCATTCCTGAGGTGGGCATCACTGGGGTGGGTGTCCCTGAAGTTGGTATCCCTAGGGTGACGCTCTCTGTAGTGGGCTCCCTTAGCATGAACCTCTCTGGGGTGGGTGTCCCTTGGGTAAGTCTCCTGGGGTGGGCATCCCTGGCATGAGCCTCTCTTAGTTGGGCATCCCTGGGGTGAGCCTTCCTGGGGTGGGTGTCCTTGGGGTGCACCTACAGAGCTGGCTGTTCAGTGGACATGCCCTACATTCAGGGCTCCCTCCACTTCTGGGTGAAGCCTGAGGTTCCTAGCAGAGGCCTGGCCTCCCTGCTGCCTGGGGCCTCAGGGTGGCTGTACTTCATTCAGGGAGCTCCATTTCCTGATCACTGCAGCACAGAGCCCATCCATCCATTTCCACTATATCAGGAACTTGCTGAGTTTGAGTGTTCACCGGATACCTATCTGCATGTCTGTCTCTGTGTCTCTGTGCGTCTCCTTTCCCCATCTTTTTATTGTTAGTAGTATATTTTAATATTTATTTATTTATTTCCTTTTGTTGCCCTTATTGCTTTTTTATTGTTGTAGTTATCGTTGTTGTCGTTGTTGGATAGGACAGAGAGAAATGGAGAGAGGAGGGAAGACAGAGAGGGGGAGAGAAAGCTCGATTGTGAAGCGACCCCCTGCAGGTGGGGAGCCAGGGTCTCAAACCGGGATCCTTACACTGGTACTTGTGCTTTGCACCATGTGCGCTTAACCTGCTGCGCTGACTCCCTTCCCCATCTTAACTCTATTTCTTGCCTTGTTGAAATCTCTGTGTCCCACAGGTTAATGTGGGACAGACCTCTGACATGGATGGCACCCCTGTGCTTTATTTGTCTTAATTTCTTTATTGGGGGATTAATGTTTTACAGTCAACAGTAAATACAATAGTTTGTACGTGCATAACATTTCTCAGGTTTCCACATAACAAGACAACCCCCACTACGTCCTCTGCCATCCTGTTCCAGGACCTGAACGCTCCTTTCCCCACCCCAGAGTCTTTTACTTTGGTGCAACACACCATGATTATCTCTTAAGAGATGGAATTCCACATAAGATGGAGCGAGAAAGAGAAGGGCAGAGAGAGAGAAAAAGAGAGAGAATGGCCAGAGCACCACTGCAGCACAGGAGGTGCTAGGACAGAGCCTGCATCCCATCAGCTGAGCTGCTCTGGTCACAGTCCCGTCCTCAGATGTCAATTGTGTGTCTGTGCCTGTGAAGTGCCCTATAGCAGATTAAGAAAGTTATCTCTGCCCCACCTGCAGGGGAGTCGCTTCATAAGCAGTGAAGCAAGTCTGCAGGTGTCTATCTTTCTCTCCCCCTCTGTCTTCCCCTCCTCTCTCCATTTCTCTCTGTCCTATCCAATAACGACATCAATAACAACAACAATAATAACTACAACCATAAAACAAGGGCAACAAAAGGGAATAAATAAATAAATAATTTTTTTAAGTTAAAAAAATAAAGAAAGAAAGTTGTCTCTGGGGCTAGGCAAGGGCACACCCAGTTGAGCATGCATGTCACCAGGCACAAGGACCTGGGTCTGAGCCCCAACTCTCCACCACCGGGGGGAAGCTTCACGGGCAGTGGAGCAGGACTGCAGGTGTCTCTCTAGCTCCCTTCCCCTCTTGATTTCTCTTTGTGGGGGTGGCTGTGGGTGGTGGAATTGTGCAGCACTGAGCCCCAGCAACAACTGCAGTACTAATAAAATGAAAAACAGACAGAGAGCTACCTGCAGTTTTCCTTCACCATGAATGGGGTTTGGGCCTTGACAGAGGTTTTCTGCAGCTCATGGCTTCAGTCTGGACAAGGCTGCTTCTCTAGGGGCCTGGGGCCTGGGGCCTGGGGCTTGGGGGGGTCTGAGAGGATCCTAGGCAGGGCAGGGGGAGTGTGTGTGCTGAGGCAGCTGCAGAGAGGGTGCTGGACCCCAGTGATATGGCAAGGGAAGGACACATATGTCCCCAACCAAACTGGTGTCCTACCATGGGGCGGGATAGGGGTGGACCACCAGGGGTCAGAAGTCCCCACATGTGAGTCCCTTCAGGCTCCTAGAATGGCCGGGGTCCCTCAGCTCCTATGGTACTGTCCCCAGACAGGGACCCATGGCCCTTGGGAGCTCTGGGAGGCACAAACAGGGCAGGAGCAGTAGGAAACGCCCCATCCACTCATCCCTGCCTGTGAGGCCCAGCCTGCGGTCTGGTCTGACTAGGAACTGTCCCTCCCAGTCGGGAATCCAGGATGCAGTGGCCTCAGGCCCTTTCTGTGCTCCGATCTCCTTTCGAAAGGCTTCTGGATAGATGGGAGAGATTCTGCTGTGGGCAACCAAGGGTCATTGCTGATTCAAGTTTCTGGCTCAAAACACAAACTCTCTAATTCCCATGCTGGTCACCCAGGCCACAGGGACATGGGGCTGGGACACTGCTGGACACTGGTGGCTCCCGTGGCCTCTGCTCCCCACGGCAGGTCTGGGTCTCTGTTCTGTCCAGCTTGCATGATGTCAGAAGGCTTTGGGTCAAGAGTCGGGTGGTAGCACAGTGGGTTAAGCGCAGGTAGCACAAAACGCAAAGACTGGTGTAAGGATCCTGGTTCCAGCCCCCGGCTCCCCACCTGCAGGGGAGTCACTTCACAAGTGGTGAAGCAGGTCTGCAGGTGTCTATCTTTCTCTCCACCTTTCTGTCTTCCCCTCCTCTCTCCATTTCTCTCTGTCCTATCCAGCAACAAGGACATTGACAACAACAATAATAACTACAACAATAAAAGCAAGGGCAACAAAAAGGAATAAATAAATAAATAAATAAAGGCTTTGTGTCCTTAAGGAACAGTGATGGCTGGCCAAGTTGCCCAGCCCTCAAGACAGAAGGGGATTCTGTTGTTTTAAGATCTCAAAAGCTTAGGGGAATAACTTCAGGTATGGCTTGATCCAGGCGCTTCAACAATGACTGTCCAGTAGGCATGCAACTCCATGGTCCTGCATAGGCTCTGGCCTGGGAGACTTCTCTCTCAGTGGCTCTGTGGTCCAGCCCCAAATACAACCCAGTGTCCAGTCCTGAGCCAGCCTCTCAAGTCCAGCCCAGAGTCCACCCCAGAGTTCAACCCAGAGTCCACCCCAGAGTCTAGCCCTGAGTCCAGCACTGAGTCCAGCCCCGAGTCAAGTCCCAATTCCAGCCCAAAGTCCAGCCATGAGTCCAGCCCTGAGTCCAGCTTCGGAAGAAGCCCAGTGAGGTGGCCTGGACTCCAGAGAAGAATTCAGATAGGATACGGGATGGTTTGAGCCACCCATCCTAGACTGAGCGGCTGAGCGTGGCATCCAAAGCTCTAGTGTCCAGCTGGGACCCTTTTGTCCCTTAAGAAGCATCACAGGAGGGGCCTAGCCATGGCTACCTAGCTGAGTGCTCATGGGATTGAGTTCAAGACCCCGGTCCCCACTTGGATTGAGGCTTCATGAGAGAGTCAGGAGACTCATCACTGAACAAGGACCATCCTGTCTGGGTGCCCAACCCCAGACCCACAGAATCCCCTGTAATCCCAGACCCCTAGGACCCCCCAACCCCAGACCCCTAGGACTCCCAACTCTTCATGGGCACAGAGGGGATAGGACCCAGAAAGAGAGGCTGGGGGGATGGAGGTGGGGGCCTGTGATGCTGGGGGTCGTTCACCCCTGACTCACGGTATGCCAGGAGAAGCTCTATGCCACTTTCTTTCCCCTCTCTCTCTCCTTTTCTTTTTGCCACCAGGGTTGTCACTGGGACTCTGGGCCTGCACTAAGAATCCACTGCTCCCTACAGCCATTTTTTCCTTTTTTTTTTTCTTTTTCTATTTTACTTGACAGGACAGAGAGAAATTGAGAGGGGAGGGTGAGATAGAAAGGCAGAGAGACAGAGACACCTGCAGCCCTGCTTTACCACTCGTGAAGCTTCCCCCCTGCAGGTGGGGACGGGACTGGAACCCGAGTCCTTGTGTGTGGTGAGGTGTGTGCTCACAGCCCGGCCCCCCACCAGTAAGCCATGTTTGTAGAAAGAGACTGTGCAGCATGTCCCCCACAGGCTTAAGTGCCGCCCCCCCCCAGCCCCACCCGGCCACAGCAACGGGGACACGTGTGCTCCTGCCCCCAACACGTGAACACGTGCGAGTGTCGCAATCCCAGGGCAGGGAGGGGGGAGGCTTGGGGGAACCCCCGGAAGGCTGCTCCACTGCCACGTGCTTCCTGACCTCTGCCCAGTGACCAGCTGGACACCAAGGCCTCAGCTCTGGGCATGAGGGGGGGTGCAGGGGGATGGGGTGCTGCTGGAGGAGGGGGCCCACGGGGAGGAGGGGCACTGAGGGAAGGGGTGTTGGAGGACTTAGTGATGAGGGAGAGGGTACTGGGAGACAGGGTGTTGAGGGAGGGGGTGCTGAGAGAGGGGTGCAGGGAAAAGGGGGTGCAGGGGGTGGGGTGCTGGGGGAGGAGGGTACTAGGGGAGGAGGCTGCAGGGAAGGATGGTGGGTGGGGAGGGGGTGCAGGGGAGGGGTGCTGCGGGAAGGGGTGCAGGGGGAGCAGGTTGTTAAGGGACCAAGGCGCTTGTGTGGGTTTGGGAGCCGGTGAGTGTGCAGGTGTGAGAACAAGTGTGGGTGCAGGTGTGGGGCAGGTGAGGGTGAAGGTGAGGGTGAGGGAGAGGGTGAGGGTGAGGGAGAGGGAGAGAGTGAGGGTGATGGTGAGGGAGAGAGTGAGGGTGATGGTGAGGGAGAGAGTGAGGGTGAGGGAGAGAGTGAGGGTGATGGTGAGGGAGAGTGTGAGGGTGAGGGAGAGAGTGAGGGTGAGGGAGAGAGTGAGGGTGATGGTGAGGGAGAGAGTGAGGGTGAGGGTGAGGGAGAGAGTGAGGGTGAGGGAGAGAGTGAGGGTGAGGGTGAGGGAGAGAGTGAGGGTGAGGGAGAGAGTGAGGGTGATGGTGAGGGAGAGAGTGAGGGTGAGGGAGAGAGTGAGGGTGATGGTGAGGGAGAGAGTGAGGGTGATGGTGAGGGAGAGAGTGAGGGTGATGGTGAGGGAGAGAGTGAGGGTGAGTGAGGGTGAGGGAGAGAGTGAGGGAGAGAGTGAGGGTGAGGGAGAGAGTGAGGGTGATGGTGAGGGTGAGAGTGAGGGTGATGGTGAGGGAGAGAGTGAGGGTGAGGGAGAGAGTGAGGGTGAGGGAGAGAGTGAGGGAGAGAGTGAGGGTGAGGGAGAGAGTGAGGGTGATGGTGAGGGAGAGAGTGAGGGTGAGGGAGAGAGTGAGGGTGATGGTGAGGGAGAGAGTGAGGGTGAGGGAGAGAGTGAGGGAGAGAGTGAGGGTGAGGGAGAGAGTGAGGGTGATGGTGAGGGAGAGAGTGAGGGTGATGGTGAGGGAGAGAGTGAGGGTGAGGGAGAGAGTGAGGGTGATGGTGAGGGAGAGAGTGAGGGTGAGGGAGAGAGTGAGGGTGATGGTGAGGGAGAGAGTGAGGGTGAGGGAGAGAGTGAGGGTGATGGTGAGGGAGAGAGTGAGGGTGATGGTGAGGGAGAGAGTGAGGGTGATGGTGAGGGAGAGAGTGAGGGTGAGGGAGAGAGTGAGGGTGATGGTGAGGGAGAGAGTGAGGGTGATGGTGAGGGAGAGAGTGAGGGTGATGGTGAGGGAGAGAGTGAGGGTGAGGGAGAGAGTGAGGGTGATGGTGAGGGAGAGAGTGAGGGTGATGGTGAGGGAGAGAGTGAGGGTGAGGGAGAGAGTGATGGTGATGGTGAGGGAGAGAGTGAGGGTGAGGGAGAGAGTGATGGTGAGGGTGAGAGTGAGGGTGATGGTGAGGGAGAGAGTGAGGGTGAGGGAGAGAGTGAGGGTGAGGGAGAGAGTGAGGGAGAGAGTGAGGGTGATGGTGAGGGAGAGAGTGAGGGTGAGGGAGAGAGTGACGGTGAGGGAGAGAGTGAGGGTGATGGTGAGGGAGAGAGTGAGGGTGAGGGAGAGAGTGAGGGAGAGAGTGAGGGTGAGGGAGAGAGTGAGGGTGATGGTGAGGGAGAGAGTGAGGGTGAGGGAGAGAGTGAGGGAGAGAGTGAGGGTGAGGGAGAGAGTGAGGGTGATGGTGAGGGAGAGAGTGAGGGTGAGGGAGAGAGTGAGGGAGAGAGTGAGGGTGAGGGAGAGAGTGAGGGTGATGGTGAGGGAGAGAGTGAGGGTGAGGGAGATAGTGAGGGAGAGAGTGAGGGTGAGGGAGAGAGTGAGGGTGATGGTGAGGGAGAGAGTGAGGGTGAGGGAGAGAGTGAGGGTGATGGTGAGGGAGAGAGTGAGGGTGATGGTGAGGGAGAGAGTGAGGTGAGGGAGAGAGTGATGTGATGGTGAGGGAGAGAGTGAGGGTGAGGGAGAGAGTGATGGTGAGGGTGAGAGTGAGGGTGATGGTGAGGGAGAGAGTGAGGGTGAGGGAGAGAGTGAGGGTGAGGGAGAGAGTGAGGGAGAGAGTGAGGGTGATGGTGAGGGAGAGAGTGAGGGTGAGGGAGAGAGTGACGGTGAGGGAGAGAGTGAGGGTGATGGTGAGGGAGAGAGTGAGGGTGAGGGAGAGAGTGAGGGAGAGAGTGAGGGTGAGGGAGAGAGTGAGGGTGATGGTGAGGAGAGAGTGAGGGTGATGGTGAGGGAGAGAGTGACGGTGAGGGAGAGAGTGAGGGTGATGGTGAGGGAGAGAGTGAGGGTGAGGGAGAGAGTGAGGGTGATGGTGAGGGAGAGAGTGAGGGTGAGGAGAGAGTGAGGATGATGGTGAGGGAGAGAGTGAGGGTGAGGAGAGAGTGAGGTGATGGTGAGGGAGAGAGTGAGGGTGAGGGAGAGAGTGAGGGTGATGGTGAGGGAGAGAGTGAGGGTGATGGTGAGGGAGAGAGTGAGGGTGATGGTGAGGGAGGAGAGTGAGAGTGAGGGTGAGGGAGAGAGTGAGAGTGAGGGAGAGAGTGAGGGTGATGGTGAGGGAGAGAGTGAGGGTGATGGTGAGGGAGAGAGTGAGGGTGAGGGAGAGAGTGAGGGAGAGAGTGAGGGTGACGGTGAGGGTGAAGGTGAGGGTGAGGGAGAGGGTGAGGGTGAGGGAGAGAGTGAGGGTGATGTTGAGGGACAGTGTGAGGGTGAGGGAGAGAGTGAGGGAGAGAGTGAGGGAGATGGTGAGGGAGAGGGAGAGGGTGAGGGAGAGGGTGAAGTGAGGTGAGGTGAGGGAGAAGGAGAGAGAGAGAGGAAGAGGGTGAGGGTGATTGTGAGGGAGAGTATGAGGGTGAGGGAGAGGGTGAGAGAGGGTGAAGTGAGGGTGAGGTGAAAGTGAGGGAGAGGGTGAGTATGTGGGTGAGGGAGAGGGTGAGTGTGTGGGTGAGGGAGAAGGTGAGTGTGTGGGTGAGGGAGAAGGTGAGTGTGTGGGTGAGGGAGAAGGTGAGTGTGTGGGTGAGGGAGAAGGTGAGTATGTGGGTAAGGGAGAAGGTGAGTGTGTGGGTGAGGGAGAAGGTGAGTATTTGGGTGAGGGAGAGGGTGAGTATGTGGGTGAGGGAGAAGGTGAGTATGTGGGTGAGGGAGAAGGTGAGTGTGTGGGTGAGGGAGCAGGTGAGTATGTGGGTAAGGGAGAAGGTGAGTATGTGGGTGAGGGAGAAGGTGAGTATGTGGGTGAGGGAGAAGGTGAGTATGTGGGTGTGGGAGAAGGTGAGTGTGTGGGTGAGGGAGAAGGTGAGTATGTGGGTGAGGGAGAAGGTGAGTGTGTGGGTGAGGGAGAAGGTGAGTATGTGGGTGAGGGAGAAGGTGAGTATTTGGGTGAGGGAGAAGGTGAGTGTGTGGGTGAGGGAGAAGGTGAGTGTGTGGGTGAGGGAGAAGGTGAGTATTTGGGTGAGGGAGAAGGTGAGTGTGTGGGTGAGGGAGAAGGTGAGTATGTGGGTGAGGGAGAAGGTGAGTATGTGGGTGAGGGAGAAGGTGAGTATGTGGGTGAGGGAGAAGGTGAGTATGTGGGTGAGGGAGAAGGTGAGTATGTGGGTGAGGGAGAAGGTGAGTGTGTGGGTGAGGGAGAAGGTGAGTGTGTGGGTGAGGGAGAAGGTGAGTATGTGGGTGAGGGAGAAGGTGAGTATGTGGGTGAGGGAGAAGGTGAGTGTGTGGGTGAGGGAGAAGGTGAGTATTTGGGTGAGGGAGAGGGTGAGTATGTGGGTGAGGGAGAAGGTGAGTATGTGGGTGAGGGAGAAGGTGAGTGTGTGGGTGAGGGAGAAGGTGAGTATGTTGGTAAGGGAGAGGGTGAGTGTGTGGGTGAGGGAGAAGGTGAGTATGTGGGTGAGGGAGAAGGTGAGTGTGTGGGTGAGGGAGAAGGTGAGTGTGTGGGTGAGGGAGAAGGTGAGTATGTGGGTGAGGGAGAGGGTGAGTGTGTGGGTGAGGGAGAAGGTGAGTGTGTGGGTGAGGGAGAAGGTGAGTGTGTGGGTGAGGGAGAAGGTGAGTATGTGGGTGAGGGAGAGGGTGAGTGTGTGGGTGAGGGAGAAGGTGAGTGTGTGGGTGAGGGAGAAGGTGAGTATGTGGGTGAGGGAGAAGGTGAGTATGTGGGTGAGGGAGAAGGTGAGTGTGTGGGTGAGGGAGAAGGTGAGTATGTGGGTGAGGGAGAAGGTGAGTATGTGGGTGAGGGAGAAGGTGAGTATGTGGGTAAGGGAGAAGGTGAGTGTGTGGGTGAGGGAGAAGGTGAGTGTGTGGGTGAGGGAGAAGGTGAGTGTGTGGGTGAGGGAGAAGGTGAGTATTTGGGTGAGGGAGAGGGTGAGTGTGTGGGTGAGGGAGAAGGTGAGTATGTGGGTGAGGGAGAAGGTGAGTATGTGGGTGAGGGAGAAGGTGAGTGTGTGGGTGAGGGAGAAGGTGAGTGTGTGGGTGAGGGAGAAGGTGAGTGTGTGGGTGAGGGAGAAGGTGAGTATGTGGGTGAGGGAGAAGGTGAGTGTGTGGGTGAGGGAGAAGGTGAGTGTGTGGGTGAGGGAGAAGGTGAGTGTGTGGGTGAGGGAGAGGGTGAGTGTGTGGGTGAGGGAGAAGGTGAGTGTGTGGGTGAGGGAGAAGGTGAGTGTGTGGGTGAGGGAGAAGGTGAGTGTGTGGGTGAGGGAGAAGGTGAGTGTGTGGGTGAGGGAGCAGGTGAGTGTGTGGGTGAGGGAGAGGGTGAGTGTGTGGGTGAGGGAGAAGGTGAGTATGTGGGTAAGGGAGAAGGTGAGTATGTGGGTGAGGGTGAAGGTGAGTATGTGGGTGAGGGAGAAGGTGAGTGTGTGGGTGAGGGAGAAGGTGAGTGTGTGGGTGAGGGAGAAGGTGAGTGTGTGGGTGAGGGAGAAGGTGAGTGTGTGGGTGAGGGAGAAGGTGAGTGTGTGGGTGAGGGAGAAGGTGAGTATTTGGGTGAGGGAGAAGGTGAGTGTGTGGGTGAGGGAGAAGGTGAGTATGTGGGTGAGGGAGAAGGTGAGTGTGTGGGTGAGGGAGAAGGTGAGTGTGTGGGTGAGGGAGAAGGTGAGTATTTGGGTGAGGGAGAAGGTGAGTGTGTGGGTGAGGGAGAAGGTGAGTGTGTGGGTGAGGGAGAAGGTGAGTATGTGGGTGAGGGAGAGGGTGAGTGTGTGGGTGAGGGAGAAGGTGAGTGTGTGGGTGAGGGAGAAGGTGAGTGTGTGGGTGAGGGAGAAGGTGAGTATGTGGGTGAGGGAGAAGGTGAGTGTGTGGGTGAGGGAGAAGGTGAGTATGTGGGTGAGGGAGAGGGTGAGTGTGTGGGTGAGGGAGAAGGTGAGTGTGTGGGTGAGGAAGAAGGTGAGTATGTGGGTGAGGGAGAAGGTGAGTATGTGGGTGAGGGAGAAGGTGAGTGTGTGGGTAAGGGAGAGGGTGAGTGTGTGGGTGAGGGAGAAGGTGAGTATGTGGGTGAGGAAGAAGGTGAGTATGTGGGTGTGGGAGAAGGTGAGTGTGTGGGTGAGGGAGAAGGTGAGTGTGTGGGTGAGGGAGAAGGTGAGTGTGTGGGTGAGGGAGAAGGTGAGTGTGTGGGTAAGGGAGAGGGTGTGGGTGTGGGTGAGGGAGAAGGTGAGTATGTGGGTGAGGGAGAAGGTGAGTATGTGGGTGAGGGAGAAGGTGAGTGTGTGGGTGAGGGAGAGGGTGAGTGTGTGGGTGAGGGAGAAGGTGAGTATGTGGGTGAGGGAGAAGGTGAGTATGTGGGTGTGGGAGAAGGTGAGTGTGTGGGTGAGGGAGAAGGTGAGTGTGTGGGTAAGGGAGAGGGTGAGGGTGTGGGTGAGGGAGAGGGTGATGGTGCGGGTGTATGTGGTGGATTGGCTTCTGAGGGGTCCTAGTCAGGCAGCCAGCAAACCAGACCTGGGGAGGAGAAAGGAGAGAGGGCACCCTGCCTGGCCACCCCTGGAAGTTGGCACCAGCTCCTGCTGAGGTGAGAAGAGGATGCCTCAGTACCTTGGCTGCTCAGTCAGGTGACAGGCGTCAGTCCCCAGCCCAGCTGTCCCCTTCTGCCCCCTGCCCCCTGCATCCCTGCTTAGATCCCCTTCCTGCCCCCGACCCCCATGTCCCTGCCTCACCCTTTGAGTGAACATATAATGGCTCAAATTAGGCAGAAATGCATTCTTCAAATTATTAAAATTTTCACTTTCTAGAGAGAGAGGGAGAGAGACAGAGAGGCGACACTTGAGAAGCTCCCCCTCATCCCCCCACCCCCTCAGGCATTCCCACATGGTGACTGGGGCTTGAACCAAGAACCAGGTGCATGGCCCACACTCTCCCAGGCCCTGGGCATCTGCTCCAGGCACACAGGCTGCCTGGCTCTGTGTGCCCAGCCCTGTGCCCTGTCCACAGAGTGATGCCCGCTGTCCTATACAAATTCATCAGCTCCGGGCACCTCGTTTTGGGGCACTTGCTGGTGAGGCCTTGGCTCTCCTCCCAGAACCCCTGCTCTGCTGGGGAACAGGTGACTGGGGCCCAGGATGAGACTAGAGTGGCCATGCTCCCCAGTGTGGGTACTCCCCATCACCTTCTCCACTTGGTCAAAGCAACAGACCAGCTGCCAGGAGCTGAGGCCAGAGACACTGGACACCAGACAAGAGGCCTCAGCTCCATGCCCTGCTACAAGGTGATGTCTCTCTCTCTCTCTATCTCTCTCTCTCCCTCTCTCTCTCTCTGTCCTTTTTCCCTCTATCTCTCCTTTCTCCCCCTCCTCTCTCTCTTCCCCCTCCCCTTCTCCCTCTCCTTCTCTTTCTCCTTTCTCTCCTCTGTCTCTCTCCCCCTCTCTCCTCTCTCCTCTGTCTCTCTCCCCCTCTCTCCTCTCTCCTCTGTCTCTCTCCCCCTCTCTCCTCTCTCCTCTGTCTCTCTTCCCCTCTCCCCCCTTTTCTTTTTTTCTTTGTTGTTATTATCTTCATTTATTTATTGCATAGAGACAGCCAGAAACCGAGAGCGAAGGGGGAGATAGATAGATAGATAGATAGATAGATAGATAGATAGATAGGTAGACCTGTAACTCTGCTTCACCACTCGCAAAGTTTTCCCCCTGCGGGTGGGGACCAGGGGCTTGAACCTGGGTCCTTGTGCATTGCAACATGTGCGCTCAACCAGGTGGGTCACCACCACCTGGCCCCTCTCTCTCCTCTTTCCTCTGTTTCTCCCCCTTCCCTCTCTACTCTCTCCTTCCTCTCCCCCTCTCTCCCTCTCCTTCACTCCTTTCCCCTCTCTTCCTCCTCCTCTCTCTTCTGTCTCTCTCCCCTTCTCCCTCTCTCCTCTCTCTCTCCCCCTCTTTCTCTCCTTTCTCTCTCCTCTCTCTCCCCCCTCTCTTGTTTCTCTTCTCCTTCTCTCTCCTCTCAATAAATATAATAAATACAATAAATATTTTCAAATAAGAGCCACAGCAGGCTCATTCTCTCTGCAGGACCACGAGGACTCCCCCAAGGTGTCCTCATCTCCTGCTGGAGACAGGCACTGGGCCAGTAAGCAGAGTCCAGCCAGCACCCTGGCTCCAGGTCAGCTGGCTTGCAGGAGGCGCCAGGGACGGGCCAGCCCTGGACAGAGCCTAGACCCGCAGGTGATGGGAGAGAGGGCAGGAAGGCCATGGCACCTGCAGGTCCTGGCATCCTAGAGAGAAAACAGAGAGCAGGGCAGGGAGATGGCACAATGGATGGATAGAGTCCACCTTCCTGAGGCTCCAAGGTCCCAGGTTCAATCCTCAACTCCCCCATCAACCACAGCTGAGCAGGGCTCTGGAAGAGAGAGGGAGAAGGAGGGGGAGGGAGAGGAAGAGGAAAGGGAGAGAGAGAAGAAAGCAACCAGAGAACCGGAGACTATCCCACCCACAGGCCAGCACCTGCTCTTCTGTCTGGCATTTCAGATGTTCCCAGACACCCCCCCACCCAGCTGACCATGGTCCCTTCCACCGGACGGGGTGAGCACTGTACCCACCACCACCTGGTGTTGGCGCTGCCCAAGCAGAGCCTATGATGTCAGCTGGAGCCACACAGCAGGGTGGGGGACAGATGGCAAACACATGGCCGCTAGTGTCCTTGCTGTCAGGACGGCTGAAACCTCACAGCACCATGCGGGCCTCCTGGAGATGGCCAGAGCTTTGGTCACCCTGTTGGGGTGGGGGGTGGTCCAAGAAGGAGTCTATCTGCACACAGCCACGCAGTGCCGTTCCAGTGCCTACTTGGCCAGTAGTGAGCTATGCAGAAATGCTCAAGTCCATTCTGGAAGCTTCTGGACAGGGTCCATCTTTACCAGACGCACAGCTGGCTTGCCTCTCAGGGCGTATCTGAGGAGGACATTAATGTGGCCTCAGAAAAACTGGAATCACTTGGAAGAGGCTCCATGGGGATATGTTGGGGGGATGAGAAGTGAATGTCCAGGAACACCCCCATCCTAGGGCACCCCATCCCCAGACACCCCACCCTAGGGCACCACCATCAATGGGCCCCCATCCCCAGACACCCCATATCCCTAGACTGCAGCCACCCCTAGATACACCCAATTCCAGTCCCCCATCCAGATACCCCCCACCCCAGGCATCCCCACCCCCAGTCCCTCCATTCCCAGACACTCCCCATTTCAGACACCCACCCCCAGACAACCCCTCCCCAGACACCCCCCCAGACACCTCATCCCTGTGGGGACTGCAGAGGTCTATGGGTGAACGGTTGGGGGCAGTGGGGGTTTATGGGGGACCATAAGGGACTGTGGTGTGGGGGCTGAAAGGGCAGTGGGAGCCCATGAGGAACTTTGGGGCTGAGTGGAGGACTGTGGAGGACCATGAGGGGCTTCGTGGGGCTGTGGGGGCTGGTGGCCTGCAGTTCAGCCCAGCTGCCATGACGGGGTCCTTGCAAGGTGGGGAGGCTCAGGCTACCAGCGCTTTGGGGAGTCTGGGCTCCCCGCTGCTGACCACTCAGTCTCAGGCTCCCCCACCCTGGGATGTCACCAAGGAAAGGACACGGCACAGACATCTGGAGGCCCCTTCTGCCCCCCAACACCTTCAGTCCACAGAGATGTCCACTTTCTGCCTGTGCACAAGGAGGCCATCTCAGCCTGGCCCAGAGAGCCAGGTGTGCAGCTCAGAGTGGACACCAGTGATGGCCCCCCACCCAGCCCCCAGGCAGGGCTTGCCCAGGCCCCCTCCTAGCCCCCCACCCAGGGCCCCCTCATCCAGGGCCTACCCAGGCCCCCGAACCAGTCCCCCGCTCAGTCCCCCGCCCAGAGACTTCCCAGCACCCCCCACCCACCCCCGTTGCCCCCACACAGCCCCACCCCGCCACCTGCCACGATGGCTATTTCCTGAGGACGCCTGTCACTGAGGCACAGACTGACCCCGGCTGCAGTGGCTACTTCACAGGCCACTTGGTGTGTGTTGGGGTGGTGATGCCCCCATCCGGCTCTGTCCACAGGGCTCAACTGTTGCCAGAGTCTGATCCTGCTGCCCATTGTGACCTCGGCCCCCTGTGGCCATCCCCCTGCTGGGGCTCTGGGGACCCCAGCCCAGCCCAGTACCCTGCTTTCCAGTGTCTCCCAGATCCCGCGACAAGGTCTCATTGGCCCCCAGACTAGCTGTCACTCGGCTGAGGACGTTTATTTTTAGGTGATAAATTTGAACCTTCTGATGAGTAACTGCTTCTCTCCACTCCCGGGAGAGCCGGGCAGCCACAGCTCTTGGTGGCCGCGTCTGGGGGCGTGTGTACACACGTGTGCTCGTGAGGACGGTGGGCGGGCAAGGGCAGAGAGTGGGGACTCCAAGCTTCCGGGTGCCCCGGGCCGTGCCCTCCTTATGTAAGCCCGGGGCCTCTCCCGCGGGTACAGCTGTGTGCAGGCTGTGAGCTGATTAAGGCTGATTATTTGGGGGGGGCAGCATTACATAACCCTCCCCCTCTTATCTGGATTTAATCATGCTTCTAAATTTAGGCGCCGTGAGACTCCAAGGTGAGCCTTGTCATGGGGAGGGTGAGTCTTGTTATGGGGGAGGGTGAGCCTTGTCATGGGGAGGGTGAGTCTTGTCATGGGGGAGGGTGAGTCTTGTTATGGGAGAGGGTGAGTCTTGTTATGGGGGAGGGTGAGCCTTGTCATGGGGGAGGCAGGTGCTTGCAGTGCTGCAATAAAGTCCAGGGCTTGAAGGCTGGGCTAGTGGTCCCATCTGACCCTGGGAAGTGTTCACGGGGCAGTCAACGGACTGGCCAGTCCTAAGGGTGGACAGTCAAGCTGGCCCAGCATCCATTTTTGTGGTCTCACGTGGCCACTCCGGATGATCCTCCTCCCCTACCGGGTTCCCAAGGGTGCTGTTCTGGCATTTTATACATAGGCCCCTGTGGGTCACAGACCGGCACTGACTGGACCAGCTCTCTCAGCAAGGCCGCTGGAAGGGGGCTATACAGGGATGGCTAGTCACCTCACTCCTCCAGGCCTTCAGGTCAAGGCCCTGAGCACTTCTGATCTGCACAAGGACCCCACACCAAGTACTGACTGCCTCGAGCCCTGCAGGCATGGGCTGGCTCCACCTCAGTGGCCGAGGCAGCCTGGGCACAGAGCCCCTGCCACAGAGAAGCTGCCGGAAGCCGAGGCTGAGGCGGGGCTGTGGTCAGTGACTGGCCACGTGAGGAGCTACCTGCACAGGCACCTGAGCCCCGGGGCAGATGAGCGCAGAGCAGAGCACAGGCTCCTTCCAGCTCTGTGAGTGGGGGTCACCTGGCTGGGCAGGGGCTCCGCTGACCAGCAACCAAAGAGAAGCTGGTTCCACTGTGAAACCCCCAGAGGTGCTCCAGACCTGGGAGGTGACAGCTAGGGCACTGGGTGCCCTAAGAGGGAAATACACGGAAAGACAGTTAGTGCCCGTGAGCCCAGAGAATAAACGGATGTGCCCGGACTCACCATGGCATTCACATGCATTCAGCACCACCCCACCCAGAAGCCACGACGTCTCCCACTGAACAAAACCAACAGAGAACGGAGTCACAGGCTCGGGTCATCTATGGAGACACCATGGTCCTTGGCTTCAGACCATGTCACCAAGACACAGTAAGCAGCAGTGTGGCCGAGTCAGGGGGGAGGTGTCCACAGAACAGAGCACAGGCCCCAGAAATAAGCCTGTGTGTTGTAGGGAAGCAGCCCAGGTAAGTTCATCGATGAGGCTGATCACACAGATACAGTGAGGGGAGGACAGTCTCTTAAGTCAGCGGTGCTGGCAAAGCTGGAGTCACAGGCAAGAGAGTAAAACTGAGAGGCAAAACTCAGCCCAGGCCAGATGATGAAACTGGCAGGAAATGCCCAGTACTAAGCCCCTTATTGTGGGTGCTGGTCCTGGCAGTGTCTGTAGCTGGTGCCTGAAGCAGAATCAGCAGGTGGAATCATGTCAGACAGCAGGCCTCTGCTCACAGGGGCTGCTGACAGGGGGTTGCTCACAGGGGCTGCTCACAGGGGCTGTTCACAGGGGCTGCTCACAGGGCCTGCTCACAGGGGCTGCTCACAGGGCCTGCTCACAGGGGCTGCTCACAGGGGCTGCTCACAGGGGGCTGCTCACAGGGGCTGCTCACAGGGCCTGCTCACAGGGGCTGCTCACAGGGGCTGCTCACAGGGCCTGCTCACAGGGGCTGCTCACAGGGCCTGCTCACAGGGGGCTGCTCACAGGGCTGCTCACAGGGGGCTGCTCACAGGGGACTGCTCACAGGGGACCGCTCACAGGGGCTGCTCACAGAGGCTGTTCACAGGGGACCGCTCACAGGGGGCTGCTCACAGGGCCTGCTCACAGGGGCTGCTCACAGGGCCTGCTCACAGGGGCTGCTCACAGAGGCTGTTCACAGGGGCTGCTCACAGGGGCTGCTCACAGGGCCTGCTCACAGGGGGCTGCTCACAGGGGACTGCTCACAGGGGCTGCTCACAGGGGGTTGCTTACAGGGCCTGCTCACAGGGGCTGCTCACAGGGGGTTGCTCACAGGGCCTGCTCACAGGGGCTGCTCACAGGGCCTGCTCACAGGGGCTGCTCACAGGGCCTGCTCACAGGGCCTGCTCACAGGGCCTGCTCACAGGGGGCTGCTCACAGGGGGCTGCTCACAGGCCTCAGCTCACAGGGGCTGCTCACAGGGCCTGCTCACAGGGCCTGCTCACAGGGCCTGCTCACAGGGGGCTGCTCACAGGGGGCTGCTCACAGGCCTCAGCTCACAGGGGCTGCTCACAGGGGCTGCTCACAGGGGGTTGCTCACAGGCCTCAGCTCACAGGGGCTGCTCACAGGGGGCTGCTCACAGGGGCTGCTCACAGGGGCTGCTCACAGGCCTCAGCTCACAGGGGGCTGCTCACAGCCAACACCTACTGTTTGGAGAGAACACCTATAGCTCACAGGTCTCACAGGGCCACAACTCAGTACAAACAAAGAGAGAAGGGAGGAGTTGGGTGGTAGCACAGTGTGTCAAGCTCAGATGGCGTAAAGCACAAGGACTAGCGTAAGGATCCCTGTTCGAACCCCAGCTCCCCACCTGCAGGGGAGTCGCTTCACAGGCGCTGAAGCAGGTCTGTAGATGTCTGTCTTTCTCTCCCCCTCTCTGTCTTCCCCTCCTCTCTCCATTTCTCTCTGTCCTATCCAACAACAATGACATCAGTAACAACAACAATGAAAAAACAACAAGGGCAACAAAAAGGAAAATAAATAGATAATTTTTTATAAATATTTATGTATTCCCTTTTGTTGCCCTTGTTGTAGTTACCATTGTTGTTTATGTTGTCGATGTCGTCGACCTGCTTCACCGCCTGTGAAGCGACTCACTTGCAGGTAGGGAGCTGGGGGCTCGAACAGGGATCCTTAAGCCTGTCCTTGTGCTTTGCGCCACGTGCGCTTAACCTGCTGCGCTACCGCCTGACTCCCAATAAATAAATATTTAAAAAAATTTTTTTTAAAGGGAAGGAGGCCTCACTGGGTAGAGTGTGTGCCTGGCCACATGCAGGCTAAGGCTCCAAGCCTGGCACCACACAGGACTGCTGTGGCTACCCCATTACTCCCCTTCTGTGATATCTCTCCCTCTCTCTATGTCTCTGCTTTTCTCTAGCTGAACAAAAAAAATTGCCTGAAGGCAGTGAAACCACAGGTTCATGAGGCCCCAGCTTCACACACACACAAAAATGTGGTGTACACACACATTGGAAAATTACTTATTCAGGGGCCCGGGTGGTGCATGTTACAGTGGGTAAGGACCTGGGTTCAAGCCCTCGGTCCCCACCTGCAGGGGGAAAGCTTCACAAGGGGTGGAGCAGGGCTGCAGGTGTCTCTCTGTCTCTCTCTCCTTCTCTGTCTCCCCTTTCTTGATTTCTGGCTTTTTCTATCCAAAAAATAAAGATAATAAAAATATTTTTTAAAAAAAGAAAATTACTCATTCATGAAAAAGAGGGCCCAGGAAATAGCCCACCCAGCAGAGCACAGGTTGTGCCTGTAGCAGAGCTAGGGGTGGCCTCTGGCAGCACCATGTGTGGCCCAGGGAGGCCACGTGGTCGGGGGGTGGGTACAGAACCTCTCCCCCTTCTGTCGGGTATTAAAGAGCCCAGTCTGCTGGGAGCAGTGGAGCCCTGCAAGCAGAGACAGGAGAGCTCTTCACAAGGCTTTGGGTGCCGCCCTGGGTGCTTCCACATGTGACAGGTATAAAGACTGGGCATCGAGGGCATCAAAAGTGGCTTGGAGGGGAGTCGGGCTGTAGCGCAGTGGGTTAAGCGCAGGTGGCGCAAAGCACAAGGACCGGCATAAGGATCCCGGTTCGAACCCCGGCTCCCCACCTGCAGGGGAGTCGCTTCACAGGCGGTGAAGCAGGTCTTCAGGTGTCTATCTTTTTCTCCTCTTCTCTGTCTTCCCCTCCTCTCTCCATTTCTCTCTGTCCTATCCAACAATGACAACAACAATAAAAAAAATTAAAAAAAAGAAGTGGCTTGGAGGCTGCACAGGGGGTCTGCAAAAGACTCTCCTGGCTCAGGCCCTAAGGCCAAAGGTTCAATCCCCAGTACCACCATCAGTCTGAAATCAGCAGGGCTCTAGATAAAATGTTAATAGTAATATCAATAATAATAAGGCTGTGGAGACAGCACAGTGATTCAATATAAAGACTATCTTGGTGTATTGCACCAAAATAAAGGACTCTGGGGTAGAGGTCCTGGAACATGATGGCAGAGGAAGACCTAGGTAGGGACTAGAGTGCTATGTGGAAAACTGAGAAGTGTTACACATGTACAAACTACTGTATTTTACTGTTAATTCCACCAATTAAAAAAGAACCCGGGAGTCGAGCGGTAGCACAGTGGGTTAAGTGCAGGTGACACAAAGTACAAGACCAGAGGAAGGATCCAGGTTCAAGCCCCTGGCTCCCCACCTGCAGGGGAGTTTCTTCACAGGCAGTGAAGCAGGTCTGCAGGTGTGTCTACCTTTCTCTCCCCCTCTCTGTCTTCCCCTCCTCTCTCCATTTCTCTCTTTCCTATCCAACAACAACAATAATAATAACTAGTACAGCGATAAAAAACAAGGGCAATAAAAGGGGAAATAAATAAATAAATAGAAAAATAGAAAGAAAAAACAAAACCTCTTCTCTCCTGTCTGAGGCTCTGAGGCTATAAGGCCCCAGGTTCAGTCCCCAGTACCACCATCACCACCACCATAGATATGTCATAAAATCTAGTTAATGCCCAAGGCCCTGGGTTCAATCCCCAGCTCAACCACAAGCCAGGCCTCTGCACTTTCAATTTCTCTTGCTTTCTCTTCCATAAAAGTCAGTCAATCAGGAGTCGGGCAATAGCCAACAGATTAAGTGCACATGGTGTGAAGTGCAAGGATCGGCACAAGTATCTGGGTTCAAGCCCCATCTCCCCACCTGCAGAGGGGTCGCTTCACAGGTGGTGAAGCAGGTCTTTAGGTATCTGTCTTTCTCTTCCCCTCTGTCTTCCCCTCCTCTCTCGATTTCTTTCTGTCCTATCCAACAACAACAGCAATGACAACAATAATAATACAGACAACAACAAGGGCAATAAAATGGGAAAAATGGCCTCCAGGAGCAGTGGATTCATAGTGCAGGCAACAAACCTCAGCAATAACCATGGAGGCAAAAAAAAAAAAAAAAAAAGTAGTCAGTCAATCTTGGGGCCAGGTGGTGGCACCTGGTTAAGTGACATGTAACTGTTAAAAGGGGAAAAGCTTGGGGACAGCCACTGTCCCTCCCCATTCTGAGTGTTCACCACACATTTTCCCAGCAAAGAATTGATGGAAAGCATGATTATCCATGTAAATTAAACTTTTATTGGACAAAAAAAAATATGTTAGGGAGAGAGAGAGGTAGAGAAAAAGGAGAAAGAAAGGGAGCTCACTTATAGGCTTGACGGTCACATGGTAGTCTGGACAAAGAGAGCCCGAGCTCCAAAGATTTACCCCCTTAAAGTCAAAGGCCCCACCTACACCTGCAACCACTCCCATTTCTGGGTGGTCCTTCTCTCCCTCAACATTTCCTCCTCTAGGAGCATGGACTCAAAATTCTTTTTTGGGAGGGGTCTGGGAGGTGGAGCAGTGGATAAAGCACTGGACTGTCAGATGTGTGGTCCTCAGTTCGATCCCCAGCAGCACATGTGCCAGAGTTCTTCTCTCTCTCCTCCTATCTTTCGCATGAAAAAAAAAAAAATCTTTTTGGGCTGTTGAAGGACAGCGTTTCATGTTTCTATAGTTGCTTCCTGCTGACATGTGGACAGTTTCCTGGTCGATCCATACTTCTAGACACACCTGTACTGTCCCTATTTTTCCCTAGTAGGGTAAGGCTCTGAAGAGATGAGGTTTCTGGACACTTCTTGTGGTCATCTGTGCAGGGAGGTCAGGGTGGGGTTGTGGCAGCATCTGGGACTTGATGGCTGAAAGGTAGCAAGGCATACAAATGTTTAAGAAATAGGGGGGCAGAGTACAAGAGTAGGCTAATTAGAGCTAAGAAACTCAGGATGAGAAGTAGCTATGATATCTATTTAGATATAATCATTTTTAGGGTACTAGGACTCTAGTGATCTTTGAGCTATTGCCATAAAAGCAGGATTGAGAAATATCTGGGAGGTCCCTTTGTGGTCGCCAATTATGTTAAAGGGGAAAAGCTTGGGAACAGTATCGGTCTCCATTCTCAGAGTTCACCACACCTTTTCCCAACAAAGAATTGATGGAAATCATGATTATTCAGGTAACTTAAACTTTATTGGACACAAAAACATGTTAGGAAAGAGAGAGAGATAAAAGGAGAAAGAAGTGGTCCGGGAGGTGGTGCAGTGGCTAAGGGACTAGATTCTCAAGCATGAGGTCCTGAATTCAATCCCCGGTAGCACATGTACCAGAGTGATGTCTGGTTCTTTCTCTCTCCTATCATTTCTCATGAATAAATAAATAAAATCTAAAAAAAAAAAAAGAAGAAGAAGAAGAAGAAAAGGGGACTGAGAACTGACTTACAGCCTTGAAGGTCACAAGTTAGTCTGGAAAAGAGCCTGAGCTCCAAAGGTTCACCCCTTTAAAGCCAGAGGCCCCACCTACACCTGCAGCCACTCCCATTTCTGCCTTCTCTCCCTCAGTGTGACCATGAAGACCACTAGGGGAAGCTCTCTCATTCCGTGTTCCTGTGGTACCCAGGAGCAGTGAACTGGCACATGTGACGTCTGGTTACGTGCTGCCACCTGTCCCTCAGTGCCAAAACCCAGGGATGGGGCAGGTAGGGAGGGCGTCTGTCCAGCAGCGAGCTCCTTCAAAGCCTCAGGGAGAAGAGGTGCTCCTAGAGGCTGCCCCAGCACCCTCACCCACAGAAAAGGCCTGTCAGCTGTCACCCAGACCTGCTATGAGCACTCTGCATCTGCCACCCAGGTGTGTCTCTTTGTGTATTTGTCTGTATGTCTGTGTCTCTGTGTGTCTATGTGGCTCTGTCTGTATCTGTCTCTCTGTGTGTGTCTGTGTGTTCTATATGTGTTTTTGTCTCTGTGTGTGTCTTTGTATGTGTGACTGTGTGTCTTCTGTCTGTGTCTCTGTGTGTGTCTGTCTCTGTGTGTATCTGTCTTTGTGTCTCTGTTCTGTGTTTTTGTCTGTCTGTGTCTATATGTTTTGTGTTTGTCTGTGTGTATATCTGTGTGTCTTTGTGTCCCTCTGCTTGTACGTGTCTGTGTCTCTGTTCTGTATGTGTCTGTCTATCTGTGTTGGTGTGTCTCTGTCTGTCTGTCTGTGTTTCTCCCCCACAAGTGTAAACTTCCCTTTAAATTTTTTCAGCAAGGAACAGAAGTGCTGACTGACACCTTTCCACAGGATTAAGGCTGCGAACCAGCTTGATGCAGAAGTTGATCTCGCCAGCAAACCCTTTTCCAAGAATAACAACAATAACCAAACACAACAAAAATGCAAGCAGGGCTCAGCAGACACCACAGCAGGAGAAGCTTCCAGAAAAATGCAGGAAGTGTTTGTGTAAGGCTTTAGCCAGCTAACCAACACCCTCCTTCCCATTCCCAGGCTCCCAGACTCCAATCAGAGCTCGTCCCCAGGGGGCGGCTGTTGTCAGTGGATTAATCGACGGGGTGTCTGGTCCTGTCCAGACCTCTCTTGGCATCTCTCCTGCTTCCTGCCTGGGCCTGAGCTTGGGCCAGGCTGGGTGTGTCCCAAGGGCCCAGGGCGGGAAGGCCCAGACCCAGGCAGCACCTGTGGGGTGGGGGGTGGGAGGTGGCTCTTCCTGTGTCCAGGCAGCTGGATCTGCTCTCTACTTGCAGGTGACACCCCCCCAGGAGGACCCCTCCTTGACCACAGTGGGCAGTCTCGTGGTCTGGGGAGATGCTCCCAGCTGCCCACTGCCCCTCCCAGACTCCCTGGTGGACTCGCACACCAAGCCTGTGTGGCTGCTGCCCCTGGCTCAGACACAGGAGAAGATGTTGTGCTGGGAGATGCACCCACAAGCCAAGGACGACTGGCAGAGGTTGGGACTGGGGGTGGGTAGCTCACTCCTGCTGGCCCTGTTGACCCCTCAGCCTCCTCGGAAACCAGAGGTGTTCAGCGTCTGGTGACGACAGCCCCAAGTTGCTTGGATAAATCCAGGGACCACTGCTGCACGGTTGCTTGGACAGCCAGGAGGGTGACAGTCAGTGGAGCAGAGGACTGGCCGGCCGGGCCCAGGCTGTGTTCATCAGCCTCTCTGCTCCATCTCAGTAAGTCAGAGACCATCAGAGACAACTAGGTCTGGGAAGTTCACCCTGAGTGAAGCATGAGTTCTCGGCACATGTGCAGAATTGTGACAGTTGCTACTGTTTAACTTAAACTTAATGTCTCATAGCCTCCCCTCCAAGAAACCCAACACCCCCTCCAAATGCCACCCTCCCACCTCTCCCAGAGCTGCGCAGACCTGCCTTATCACCCCCAGGTTAGCTTGTTCTGGATACTCCGTGCAAGAATCTGTGGTTGGTGTCTAGCTTCTGTCACTCCCCGTGGTGTCTTAGGAGTTCACCTGTGGCTAAGAGTGTGAGAGTCCTCCCTGCCTTTTTCAAGGCTGCATACTAGTCCACAGAGGGAAGATCAGGTTTCATGTCCTCATTCATAGCTGGGGAGCATCTGGGCTGGACAGGCTGCTTTCATATGCATTTGTGTCACTGCTTTTGGTGGGAGGGGGGGCTAAGGTCTGTGCAGTGAGCTGGGCCAGTGATGACCCAGGTGAAGACCAGACAGGTCCCTGCCCCCCGCCCCTGCCCAAAGACACAGTTAGCTGCTCCTGTGTCCTTCTGGGAGCATCTGCTGGAGGCTGTGAGGGTTCTCCCAGCAGAAATAGTGGCCAGGTTCAGTCCCTGCTCCCACCCACACCCTGCACCCTCCTGCTTCCCCTCACATCCCACTGTTCCCCCTTGTCCCCGCTTGCCCCTCTATATCCCCCCTGTGCCCTGTGCCCCTGTATCACCCCCAAAACACAAGGCCCCTCTGTGGAATCAGAGCTCTGAGGGGTGACCCTCCAGTGGCCTGCGGGCAGGGGGCTTCCTGCCTGGCGTAGACTCTGCCTCATGTCTCCTCCTGCAAGCTGGGAGACTGCAGAGATGTCGAGAGAGAGATCTCTGTGAGGGCTGACCCGCCTGCCAGCCACTGACCCACCGCCCCCGAGACGCCCACGCCAAGTTCAGTTGTCTGGAAGAGCAGATTCTTTCCCTCTCTTCTTCTTTTGCCTTCCTTCCTCCCTTCCTCCCTTCCTTCCTTCCTTCCTTCCTCCCTTCCTCCCTTCCTTCCTCTCTTCTTTTATTTTTCTTTTTTTTAAATTTTAAAATATTTATTTATTTATTTATTTTCCCTTTTGTTGCCCTTGTTGTTTAACATTGTTGTGGTTATTGATGTTCAAGCCGGGGCTCGAACCGGGATCCTTATGCTGGTCCTTGGGCTTTGTGCCATGTGCGCTTAACCCGCTGCGCTACCGCCCAACTCCCTCTTTCTCCCTTTCTTTTTCTTTCTCTTTTTTCCTTCCTTCTTTCCTTCTTTCCTTCTTTCCTTCCTTCCTTCCTTCCTTCCTTCTTCCCTCCTTTCCTCCCTCCCTCCCTTCCTTTTTATTTTTTTAATATTTACTTTATTTATTTATTCCCTTTTGTTGCCCTTGTTGTTTTATTGTTGTAGTTATTATTGTTGTTATTGATGTTGTTGTTGGATAGGACAGAGAGAAATGGACAGAGGAGGGGAAGACAGAGAGGAGGAGAGAAAGATAGACACCTGCAGACCTGCTTCACTGCCTGTGAAGCGACTCCCCTGCAGGTGGGGAGCCGGGGTTCGAACCGGGATCCTTATGCCGGTCCTTGTGCTTTGCGCCACCTGCGCTTAACCCGCTGCGCTACAGCCCGACTCCTGCTCCCTTCCTTCTTGCCCACCTGCCTGCCTGCCTGCCAGCCTTCCACGCGTCCTCACCATGGAGCCGTGAGGGGATCTTGTGGATGCCCCCACAAGGGCCAGTGGGCAGAATCTTACCTTCACTGGGCCCCATCCCTGGCACACCTGGGCTGGCTTGCCATTGGTCCATGGAGATAGCCCCTCCCAGAGCATCAGGTGCCTCCTTTTGTGCTTTCCAAAAGTTGTCCTACTCCTTCCCTGTGCTGCATTTAACTTCTTCCCCGCTGGCACGGGAGGGGGGCTATGTGGTGACATGTGACAGGGTGCCCACATGCATGCTGGCTGGGGGCTTACAGGCCTCCTGTCCCTGATTTTACTTGTAGGCTCTACTCTCAGACACAAAGAGAGAATCAGAGACTCCACAGATGGGTGCTTTCCCTGGCACCTAGACCCTCCCGTATGGTGCCAGGCAGGCCAGGGCCAGGGCTATGGCATAACAGGGCTCAGAGCTACCAGCTGAGCCAGCCAGACTCAGATCCAGAGACCTGTTGTCAGCTCAGAGATCTTGGGGGCAGCCACCCTGGACTGAGCCTGTGAGGTGCCCCCACACACACTCCACATAGGGCTCAGGGCCTGCAGAGGGGACAGTCAGCAAGGTGGGAAGGTGGGCCCAGCTCTGAGCTGACCATCAGGTGGGGCCAGGCAAAGTGGGCCCTGACTCTAGCTGACCAGCTGGTTGGGGCAGCCCCGACTCTGAGGTCCTGTGACCTTGGGCTCTGGGTCCTTGTCCCTACTGAGCAGGAAGGGGAAGGGGAGATTATATGGGACTCTGGGCATGAACCCTGGGGCCAGGCAGTGTCCACACCAAGCGGTCCTGCCGCCCAGGATCCAGACACCACCTCTCTGCCGTCAGAGTGGCCTACCCAGCCTCCCCTGAGCCTGAGGTCACACAGGCAGGTCAGAAGACCCCCAGGGACACCGCAGACCCAGTCTGGGGTGAGCGCCTGTCCTGTGTCTCCCCCGCCCCTGTCAGGAAGGCAGAACTGGGGTTGAGTTGGCCTTTGTCTCCAGCTGGGGGCCAGCAGCTGAAGGTGCCTCCCAGGCACCAGCAGGTGGGAGAGGAAGTGGGCAGCTGTGGGCACAACAATTCAGCTGGGGGGAGGGGGCATGGGCAGGAGGGAGGGCGGGCAGCAGAAAGTAGCCGGTGGGGGGTGGCCTTTGTTCCCAGCTCAGACTCCCTGCTGTCCCTCCCAGGCTTTCACTATAAACAGGGCCTGTCAGAATCTTGCTCCTCCCTGCTCCACTGCCCAGCCCTGCCCGCCTGCCCCTGCCCACCCTTCGCTGCCCCTGCCCACCACTGCTCCTGGACGTGGCTCTGGGCACAGGCTGATTACCTGTCACCCAAGGGTGACTCATCTGAACGAGTGGATGCCTGGCACTCACGGTCCCCATCCGCACACACTCAGTGGACATGAGGCCAGCAGCCCCCCCTCCCCGTGGGCTGGCCGCAAGCTCCAGCACCCTCCTCACATCAAGCCCCAGTCCCACCTGCAGGGGGGAAGCTTCATGAGCGGTGGAGCAGGGCTACAGGTGTTTCTGTCTCTCTCCCTCTCTTCTCAAGTTCTCTCTCTTTCTCTCTCTTCTCCCTCTCCTCCTCGCTCTCTTGCCACCCCCTCCTCTCTCTCCCTCTTTCTTCTTTCCTTCTCTCTCCCTCTCTCTCTCTCCCTCCCTCACCCTCTTTCACCCTCTCTCCTCTTTCTCCCCCCTCTCCCTTTCCCTCTCTCTCTCATCCTCTCTCTACCTCTCTCTTTCCCTCTTCCTCTCCCTCTCTCCCCCCACCCCGTCTCTCACTCTTTGGAGCTGAGATGTGTGTGTGTGGAGGGGAGAACAGAACAGAATATGGGCTCTGCCCCAGGCCAGTCCCCGCACCTGGGCCTGAGGGGTAGGCAGTTTCTCTCAGACACACTTGCCTCAGAGAACGGTGGGGCCGCTCTCAGGGGCCCCACTGTCACAGCGACACACCCCTCCTCCCGCAGCTCTCAAGATGCCTCTCCTTCCTCTGGCTCCTTCACCCCATTCTTTGCTTTTCTTTGTGTCTTGTTTTGTGTTTTTAGACAGAGACAGAGAGACAACAGCTCCTCAGTTCTCTTCAATGGGGTAGGCCAGGCTCAAACCTGGGATATGCACCTGGGGCAGCAGGGCACTGTCCAGGCCTGCTGTCCACCAGCCTCCTTTTTGTTTGTTTAAAGGTTCAGTTGTGTGCGTTGTGGGAGGTGGGGATTTAGTCCAGTCTGCTGGGGTCAAAGGTGGGGCTCACCCCTGAAAGCCCTGTGCCCCCAGCCTTTACCTCCTCTCGCTCCCCTCCCAGGAAGCCCCCCACATCTCTGCAAGGTCCAGCCCAAACACCCTTTGTCCAGATTGCACCCCTGGCACCAGTGCCTGGCAGAGCTGACTCTGCCCTGGACTCCCCCACATTCACACAAAGAAGTCGGGAGTTGGGCGATAGCGAAGCAGGTTAAGCGCAGGTGGCGCAAAATGCAAGGATCCCGGCTCGAGCCCTGGCTCCCCACCTGCAGGGGAGTCGCTTTACAAGTTGTGAAGCAGGTCTGCAGGTGTCTATCTTTCTCTCCCCCTCTCTGTCTTCCCCTCTTCTCTCCATTTCTCTCTGTCCTATCTAACAATGACGACACCAATAACTACAACAACAATAAAAAAAGGGGGGCAACAAAAGGGAAAATAAATAAATAAATATAAAAAGTATTTAGAAAAAAGAAATGATCTGAAGGATGTGAGGGCGATCTGGCTGCGACATCTGTCACCCCCTTGACCACCAGGGTTGATTCAACTGATCTGGCTGGCTAGGTGGGTGTCCCCTTCCTCCCTCATCACTTCATGTGAGGCCTTCCCCAATGGCCTTCATCTTCGGTGGAGGGTGTAAGAGTAGCTGTGCTCCTCTGCTAGAACCTCCAAACAAGCTCTCAAGAAATAATCTGAAAATGCATTTTAAATGCTTATTTATTTGTTTTTTAAATATTTACTTATTTCCTTTTGTTGCCCTTGTAGTTCTTTATTGTTGGTGTAGTTATTATTGTTGTTATTGATGTCGCTGTTGTTGGATAGGACAGAGAGAAATGGAGAGAGGAGGGGAAGACAGAGAGGGGGAGAAAAAGATAGACACCTGCAGACCTGCTTCACCTCCTGTGAAGCGACCCCTCCTGCAGGTGGGGAGCTGGGGGCTCGAACCGGGATCCTTATGCCGGTCCCTGCGCTTTGCTCCACCTGTGCTTAACCTGCTGAGGTACCACCCAAATCCCTATTTATTTGTTTTTATTGCAGCCAGGGTTGTCCTGGTGCTCAGTGCCAGCACTGGAAATTCAGCACACCCACACTTTGTCCTTTTTTCTATTTTATTTGTCATGACAGAGAGAAACTGAGAGGGAGGAGGAGACAGAGAGGGGGAGAGACAACTACAAACCTGCTCCACCATTTGTGAGGCTTCCTCCCTGCAGGTAGGGAGCAGGGGCTCAAACCCTGTAATTACACTTTGAAAAGAGACTTTCCAGGTCAGCAGGGCTCCCAAGCTGTGCTGAGCAGGGCACTGAGGGGCGAGTATGAGTTCCCTGGCTGGAAAGGGAGGCCGGAGCCAGAGTCCGGCTGAAATAGGGCTGGGCTCATGGTTAGTCTGCCCCCTCACTGCCCTGCTGCCCAGCCATTCCATCATGCTCTGCAGCACTGAGGGGATTTCTAGAGCCTTCCTGGAGGAGGCAGCTTGGCCTTGGGCACAGGCCTGGGCAGATGTCCTCAGAAGACATGCTGGATGAGTGTGGAGGCTGGTGGGGGAGGGTCTAGGGGTGGACGCCAGGCCGTGGGTCTGGGCAGAGCCTGCTCTCACTGGCTGACGAGCACTGTCACATTTCCCTCCAACTTGGGGACAGTGATGTCACCTCTGAGCTGGACCCAGGCCTGCACATCTTCGCTGTGGACTCTGGGAAGCGCAGGGCCAGAGCCCTCCCTGCAGACAGCCAGCCAGCACATGGCGCCAGACAGAGAGGGGCGGCCTTGGGCAGGAGGACCCAGTGACCGTCTGCTCCTGGGCTGCAGGCTCCGCCTGGTGGTAGTTCTCCAGAACCGAGAGGCCTAGGGTCCGAGCTCCACATCCCCACATGCTGTCCCCTCCACACACAACTCCCAAGGGATGTCCAGCTTACTTTCTTCAACGCTTAGAATGGATTCATTCCATCTCTTCATGAGAGAGAGAACCACTCTGGCATGGGGTGCTGGAACTCGAACTCACGCCTGCAAGTCTAGTGCTCTAGCCACTGTGCCACCACCTGGGCCCAGCCCAGGAGAGCTGAGAAGAGGCCAGGGACCATCTCCCCAACCCCTTTGCATGCAGTGGTGTTGTATGCTTTACATTGGGTTCTAGTTCTCCCCCGCCAAGAGAATTGGGTCAGTCCTGTTAATTTCGCGGCCCGCTTGGCCCCGCCCCTAGGAACCCCGCCAGAGTTTCAGAGTTCCAGAGTTGGAGAGGGTTCCTGAGTTCCAGAGTAAGGGAGAATGCTTGCGCCGCTGCAAAGAGACAGCAGAGTTCTGTTTGGTGATTAGTTTGGTTTAGTTTATGAATCGTTGTTCCTGAATAAAGAAATACAGCTTCCCTGCCCAGCCGTTGTCTCCGCGTCTCTGTTACCCGCCCGTGAAACTAGCCCACTCGGCTGGAGCCGCCGAAATTTTAACAACACAGTGGGACAACAGCTCCCAGGTACTGCTCAGCCCAACTTAGCTCCTAAAGCCAGGGGCTCCTAGAGAGTGTCGACCTGGTGGTGTACGCCAGGCCAGGGGTGGGGCCGCATGGACAGAGGTGCCATGGTGGCTGCTGACCTGTGAGGCTAGGAGCCAGGGAAACCAGTGGGGGCACACTGGCAGTGACAATGCCTACACCTGCCGGGCATCACTGAGCCTACCCTGGGCCTTGATGGCAGCTTCCTGCCAGGTGAGGCCATCATCCCCAGTCCTGTTTCTGCTGAATCTCCCTAGCCCCAGGGAGTGGGGAGGGCTGGGCACCCCACACTGCAGCTCTGGGAGGGGAGAGGGCCCCCAGGCTCCATGTCCCCCTGCCCCCAGCCTCCATGGTCCCCTGTTGCTCCCCCCAAGGCTGGTGCCCCCATGGGAGCCACTGACTATCAGCTTAGGCCTCTGGTTGTAGGTCCGAATGGCACTAAGCTGAGTGTCTTTCACAGGAGAGCTGGGGCGGGGGGGGGGGGGGGGGGGCGCTGGCTCCCACCTCATCCAGTTTCATGAGGGGCTGCCACAGCACCCCAGGGTGGCTGATGGCTGCTCTGTGGGATTCAGGGCCCTGGTCTGGGCTCAGGATGTGGCTGACCCATGGCCCAAGGTCTCCTACAGTCCCCCACATAACACCAGCCCCCCCATAACCCCCTGGCCTCTGGTCCCCTGGTCCCCTGGTCAGGCTGGCCCTACCACATAGCTAGAACTCCCAGGAATAGTCCAGCATCCTAAGCAGAGGAGATGGCCCCAGACCTACAGCCCAGGGGATGAGGAGGTAGGTCGGGGGACCCAATGACTCAACACCCCCAAAGACACCAGGACGAGGTCTCCTGCCTTAGCACACCAGATGTCAGGACAAGGTCCTCTGCCTTCCAGATGCCAGGACAAGGTCCTCTGCCCCCAGATGCCAGGACAAAGTCTTCTGCCCCCAGATGTTAGGACGAGGTCCTCTGCCCCCAGATGCAAGAACAAGGTCCTCTGCCCCCAGATACCAGAAGAGAGTCCCCTGCCCCCAGATGCTGGGGGACTGCCTGGCAGACGTGGTCAGTGTTGCCCCAGCCCCCAGCACTGTCTTTGCCCATCTGCTCAGTGTGGTCACTGCCAGGACAACTGCTGACCTTCTCTGTGTCTCATGGAGTGGGAGGTGAGGCAGTGGCCTGTGGACAGCCTCCGTCAAGGCCCTGCAGCCCACAGAGCCCTACCCATGGGACCCCCTTCCCAGACCCTGCCTTGCCCCACCCCCACTGGCCAAGAGCAGACCCCCCCCCCAGCTCCATGGCCCCACTCAGGTTGGAACTGTCCCCTCCCGGGGAGGACACACAAGAGCTAGGTGAGTCAGATGGGTGTCCCGCAGGGAGCCACAGTATTGTGGGCAGCAGCTGAACTGGGCACAGGCACACTGGCCCTCATGGCCTGGCCAAAAGCTCAGACTCTCCCCTCCGGCCCTGCCTGTGGAAACTTCAGGGGAAGCTTAAGGCATGAAGCAGTGTAGGGGTCCCTCCCTTCCCTCTCTAAGCACAGAGAGAGAAGCCTGGTGGTCCTACTCACCCCATTGCCCAGTCCCAGAGCCCTCCCAGGGAGTCAGAACCCCATGGCCCTCCCCCTCCTCAAGTGAGCCCAGCACACAGTAGGTACTCAGTACAAAGTCTCAGTACTCCCCCACCCCTGATAGGGTTGAGACCAGTGAAAGACCTGGCCCCCCAGACCTGCTGGGGTGTGTCCCCTCAAGTTAAGCGGCTTCTGAATCTCCCCCTGGAAGAATGGGGTGTCTGCTTTCCCCAGGGACATGTGAGTGTCATTGGCCACCCTGTACTGGGGTGTGAGCCCCCTCACAGCTCCAGGCCCTCTCTTCTCTCCACTTCACCTTCCTGGCCCCTGCCCAGTGTCAGAGACCAGCCTGAGAGCAGCATCACGCTGACCAAAGCAGGAGTGCTCACAAAACAGCCAGCAGCACCCTAGACATAGGACCTAGGTTCGAGTCCTGGCTCCACACAGAGCACTGGGGAGAAACCCTGGCTGGTGGAGTGGGGTCGGTGTCTCTTGTCTCTGAACCCATCTCTCCCCAGACACCCCTCCCCTTCATGCTGGTGGGATGGAGAAGCCACTCAGCCCTTTGGGGCTCACAGGCCCTGGAGGAGGGAGGGGAGGAGGGAGAGGGAGATGCAAGAGAAGGAGGTAAGAGGAGGGACGAGAGAGGGAGAGGGAAGAGGTGAGAGTGGAGAGGGAGGAGGGAAGGGGAGGTGAGGGAGGAGGAGGGGGAAGAAGGAGAGGAAGACAGGGGTGATAAAGAAGAGGGGGGGAGTTGGGCGGTAGTGCAGCAGGTTAAAAAGCACAAGGACCGGCTTAAGGATCCTGGTTCGAGCCCCCGGCTCCACACCTGCAGGGGAGTCGCTTCACAAGCAGTGAAGCAGGTCTGCAGGTTTCTCTCTTTCTCTCCCCCTCTGTCTTCCCCTCCTCTCTCCATTTCTCTCTGTCTTATCCAACAATGATGACATCAATAACAACAATAATAACTACAACAAGGGCAACAAAAGGGAATAAATAAATAAATATTTTTTTAAAATCTTAAAAAAAAAAAAAAGGAGAGGGGAGGACAGGAGGAGGAAAGGGAATGGGATGAGGGAGGGGAAGACAGGGGCAGGGGGTGGGGAGGCCCAGGCAGATGCTCTGAGACCCCTCCCCCAGGGGCTCTTACCCAGGAAGGGGTGTCCCCCAGGCCCCCAGGGCCAGGCCAGAGGGACTGTGCTTTCAGAAAAGGGGGTCTGTGGTGGGAAGGGAGTCCAGGGAGGAGGGGTAACAGAGACACCCAGGGGTGCAGCCCTGTCTCCCCAGCAGGAGGCCGAGGACTCAGGTTGGGGGGAGCCTGGCAGGGCCACCAGGAGGCTGGTGTGAGTGGATTAATCTGGGGTCTGTCCCAACAGGCTTGGTGGCACTGGGGTTTGCTCTAATTACAGGGAAAATAAGTTCTGGGACTTATGTAACCGGAGCCGCAGAGCTGAGACACCAGGCTGAGACAAAGCCTGCCCTCCACCAGGCTCCTGGCGGCTTGTGCTTCCTGGCCTGGGGGGCTGCTTTGCCCTGGCACGCCCAGTGCTGGGACTAAACCCAGGGCCTCGTTGCCCAGGGATTACTGGGCTCTCTCAGGAGGGGGACGTGGGCCTCGAACCCCTGCCCAGCGTGGAGTATTGAGGTGGGGCAGAATGGAGGAGGCGTGTTCAGGATGACAGAGAGGGGAGGAAGGTTCTGGAAGATGCAGGCCAGCAGGGCAGGATGGTGCTCTGGGTAGCTGAAATCAGCCTGGCCAGCCAAAACCTAGTGCTGGAGGGCAGGGTGCACAGGGGACCCTGGGCTGGGAAGGCCCCCCAGCAGGCCGCTACTGCCCCCCCCCGGGGGGCCCGGGCCAGAATCCTCGTGCCCTGGCGATCTCTTCCGCGTGACACCAACCACAACCGGTCACATGCTGAAGCTGAGCGGGAGGTCTGGATGAAGTTCTCAGCGGCCCCCAGAGAGATAGGACTGGACGCCTCTGTAAGGGCTCCTGGGCTGAGGGGACCCCAGCCTGTGACCACTGCCCCACCAAGTGGATGCTCCCTGCAAGGAGCTGGGCTGCACCCACCTTGCCCTGCACACAGGATAGCTCGAAGGGTGGACACAACTGCCAACAGGCTGTCCCCAGAGGATGTTGCAGATTGGCCTGGAGTCACCGGGCTTGCAGCTTCCATCCTAGGGGCCACTTCCTGGTGGGGGGTGGGGTCGGGAGAGGTGGAGTCCTAGCACTAGGCCTCTCAGAGCCACCCAGAGAGTGGCCCCTGTGAGCTGAGCCAGGAACACCCTCAGATTACAGCACAGCTGCAGTGTGACTGTCCCCCTCCCCAGGGCCTCCCTGGGTCCCTGTGGGGGAATGTCCCTCAGGCAAGGAGGGTCCCCTGGGCCAGTAAACCACCCCCCCAGGCTGCTTGGGAACAGCTGCCAGGGGCAGGTGACAGCAGTCCTGCCCCCCCCATCCCCAGCCAGGTGGGGCTGTCTGCTCCCTGGTGTGTCCTTGCCTCCTGGCAACCTTGTCCAGCCCCCAGGAGGCGGGTCTGAGTGCCCCCACAGCAAGAAGGAAGGGGCTGGGATGAGCCTGGGACTTGGCAGGACCTGCTGCAAGGCCTGCTGGGTAATGGGGGCCACCCTCAGTTGCAGCATCAAAGCTGCAGCCTTGGAGTTTCCCTGAATGCGGAATGGGTATGGGGTGTTGGGCACAGGGATCTGGGCACAGGGTTGCTGGCATTGGGTGCTGGGTATAGGAATCTGGTACAGGGTGCTGTGCTCGGGGATCTGGCACTGGGTGCTGACACTGGGTGCTGGTTCAAGGTACTGACACTAGGTGCCAGGCACTGGGTACTGGCTCAGGAAGTGGGGAAGCTTCTGGAAGGACGGCAGGCATGTTCCCTACCTGCACCTCCAGGCTCTCAGTCACCAGGGGTCACAGCCAGGGCCCCCGAAAAAGCTTTGAATATGGGACCTGGTGGGTGGTGCTGAGGAGGAAAGGGGCACCCTGCACCCCAAAACTGAGTCCTGCACCCCTGACCCCCAGCCTACAGGATGAACCCCCTGACCTCAGTCCACGTGAGGCTGCCTCCCAGAACTTTCTACTGGGTAGGAGGGGGCACTGGTGCGGGGTGCAAGCTGGGGAAGGGGGCACTAGTACAGAGAGACCCTCCTCTGAGGGATAAGCAGGGGGAGGGGAAGGTGGGGCTAACATTCTGGACCTCCCCACCCCATGCCAGAGGATTCTTGTTTTTTCTCTCTCTGGAAATAAATTCACCTTTTTTGGGGAGAAAAACCCTGATTTTTTTTTTTTCTACAAGGTGAAGAGAAATGGGAGGGAGGAGCCTACAGATGGGCGGGCACTCGAACCAGGGTCCTAAGTCACTGCTGTACCCCTCACCCTGGTAATGCATGTTTCACAGAAGGTTCACACAGAAAACCCTTTTGCAAGGGGTTGGGGGGGCCGTTGGAGGGGCTTCTGGCATGTCCTGCTGCAGAACCAGGGACGGGGGCGGGGGGCGGGGGAGGCACAGGGGGCTGTTCGGGAGGCTCCCACCCCTCCCCCTCTCTGAGGAGGCGGCCACCTGAACAGGTGTTTTGGGACAACAGGACATAAACTGCAGTCCGAGGGGAGGACACGGGATCAACCAGCCTGAGGGAGGTGCTTGTCAACCTCCACCCCTCCACACACCTCCCCTCCTCAACCCTCTCCATTTCCTCCTCCCCTTCCTTTCCCTCCCTCCCCCTCCTTTTACCCCTCCCCTTCCTCCCTCTCCTTTCTCTTCCCCCTTCTCTCCCTCCTTCCCCTCTTCCCCTCCTCCCTCTTCCTCCCTCCACTTCCATCTTTCTCCTCTCCCCCCTCCCTCCACTTCCATCTTTCTCCTCTCCCCCTCCTCTTTGTCCCCCTCTTCCCTCCCTCCCCCTCCCTCTCTCCTTCTCCTAACTTTCCCTCCCCACCCCCTCTCTTCCCCTCTACCTCCTTCCTTCTCCCCCTCTCCACCCTTCCCTCACCCCCTACTCTTACTCCTCCCTCCTCAGGTCCTGAGGGGAGCTGCCCTGCTTTGTTTATTGTCTGGGAGCTGGGAATACTTTGAATTGTTGTGTTTGGGGCAGAGGGAGGGAAATGGCCAGACCAGGGGTGTGGCAGGGCAAGAATCAGGCCTTAGGGTCTGCCTGGGGGGCGGGGTGAGGGCACCCGGGGCCAAGGGTTCTCCTCAGAGACCTACATTAGCATTTCTGCAGCCTAGTGCCCAGTTAAGTAAAGATTTCTAAAATGAGGGTTTTGTTTTTTTAAAGATTGCTGTGGGCAGCTGGAGTAGAGAGGCAGGGCCCCACCTTGGGCCCGGGACTATGCATTCCTGGGCCCTGGACTGTGCATTCCTATGACATTTCTGGTAGTCCCCAGGTGCTGCTGCTGGCAGGGGTCTACCCCCCACCGCCCTCCCTGATGGCTCCCAGGGGGACCTTTTGCCCAGGGCTGGTCAGGAATTTGGAAGGTGCACCCCCTCACACACCCAGCCTGAGAATCTGCATGAGCACAACAGCCGCAAGGGTACTAGAGACTACGGGGGGGGGGGGGGGTGGGGGTGCAGCTTGGGCTGCAGATGGGGAAACTGGGGCCCCAGAAAAGGGTCCCCCAGGTGCAAGAACACTGGGAAAGCCTCAGGGTTTGGGCCCAGGTATTTCTGGGATCTCCAGGGAGGGATCCCCATCTGGGGCCTAGTCCTGCCCCCCTAACACCTCCCCCCAGCAGCCTCAGACACACAAAGGACCAGGAACCAGGGTGGGCTGCTGGGGGCCAGTGGGGCCAGGGAGGTTCAGTGGGACCAGGAAGGGTCAGTGAGGCCAGGGAGGGCTAATGTGGGGAGCCCAGGGAGCTGAGGCTCAGGAGAGAGGGGCTGCCCCGTGGACAGGGGCTCTGGTCTGAATGTAGCAGCAGCAAAGGTCCTGGGGCTGGAGGAGACAGGCTGAGGCGAGCCAGAGCCCACAGGGCTGGGCAGGGGGACTGAAAGACCACTGGCCACTGGGGTGGGGGGCAATGAGACTTGGGATGGGGGCTGAGAGGCCGCTGGCCTCTCTGGGGAGGATGTTGAAGCTGGGCTTGTCTGAGAAGCCCCTGGGGGGATGCTGAGGCTGGAAGGGGCTAAGAGGCCCCTGGGGGAATGCTGAGGCCTAGGGTGGGGGGCTGTTCCCCCAGAGGGCTGGCTCCAGCTGAAGGGTCTCAGGGTTTGATCTGTGGTGGTTATGAGGGGAGTGTTGGCATGGCTCCACCTGTGAGCAGCCCCCACCCCCGCAGCCCCACAGGGAGCCAAGGCTGGTCTGGATACCCCCTCCCTCCAATATTTCAGCCAGGCTGAAGACCTGTTCTCTCTCCTCTCTGGGGCCAAGTTAACGGGTGCTTGACTTAAAGGAACTTGCTGAAAGAGCCAGGGGAGGGCAGGGAGGAGCCCCTCACACCACACCCCCCTCCACCACACCACCACCAAAATAGCATCACCACCCACCCTCACCCCCACCTCTACCATAACACCTTCACCAATACCACCATACCACCATACCAACAACACCTCCAGCGACACCATAATAGCAGTATCACTTCCACCACGGATGAGTGGTGGATGGGTGAATGAATGCATGCTCTGGGACCCTGCTCCCTTGAAGGTCTCCCCCTACCCCCACAGCCCCTGGACAGATCCACTTTCCCAACCAGAGGGAGGGGCTGGCATTGCAGCCCTGTGGGTCCCCATGCCCAGTGGGCAAGGTCTAGGACCTCAGGCCTGTGCCACCCACCTGCCTGGCCCCTGAGTGGCTGTGGTCCAGGCTGTGGGAGACCAGTAGCAGAGGGTGCTGAGAGGCATGGACAAAGGTCAGCAAGGCCTCAGCCTGGCACTCACTGGAGGGGACCTGAATGTTGGACCCTGTGCCTGGCACCTGGCCCGAATCACTGCACCAGGCAAGTGGCTCTGAGAAGCAGGGAGACTGAGGCAGGAGAGGCCATGTGGCCCCTCCAGGCACATAGCAGCAGGGCTTGGGACCCAGGTGCCCAGCATAGCCTCATGGCCCACAGGTGGCACTGGCTTGGCCCACAGGTGGCACTGGCTTGGCATATAGGTCCATCTGTTGACAGGTGCCCTGCCCCCTCCAGGCAAGAGGAGCTGGGCCCTGGCCCAGCCAAGGGTTTTATCCAAAGTCCAGGATCGATGTGGCAGGATTCCTGCCAGCAGCCGTGGAGAGAAGTGCCCATACACTTTCTCTGGCACCCAGGCCCTTCTGCACCTGCCTGCCTGCTGGCTGCCTCCCTGAGTCCATCTTCACTCAGAACCCAGCTGCCCATGAAGATGCACCTTTGGGCCCTGAAGCCCCCTCCTGCTGCCCACTTGCTGCTCCTTGGAGCTCAGCTGTCTCAATGGCAGGAGTGTGAGCTGCAGGCAGCACTGGGAGCCTCAGCTTTGGACCCCAGCACCTCAAGGAGGCCGAGGTTCCCTGACCCAGGCGGTGGCGGGCAGGTCGGGTGGCGTGGCTGGTGACCCTCCTCTGCACATTTCATTTTTTCTGGAGAATCCCGATGTTTGGGCCAGAGAGACAGGCAGCAGGCAGGGGGAACCCCAGCACCACCCGGGAGGAGCCAGGGCACTGGGGGAGGCTCAGGTGTGCCAGTGCTTTTTGCTCCCCATCTGCCTCACAGGGCAGAGTGAGCATGGGCCCTGCGCCAGGCGAGAAATAGGTGCAGACTCAAAGGGAGGCCACCTAGATGCCAGTGTCTCCTCCAGTCCTCTCCAGTTACTTACTTCGTTTTAAGATTTTATTTATTAACACAAGATAGAGAAGAAGGAAGGGGAGCAGACTCAGCGCCCTCTCACAGCGCCACCTCCAGGCCCTTTTTCATTTATCAGGAGAGAGAACCAGAGCATCAGTCTGCAAGTGCTGCCGGGACTGGACCAGGGCCTTTCAGATACAACACTAGTCACTGCGTCCCCAACCTGCCCTAAAACCCTGCCCTCTGCCCCCCACTACTGCTCTCTGCCCCTGCCTACCCTGCTCTCTGCCCTGCCCTCTGTCCCCAGGAGCTTGGTTTGGGCCCCGGGTTCCGGTTCCTCTCACTAGAGGGTGTAGCCCCTGGAGCTACACTCTGGATGAATGACCTTGGCTTGGCACTTAATTTCTCCGTGACTCAGTTTCCCATTCTGCAAAGTGGGGTCACCTAATGGCAGCCTCAGAGGAGCACAGAGCTCTGGCTCAGAGGGAAAAGCAGGTCCCAGCTTGGTCCCCTGGGTCGCTGGTGATAACTCACTTCCCTCCCCCTCTCCTCCTAACCTCAAGGCCAGAACAACCCCCCCACCCCATAAGGCAAGAGCCCCCAGGAACTGCAGCCCCCCTCAACAACCTTTTCTCTTGTTAATCATTCAGTGACCCCCCACAGGTGGGACCTTCCTGTTTGTCTGACTCCTGGCACCTGGGTGCCTGCTCAGGACACTCAGGACCCCACTGGGGACACATTTCAGTTCCAAAGGATTATTCACTTCATTTTAATAAGGGGAGAGAGGGAGAGAAAGGTAGGGAGGGGGCCAGGGAGAGAGAGAAAGGGGAAGAAAGAGGGAGATAGAGGGAGAGGGAAGGAGAGGTGAGACAGAGAGAGGAGAGAGACAGGGAGAGAGGGAGAGGAGGGGGGGAGAGAGGGAGGGGATTATTCACTTCATTTTAATGAGGGGGACATGACCCATTGCCCTGAGGCTCTCACTCAGGGATGAGCTGCATCCAGGCTCTGCCCCTTGGACTCCTGCCTTGGATGCCAGGCCCCAGGGGGACCCAAGATTGGGCACCAAGGGATAGAGTCAGCACCCTGGAGGGATAGGGGACAGGGTCAGTACTCTGGGGTGGCAGGGCACAGGGTCAGCACTCTGGGGGAGGGCAGAGGAAACACCCTGGGGTGATGACCTGTTCTCCCAGTGTCTCTGCCCCGTCTGTCTTGTATTCTCACTGTAACTCTCATCCCCTTGTCTCTCCCTCTGAATCTCTCACTGTCTTTCTCCCTCCTGTGTCTCTCTGAATGAAGCAGTCCTGGAGGGCCAGTCCTGAACCAGCCTCACTCTGTCACCCCATTCCCAGCCAGTCCCCCGCTTGACAGGCCTAGTGCCATCCGGGAGGACTCACTCACCCAGCCCTGGTCTCTTCACTTGCACAATGTGAACAGTGCTGGGGCTAGTGGGTGCCCCTGGGTGCCTGACTGTCTCTGGCTCCCACCCCCGGCCTCTACAGGGAAGAAGGAGGCTGAATGGCCAGTGTCTACTGGGCTGAGGGGAACATGTTAGAGGACCAAGCTTCATCTCTGCAGAGGTCTCTTCACCCTGTGTCTCTCTCCCAGAGTCTTTCAGTGTCTCTACCCTCCATGTCTCACTGTATCTCTCATCCCCTTGTCTGTGTCTCTCTCCATATCTGTGTCTCTCCCTCTGAGTCTCTATATTTTTCCCCTTCTGTGTCTCTCCCACTCTGTGCCCCCCTCCCCCGTGTATTTGTCTCTCTCTGAATAAAACAGTGTCCTGGAGGGCCAAGCCACCCTGCATAACTTGCCAATATTCATGTCCATTTCACAGACGGGAAAATCGAGGCTCAGAACTGCCCCCCAAAGGCCACCAGCTAGCTCCCAAGGGCCCTCCCCACCTGGCATGGGGGCCCTGCAGGGGCAGCCTGGGGCAGGGTCCCCGGGTCCCTAGGGTTGCCCCATAGCTCACCCAGAGCCAGGTGAGCCTCCAGGGGGCAGGAGGGTCTGGGGAGGTGTTTGGAGGTGTGGGGCCTGGGGTTTGGGGGTACTTGGAGGTGGGGGCAGAGGGGAGGCAGAAGCGTGGGCCTAGGGCCCAGTGCAGGGTGGGGGTAGATGGTGCCAGGGCTCCTGCTTGGGGCAGTGTGTGTGTGGGAGCTGGAGGTTGGGGTTACAGGAATGAACAGTTCAAGGCCCGGGGCGCATGGGGGAGTGCTGGAGTGCAGGGCTGGGGGTATGGGGTGCAGAACTAGGGCCTTGTGGAGGGAAATGGGGGGCTGGGGGTGGGGTGGCGTGTAGGGCTGACCCCAGGTGGAGCTGGCAGAGGCGCAGGGATGGGGGTGCCGGTGCTGGGTGGGCTGAGGTGTGCAGGGGCTCTGGCTTGGGGGGGCTTGAGGACTCAAGGGGCAGTGCAGGGGCGCGGTGGTGGGGCTCGTGGGAAGGCGGTAAGGAATCGCGGGCACGTGGTTAGCGAGTCGGGAGCCGGGGGTCTCGGGTTGCGAGGGGGTCCCGTGCGGGTCTCAGATGCAGAGCCCGGGGTGCTGGGCACCGAGCGCAGGTCGTGCGGTGCAGATGTGGGGTGCAGGCCTCAGGGTGCAGTGCTGGGGTGCAGGGCCCAGTTCTCGGAGTGCAGGTCTGGGGGTGCATGTCTTTTGGTGCAGAGCCCGGGGCTCAGGGCTCAGGTTTCGGGGTGCAGGGCTCGGGTCTGGTGGTGCAGGTCTCCGGGCGTGGGTCTGGGGGCGCGGATTCCAGCTGGCGAGCGGCGGGAGCAGTGCGCGCCCCCGGCCTTTGTGCGCCGCTCCCGTGCGCGCCCCGGGCCCCGCCCCCAGCCCACTCGGGCCCGCCCTCGGTCCCGCCCCCGGCCCGTCCGGCCCTGCACCCGGTCCCGCCCCGGCCCCATCCAGACCCCGCCTACGGCCCACCAGGCACCGCCCACAACCCTCCAGACTCCGCCCACGACCACCTAGGCCCCACCCCCAGCCCCGCCCCCGCGCTGGTATTTTTCCACCGGCGGGATGGGCGCTGCGGAGCAGACAACGGCGACGAGCAGCCGCGCCCGGACCCGCCGGCCTGCACCCCGGGCCCGCACCCCGCACCCCGCACCCCGGGCCCGCACCCCGCTCCTGAGACCCACACCTCGAAACCCGGCTGCACCCCGAGACCCGCGCCAGCCGCCCAGCCGCAGGTAGCCCCCCTGGCCTCCACCCCCGCCCCCTTCATTGTCCCCACTCGGACCTGCGGCCGCAGGTGCGTGTCCACTGCCGCGGGCACCCGTGGCCGGGGGTGTGCCCGCCCTGCCCCTCCCCCTCCGCTCCCGGCCCCGTCCCCTCCCCTCCTCGTCCCCATCCCTGTCCCCGCGTGTGGCTCCTGAGCCTGTGGCTGAGAGTCCACGGGGACCCGGGTGTGAGAGGGAGACAGAGACGGAGAGACAGAGAGGCAGAGAGACAGAGCGCGCGCGCCCAGACCTGGCGCTGCACGTGTGTCCCCAAGCATGGCGCTGGGTTTGCCGGCCGGCACTGGGGTGTCCCCGCCGCGTTTGGGCCAGAGGCTCAGCGTTGGTCGCCCCTGCCCAGCACTGGGGCTACCTGGATGTGTCCGGGGGCCGTGTCCAGGGGGCACGTCCAGGGGCCGTTCCAGGGGGATGTGTCCAGAGGGCCGTGTCCAGGAGGCATGTCCAGGGGCCGTGTCCATGGGCTGTATCCACGGGCTGTGTTCATGTGCCAGTGTCCAGGGGCATGTCCAGGGCCCGTGTCTGGGGATGTGTTCAGGGGGCATGTCCAGGGGGCCGTGTCCAGGGGCTGTGTCCAGAGGGCATGTCCAGGGAGCTGTGTCCAGAGGGCCGTGTCCAAGGGGCATGTCCAGGGGGCATAACCAGGGGCCGTGTCCAGAAGGCCGTGTCCAAGGGGCATGTCCAGGGGGCCATGACCAGGGCCCATGTCTAGTGGTTGTGTCCAAGAACTGTGTCCAGGGCCTGTGTTGGAGGGCTAGGTCCAGGAGTTGTGTCCAGGGGATCTGTGTCCACGGCAGCTGTGTCCAAGGCGCCTATGTCCAGGGTCTTTGTCCGGGGGCCGTGTCCAAGGTGTATGTCCAGGGTTTGTGTCTGGAGGCCGTGTCCAGGGGCTCTGTGTCCAGAGAATCTGTGTCTGGGAGCTGTGTCCAGGTGGGGGACAGTGCTGGGCTGTCCCAAGGACAGGGAGTGAGGCTGAGCAGGCAATGGGCAGGCCAGCGAGACACGTCCTCCTCTGGACATCCCTTCCTGGGGTTCCTCTTTTTGAGTGGAGCCTCTTGCCTCCTCCCTCCGGGATGTCCTCCCCAAGCCGGGGCGAGACTGAGGGGCCTGGGCAGCCGCCGGGCAGTGAGGGAGGCGTGTGCCGGGCAGGTGCTATTTTAGTCACTGCCAGGCCTCTGCCAGGTCTCAGCCTCCCCCAGGACCAACCCCCAAGCCCGGCACCCAGTCTGCTCCCTGCCTGAATTGATCAGCTGGGAGCTGGGCCTGGGGTCCCCGTGGCCCGGGGGACGGGCCTGGGCACCAGGGTGTCATGGAGATCTTTTTAAAAATTTTTCTAATTTTTTTTTCTTGGCTGGAAGGGAGGGAGCTCATTCAGAGTCTCCCCGCCAGAAAGAGTTTATTTTTATGAGAGGGAGCGGGTGAGCACTTAGCAACGGCACCCGCCTCCCTCTGCCCGGCTCCTCTGCCCTGTGGTGGGCAGGAGGCTAGGGGGCGGGGTGGGGTGTGGCCTGGGTAGGGGGCGGGGCAGGGTGCTGGCTGCCAGCCCCTTGGGGAGGCCCGACCTGCAGCTGACCTTGAGTTGCCCCCAGCCTCCGTCTCCCTATCTGCAGAATGGGCAGGGCAGTAGAGCTGGTGGCAGTCCTGTGGCCCGAGGGCCGAGTCCAGGCTCTGTGCTTCTGTCCCACCAGGCAGTGGGTGGGTGACCTTGTCCTTTACGGTCATCGAGGGCCTGGCAAGGGTTGCGGGGCGTCCTTGAGGGGATGGGCAGATGAGGCGGTAAGCTGCCATAAGCTGGGCTCAGCCTCATCATGAGGCCGATCACAGCCAGGTGGCTGGCGTCCCAGGGGGACACATTTGGGGTGCAGCCCGGGGCCCAGCTCCCTGCAGCCACCATTCCAGGCCCATTTCACAGACAGGCCAGCTGTGGACAGTGGGTATGGGAGCAATAAGCAAGGAGATGCCTAGAGTGCACGACCCAGGGGTGAGGGGAGGTGAACTGGCAACTGCCCACACCCACTTCTGCACCAACTGGGGACATCAGCTTGCTCCCACCTGCTGCCCTTTGAAGGGCCCGAGACTCCCTGGCCACTCCAGGCTGAAGCCTCTGGGGCTGGTGGGACTGGGCAGCCCCACAGGCCACCCATGGATGACTACAGCTGGCCACGAGCCGGGGCCTATGGTAAAGGGAAATGTCTGGGAAGATGGGCCTGTGGCCGCACGTGGGAGCAGAGACCTGGGAGCCGCCATCCACTCACCCTCCGTGGGGGTTTGGGCAGACATTGGCCTTCGAGGAGCTCTGACCGCTCCAGGGGGACAGACGGGATGGGAGGGGAGGGGACAGGACAGCATGGAGGAGCTGGTGGCCCCTGGAACAGCAAGGCTGTGACACAGGCAGGGGGTACCGGCTGGCATGGGGAGGACCCTGCCCCAGGCTGCATCCAGCCACTAGGCCAGGAAGGGTGAGGCCCCAGCCGGGAGGCCAAGGGTGGCCAGCTGCTGCTGTCCAGGGTGCAGACCTTTCTGTGCCAGCTACTCGCCTCGGGCCCTTTGTCAACACGGGTGCAGGCTGGGCATGCCGTCGCCTGAGTGGGCACCCTGCCCGCTGCCTGCTGGGCTGCCCCCAGCACGCGCCGGCCTCACTCGGCTGCATCCCTCACTCAGCTGCATCCGTCTGTCTTGGCGGCCACCCACCTGGCCACCCACCCGCCATCCTCCTCGGGGGCTGAGCTGTGTTGGGGGGGGGGGGGCAGAGGGAATGTTCAGGCCATCCCTTGAGCTTGAGCTTGGGCTCCACCACCGATTGTGAAAACCCAGCCAGGGTCAGGGAGGGGAGGGGACAATGAAAGGAGCTGGGGTCTGGGAGGGTGGTGGTGGGGGGAGACTGGGGGGAGCAGGAGGGGGTTGGGGGTAATGGGGGGGGGCTCTGGGGGAACGGGACAGAGGTGATAGGGGAGCGGGGAGATGGGCTGGGGATTGGAGAACAATAGAAAGACTGGGGGCCGGGGGGCAGAGGGGACAGGGAGACAGGGACCAGGAGGATGGGAGGCAGGGGATAGTGGGACAGGGAACCCATGACTCAGCTAGACATGGAATGGCATGATGAATCCAGATCCCTAGGTCCACCCCTCCTCCACACCTGGGAATCTGTATTTCTATTTAAAACATTTAAAAAAGGATGAGTAGAATCAGCAGGCAGTGATCCTTGTCCAGTCCATGGGTCTGGACAGACGTGACCACCTGGTGACTGTCCCCAGCAGAGCGGGACACTAGCTCCCGCATGGCCCGGTGCTGCTCTGCCCTCCAGGGCCCTGAGTTTGAGTCTGCAGGTGTGTCTCCTTGAGCTCTGTCTTGCCCACCTGGTGTCCTCCTATGTGTGGAGGCCTGTCACAGCCCCTCCTGGAGCCTGAGTTGCCACCCACTGTCCTCGGAGGACACTGGGTCACCCCGCTTGGGGCTGTGATGGAGCTGCTGTGCATGTCTGGTCCAGTCCTGTGGAAGCATGTTGGACGTGTGTTTTTGTTTCCTCCCTGGCCAGGAGGCTGGGCCCTGAGAGAGGCATTTGCCACCTTTGTGAGAAACTGCTAGTGGATGCTTATCTCTGTGGGGAGAGACAGAGAAACAGAGAGAGTGGAAGAGACCACAGTACTGGGGACAGTTCCCACACATGCCACAGCAGTGCACTGTCCCAGTGAGCTATTCTGCCAGCCCCCACTTGACTCTTTTTTTTTTTTAAGTATTTTATTTACTTTTACATTAATGAGATACAGAGAGAAAAACACAGAAACACGAGAGCCCTGCTCAGCTCTGACTGATGGTGGTGCTGGGGATTGAACATGGGACCTTTGAGCCTCAGGCAGTAGGGTCTTTTTGCAGACCCCTGTGCTGTCTCCCCAGCCCCATAATTCTTTTTTTAAATCAATATTATCTTTTATTTGATAGAGACAGTTATAAATCAAGAGGGAAGGGGGAGATAGAGAAGGAGAAAGACAGACACCTGCAGACCCGCTTTACCACTTGTGAAGCGACCCCCCTACAGGTGGGGAGCCAGGGGCTTGAACTGGGGTCCTTGCTCCAGTCCTTGTGCTCCACACCACGCGCACTTAACCCACTGCACTACTGCCCAGCCCCCTCCCTGTGATTCTTTTTTAAAAACAGAAATAATCCTCTTTTTAGCTGCTAGGGCTTCAGGCCCTTGGTGACCCCTTTACATGACGTTTTCTAGAGAGAGGTGAGAGGCAGAGAGGAGGCCCCACAGCTCCAGACACCTCTCCTTTTGTGAAGGGGAAGGGGGGCCCGTGTGGTGTCCGGGGTTCAAACCCTCGTCCTTGCACATGGTAAAGTGTATGCTCTACCAGGTGCCTTATCCACCAGCCCTTGAAAAACCAGCTTTTGTCTGTGGAGTCTGGCTCTGGCCTCTGGCTCACTGCACCCCATGAGGTCCCAGCACTGGGGATTGTCTGTCCTCTTTATTCATCTGTGGTTCTGGGGCTTTGCACCTGCACAGTTCTGCCACTCCCTGTTCAGCCTTTTGTCTCTTAATCTGAGAGAGACACAGAGACAGAGGCACCCCAGCACTGGCTCCAGCCACGGTGCCCCTTTCTGGAACCTTGGGCCTGAGAAGGCAGGTGTTCTGCTGGCTGAGGTATCTCCTGGGCCCAGGAATTCACCTCAAGTCAGGCAAGACCACACACACATAGTGAGCGCTCCAGGGCCTTGGGAGACAGACATGGAGGCACGGTCTGGTCTCCAGTTTGCACACCTATCTCCACTGTTCCATAGTGTTGGTGGTGGTGGTGATGTTGGTGGTGATGAGAATGGTAACAGTGCTGGTGGTGATGGTGATGATGATGATGGTAGTGGAGGTGATGAGGATGGTAACAGTGCTGGTGGTGGTGGTGGTGATGATGGTTGTGGTGGTGGTGATGATGGTGGTGGTGGTGATGTTGGTGGTGATGAGGATGATAACAGTGATGGTGGTGGTGGTGATGGTGGTGGTGGTGATAGTGGTGATGGTGGTGGTGATGATGGTGGTGGTGGTGATGATGGTGGTGATGATGATGATGATGATGGTGGTGATGATGATGGTGGTGGTGATGATGATGGTGCTGGTGGTGATGATGGTGGTGATGATTATGATGGTGGTGGTGATGGTGGTGATGATGATGATGGTGGTGGTGATGGTGATGATGATGATGGTGGTGATGATGGTGCTGGTGGTGATGATGGTGGTGATGGTGGTGATGGTGCTGGTGGTGATGATGGTGGTGGTGATGATGATGATGATGGTGGTGGTGGTGATGATGGTGGTGATGATGGTGCTGGTGGTGATGGTGGTGATGGTGCTGGTGGTGATGATGGTGGTGATGGTGATGGTGGTGGTGGTGATGGTGGTGATGGTGATGGTGGTGATGATGGTGGTGATGGTGCTGGTGGTGATGATGGTGGTGGTGATGATGGTGGTGGTGATGATGGTGGTGGTGGTGATGGTGGTGGCGGTAGTGGTAGACACAGAGACAGAGGCACCAGTATGAGCACCAATGAGCCAGGAAGCATGGGGCTGGCCCAGTGCTCATACTCCATGGCTTCATGCTCAGTGTGGCCTGTGACTCAGTTTACTCATCTACCCAGCAGGGCCCCTGCCTCCTGGTTCTAGGCCCCCAGCTCCCAGCACCTTAGACCCCCAACCCCAGGACCCTGCCTCTGCTGTCCACTCAGTGAAGGAAGGCAGATATGGGGAAGGACTCAAACCCGGGACCCCACGCACACAGACCCCAAGCTCATGGCTGAGCCACCTTGGCTCCACTCATGCACATGGTCACCCCGCTGCCACTGTCCCAGCTCCAGGGGAGCCCTGCGCACCTGAGGGCCCCCGGTAGGGGTGCAGTAAGACGTTGTGGTGTGCAGTGGGTGCTGTGGGCTGCAGTGGTAAATGTGGGGTAGTGATGCAGTGGGTGCAGTGATGCTACAGGGTGCAGTGATGCTGTGGGGTGCAGTGGAATATCATGGACTTCAGTGGTGCAGTGGATGTGCAGTGATTCAGTGTGGTGCAGTGATATGCTGTGGGGTGCAGGGTAATATCATGGGGTTCAGTGATGCAGTGAGTGCTGTGGGGTGCAGAAGGGTGCAGTGTTGTATTCTGGGGGTGCAGGGTAATATCATGGGGTTCAGTGATGCAGTGAGTGCTGTGGGGTGCAGAAGGGTGCAGTGTTGTATTCTGGGGGTGCAGGGTAATATCATGGGGTTCAGTGATGCAGTGAGTGCTGTGGGGTGCAGAATGGTGCAGTGTTGTATTCTGGGGGTGTAGGGTAATATCATGGGGTTCAGTGATGCAGTGGGTGCAGTGATGCAGTGGGATGTGGTGGGTTGCAATGGGGTGTAGTGACAGCCGGGCCCACCCTGCTGCCTGGCTGCAGCTGCTGACACTGCCCAGTTGGACCCCAGTCCTCTCTTGTGCCACCTCCAGTGGGGACGCTCCAGGCCAACAGGGGACAGTCCCCTCCTGCTGCCCATGAGCTCTCTGCCTACTCAGTGGCCTCTCCTTTGGGGGACCTCTACCTCAAGGGCCCTGTGTTTCCGTTCTGGCATTTAGGGAGAGCTCAGCCTGCTCCAACCTCCACAGAGCTTTCCTGGTGCCAGTCATGGCACTGCCCTGTGGTGCCGGGCCTCGAACCTGGGTTCTTTCGTGTTCTCCCCACACCCTGGACTAGGGCCCCCAGCAGGTGGGAATCACACAAAGACAAGGCGGCCTCTCTGCTCTGGCTCTGGGTCCAACATGGATTCCCAAAGTGTAAGTGGCCGCAACCTCTCGAATGTCTGGGTGGGGGTTTAGGGGAATGGCCTCCAGGTGGAGGGTCTGTGGCTGCTCTGGGGTCTTCACCTAGACCCTGGCCCGGCTTTGGCCCACTGAGCATGGAAACAGGTGCTGAGGGCACGCTGTGCACTCCCCACGGTGGCATCCCATGAGCACCTCTCCTTTAGCTGCTCCTCCCCCTTTCTCTCCCTCCCCATGTCCCTCTTTCCCTTTTCTCTCCCTCCCCCTTTTCTCTCCCTCCCCCCCTCTCTGCCTCTCCCCCTTTCTCTCCCCACCTCTCTGATGTGGAAATGGAAAGATTGAGGAAAGCACCGGTGACTGACTGGCCCTTTTGGCTCAATAAGAAATAGAAGTGGGGGAGTCAGGTGGTAGCGCAGCGGGTTAAGCGTAGGTGGTGCATAGTGTAAGGACCTGCTTAAGGATCCTGGTTCGAGCCCCAGACTCCCCACCTGCAGGGGGGTTGCCTCACAAGCGGTGAAGCCAGTCTGCAGGTGTCTTTCTCTCCCCCTCTGTCTTCCCCTCCTCTCTCCATTTCTGTCCTAATGACGACATCAATAATGACAACAACAATAAAAAACAAGGGCAACAAGGGAAAAAATAAATAAAAAACTCCACAGTTAAAAAAAAGATATATAGAGGTACTGGGTGGTGGTGTACCTGGTTGAACGCACATGTTACAGTGCACAAGGACCTGGGTTCAAGCCCCAGCCCCCACCTGCAGGGGGAAAGCTTTGCGAGTGGTGAAGCAAGTCTGGAGGTAGGTGTCTCCTTTTCTTTCCCTATCTCCCCTCCTCCTCTCAATTTCTGGCTGTCTCTATCCAATAAATAAATAAAGATAAAAAAATTAAAAGAAATAGAAGTAGGGGGCCAGGCAGGGCTACAACCAGTAGGACGCACATGTCACCATGCTCAAGGACCCAGGTTCGAGCCCCTGCTCCCCACCCACAGGGGGGAAGCCTCACAGTGGTGAAGCAGGTCTGCAGGTGTCTCTCTCTCTCTCTCTCCCTCTATCTCCTCCTCCTCTCTCAATTTCTCTCCTGTCAAATGGAATGGAAGGGAAAATGGCCACCAAGAGCAGTGGATTCCTCATGCCGGCACCAAGCCCCAGGGATGACTAACAGATTTATGCCAGGCCCTTTACCACTGACCCCAGGGCGCTGTCCTCAGCCTGGCTCCTGGAGCAGAAGTGGTCCCCGTGGCCTCACCAATGGTGTGGGCTCTGCCTGCCCAGGGCTGCACTTGCAGAGCCATAGTTGGACTCTAAGGGGCTTGCAAGGTGTCCTGGGTAGCATCCACAGGGGTGTCAGCTTGGTTGCCGGGCCTGTGGGGTCTCAGTCCCTCAGGGGATGCCTGTCTAGTTAGGCCTGTGGGGGGGGGGGTCTCAGTCCCTCAGGGAAAGCCCAGTCAGCCCCATGGGGGGGGGTCTCATTCCCTCAGGATGCCCATCTAGTCAGAACCATGGGGGTCTCAGTCTCTCAGGGGACACCCGACTAGTCAGACCCATGGGGGGGTCTTAGTCCCTCAGGGGACGCCCATCCAGTCAGGCCCATTGGGGGGGTCTCTGTCCCTCAGGGGACACCCATCCAGTCAGGCCCATGGGTGTCTCAGTCTCTCAGGGGACCACCCAGTCAGACCTGTGGGGTCTCAGTCCCTCAGGGGATGCTTGTACAGTCAGGCCTGTGGGGTCTTAATCCCTCAGAGGACGCCCGTCCAGTCAGGCCTGTTGGAGGTCACCTTAGGGAACGCCTGTCCAGTCAGGCCCGTGGGGGGGGTCTCAGTCCCTCAGGGGACACCCGTCCAGTCAGGCCTGCAGGGTGAAGCTAAAGCAAAGTCCCTCCAAGATAAGGTGCCATCGTCCCCGGGGCCAGGCTCTGCCAGCTGCCCAGCTGAACTCTGCCCCCAGCCTCCTGCCTGACTTGTCAAGGTGACCGTCCCTCACCAGGCTGCTGTGGCCCAGGGTTTGGGGTCCCCAGGAAGCCGGAGGACAAAGCTCATAGACCATGAGCTGCCCTGGTTCTTCCTGTGTCCCCTCGCATCCTCATGGCCACCGCTCCCCACAGACCTGAGCCAGCGGCTGTGAGGAGGCCTGGGCCCTGCTGACCCGATGCAGTGCCCTTGCCCTTCCCTGACCCTGTCCTTATCCCTGTCCTTTCTGCGTCTCTGTCCGGATCCCCTGAAGGGCCTTGGTGTCCTGAAGATCCTGTTCCAGGACCGGATGGTAGCTTAGCCTGGACAGCAGTTGCCTGGCCACACGTGAGGCCCTGGGTTCAAGCCTTGGCACCATATACTGCACTGTGGATGGCACTAGGGGAGCTCTGTGGGGATGGATGTGGAGCAGCGTCTGTTTTCTCTCTTCCTTTCTCTGCAAGTAGAAAGAATGAGGTCTCCAGCCGGAGGGAGGGTGCCCTGTGAGGTGCCCATCCAGAGGAGGAGTACAGGCTGCTGCTCTAGCTTTCTTGTCTGAGTCTGGACTGACTGGGTTCATGGATGATTATGGGTGCTCACTGGGTACTCGTGGGCGCTTACTGGCGCTCACTGGGCGCTCACTGGGTGCTCACTGGGGCTGGAGGTGGGAGAGACAGCACACCACCCATGTTCTATGGGTCCATTTTCTGCCTTGGCTGCCGTCACGCAGTGCCAGAGTGGATCCCAGGGCTGTAGGCTGAGCCCCTGCTGGTGGGAGGCAGGACAGCGCGCAAGTGCTGGTGGGGGACACACAGGCAAGCGAGCATCCGCTACACAGACGGGAGCAGAGGCCTCTGGGCAGGGCTGGACCCTGGTCCCCTGACACCCACCCCCAGGTAAGTCCCAGCCACTCCTGTTAATGAGTAGCCAGCCGCCAGCTGGGATGTGAGAGTCTTGTACTGCAGGTCTGGCCCTGCCCTGCGGGTGGCTTCATAGCAGATACGGGTGTGACCTCTCAGCACCTGAGGTGCCTGTTCTGCCCCAGAAGCAGCTTTGTCCTCAGGCCCTTGCACATCCCCTCCAGGCATCCCTCTTCGGTTTCATTTTCCGGACTGGGCTTTGGTATTGGGAGGGAAGGCACCTTGGACAGAGCGGCAGTGACCATTGGACAGAGAGGACACAAAGCAGGTCCTGGCAGAGTGCTGGACATTTAGCCTGGGTCCCAGTCCTGGCTGCAGGCCATAGAGGAGCAGCTGGGCAGATGCAGAGCCTGGGTTCTGCTGGAGGTGGCTCTGGGTTCAACCCCCCAGAACTCCCAAACAGAGCTAAGAGATGTTGCCCGCTGGGTGGTAAGGTAACTCACGAAGAGGGTACCCTGCACCGGGCTCGCCGCACTGTCTGTCTCTGTGTGTGTGTGTCTCTGTCTCTCTCTATGTCTCTTGTTTCTGTATCTATGTCTGAGGAAGCTAACATGGGCAGTGTGGTGTGGTGACAGCAGGGGACACATCCCGCCTCCCCCACCGAGGCCTCCCTGCCCAGCAGAGCACCCAGGCCACTAGAGGGACAGATGGGCGCCCTGCACATGGGCAGGGGCCTGGAGCACCCTCCTCTACCCCTAGGCTGGGGGGGAGCCTGGGCTGCAGGCTTGAGGTGCAGCTTGACGCAGGCTATGGCACATGACACTGGCCCCCTGGTATTGGGCAAGGTCTTTACTTTTTCTCACTGGTTCCTCTTCCTCTTCTCCAATTGATGCAGCCAAAGCCCCATCAGTTCCTGCTCATGCCGGGGCTGGAACCCAGGGCCTAGGGCAAGTGCCCACAGGAGCAGGGCCTCTCTTCTCCTCTCAGTAAATGCTCTCTGGTTGTCATCTCCCTGTCTCTGCCCCCCCATCCCTATCCCTGTCCCCCATCTCTGTCCCCCATCTCTGTCTCCATCCCCCTAACCCCTGTCCCTGTCCCCACCCCCGTAGCCCCTGTAGGTAGCCCCCATCTCCCTAACCCCTGTCCCCCCATCCCCTTCCCTGTCCTGTCCCCATCCCAGTCCTGGCTTCCTGGCTCAGCTCCTGCCAACCCTTCCTCCCTTCTTACCTTGTGGAGGCAGAGACCCCCCCCCACAGCTCCCTGCCACACCCTGGGGTTACCCCAGTGCTGGCTGGTTTCTAGTTTTTCAAGATTTATTTTCAGGGGGGGGCAGCAAAGATGTGAACAGGAAATGAAACATCCCAGAGGCCTCAGTGCCTGAGGCTGTGGGTCACCCAGCTCTCTGCCCACTGGGGTCCTGGGCCGTGTGTGGGGTCCTGGGTTATATGTTAGGTTTTTGTCCATATGGAGGGTCCCATTTGTGTATGGGGGTTCCGTCCGTGTGGGTGGCTGATCTTCTCTGAGCAAGTGTTCAGTCTCTCTCCCTCTTTTTCCCTTCCTCTCACTCTCCATCTCTCTCTCTCTTCCCTTCTCTTTCTCTCTTTCTCCCTGTTCCTCTCCCTCTCTCTGTTGTGATCAGCGCTGATGTGTTTGAGTTCATCGTTTGGCATTAATTAGTCCCCTGGCGGTGGGAGCCTGGCCGCCTGCAGCTGTTAGTAAAGGCTGTGCTGTGAGCCTCTATCTGGCTTTTTCTTTCTGTTTTCACCTGTGGTCAAACACCATCCACAGCTTGAGTCAGAGCGTCTGAGGGCGGCTCACAGCCTGGTGGAGCTGGTGCTGTGGGCCCTGTCCGGCGTGGAGCCCCCAGACGTGGCTCCAGCCAGCACCCCCTCCCTGGGGACCCACTTTGGGTCTGAGGAGCAGAACTTCCAGGCCCTGGAGGGAGAGGAAATGGGCTCAAGCCCTGAGCTGGGTGGGCCTGGGCCAGCAGGTGCCTTTTGTGGCTCCAGGTCCTGGCTCCTCACCGCCCTGGACTCTGGGGTCCAGGTTCCTCAGGCTGCTCAGGGGGTGGAACACAGGTGCCATTTCTGCACTGCCACACAGCCTGACCCCCCCCACCCATGGGAGACCCCAGCCTAGGTGCAGAGATGGCCCCGTGGATGTGGCTTCCCTTTCTGTCTGGGGACAGACCTCAAGGGGCACCGAGCAGGAGCAGGAGCTGCAAGGAAAAGACAAGTTTTAAAATCGATGTGAGTTTGTCAAGGAGCAAAGCAGAGGGAAAGAGGGAGGGAGGGAGGACGGACCAGAGGACCAGAGCATCCCTCCAGTGCAAGCATGGACCCCCTGCTCTCCAGACCAGTGCTTCAGCCACTTCCTGGTCCACAAAACTTTTTTTCCTCTTCATTTACTCTCTTTCCTCCCCTTATCCTTGGGGCCCGTCCTCTGCCCTCTTCCCTGGGTCCGCTGCCTCGCTGCACCCTGGAGGTATGGGGGTGGAACCCTGAGCACCAGCCTCCTGTTCTCCTGGCAGCCAGCTAATGTGAGTTCTGCACATTAGCATAAGAAAGGACACCCCACTTCCCTCACCCCCCCCAACCCCAGGAGCCCCAGGAACAGGACCAAGTCCCCACAGAACATTCCCATTAGGGTCTCACCCCACACCCCAGGCTTCCAGAGACCAGAGAGTTCCCGCAGACCCAGGCTGGGGGCCCTCCAGGGCTGAGCTGCACCCCCATCTTCCAGGTCTACCCAGCCTGGCTGGGGCACGCCCCCCTCACCTGGAGACTTCTGCACACACTTCAGCTCCCCACGGGCCACGTGCTGCAGTGGGCTCTCACGACCCAGGCTCTCTGCTGTGTTCTTAGGCCATTTACTTCTCTCTATAAGTGGAGAGAAAGGGGGTAAGAGGCCTGCAGCCCTGCTTCACCACTCAGGAAGCGGCCACCCTACTGGTGGGGACCTGGGCTCAAACCTTAGTCCTTGTGCCTGGTAACATGTTCACTTAAGTGGCTATGCCACCACCAGAGCCTCCTTCTTTCCTTCCTTCCTTCTTTTTTTAGTTAATTAATTAATGGACAGAGATAGGAGTTGAAGGAGTGGGAGATAGTGAGTGAGGGAGACAGAGAGACACTTGCAGCCCTGCCCCACCACGTTGAAGCTTTTCTCCTGTAGGTGAGGACTCGAGTCCTTGTGCGCTGTGATGTGTGTGCTTCAGCCAAATGTGCCGCCACCTGGCCCCTCCCTCCTTCTTCCTTTCTGACAGGACCGAGAAACTGGCAAGGTCGGAGAGATAGGGAAAGAGAGAAAGAGAGACACAGAGGCAGACACACACCAGCAGCCCTGCTACACTACTTGTGAATGTACCCCCTGCAGGTGGGAAGCAAGGACTTGAACCCGGGTCCTTGTGCACTGTAACACGTGCACTCAGCCCCGTGATCTGTAGAGAGGATGGATGAAAGACACCTGTGTGGTGTTGGGGATGAACCTGGGCCTCTGGTGTCTCTCCCCCGTACCTGCTGGGGCTCCCAGACCCCCCTCCCAGGCCCAGGAAGGAGGCAGCAGTGCTGGTGTGTCCCTGAGGTCCTGGGCTGCAGCATCGGGGGCAGTTTGTGGGGGCTAGGGGGTCCGACCCCTACTTTACAGGTGGGGCGGTTGGGGAGCCACCCACTGGGGGGTCCCTTCTGGCTGCTGTGGGATGGCTATGAGTATCTCAGGGGCAACCCAGGTAAGGCTGACGGCCTGGAGACAGCTCGTACGGGAGAATGTACCTCCATGACTGCACTGAGGTGCGCCCAGCTCCCCCTGAGAGTACCCGGGCAGCTGGAAGTCCCCAGATGCAGTCAGTGTGTGTCACTGGGTCAGCACCCCCCCATTTGGAAGAGTGGAAGAGGGAAGCTGTCCCCTTCCCCTGAGCTGCCAGCCTCCTCTCTTCCACTCACTCCCCCCTTAGGGGGATCCCCCAGGCCTTGATGGGCACAGATACCACCCAGGGTCTCCTGTGGGCCCCCCTCTCAGAACCCCTCAGCCACTCTTGGCTGTGTGGCCTCGGTGTCCTGCCTCTTTGTGAGCATGGGGTGTCCTCAGGGTGACCCTGTAGGTGGGAGCCCTGTGGGGGGTTCCTCACTGAGGCAGAATCTGAGCGGTCCTGGCCACTAGGCAGTGCTGTGGGGATTGCATCTGCAGGCAGGTGGCCAGAACTCTCCCCAGGTACTCAAAGCCCCCGCTCTGCCTGGGTGTAATCTCTGGGCACCCACCACCCTACTAGCCCCTGGAGGCTCGAGGCAGAAGCCCTGTCTGTCCCATTCAGTGAAAAGAGTAAGAAAAATGGGGGTGGGGTGGGAGGTGGGGGGCAGGAGGAATGGTCACCAGGAGCAGTGGACTTGTGCCCGCACAGAGCCCCAGCGACAACCCTGGTAACAATAAAATAATAGTCATAAATTAGATTAAAAAGCTCTGGTTGATGGTGGTGCTGGGGATCGAACCTGAAACCTAAGAGCCTCAGACAGAAAAGTCTTTGTAATATTTAATTAATTAATTAATTGAAATAGATGATAGAGAGAAGCCCAGCTGAGCTCTGGCTGATGATGGTCCGTCCTGGGGACTGAGACTGGGGCCTCAGAGCCTCTGTCAGGAGAGTCTGTTTGCAGCCATCATCATTATATTACTATCATTATTATTTTCCCTCAGAGCCTCAGTCAGGAGAGCCCACTGCAGGCCTCTGTCCCACCTGCCTCCCCAGCTGGCTAGGGTCAGGGTGCTGGTCGGGCTGCCCCCTTAGGGAACCTCAGAGGCCTCGCTCCATAGTGGAAACTGAAAGTGTATCAGACCTGAGAGCTCTGGGTCTCCCCACACCTAAAGTGGGGGGGCTCTGGGCAGCCAGGTAGTACAGGTTCTCATGGGGGATGGAGGACCCCACCTGTTGGAGGGGTGCTGCCAGGGGACTGGGAAGTCCAGGAATCACACACACACCCCCCCCAAGGCCTCCTGTGCCCAGCATTGCTTGAGAGACAGGGCAGGGGTGAACATGGGATGAGAGCCATGGAGTGCTGGCCCAGTGGGGTGGCTGGGCTGGTGACCCCCAGAACATTTCACAAGCTTGGCCTTGACTGGGGGGGTGGGCAGGAGCCAGAAACCACTGTTTTTAGTATTTTAATGTTATTTCCTATGAGAGAGTTGAGAATGAGACAGGGGAGTGGGAGAGACGAGAGAGACCCCCCCCCCCAGAACAGTACCCTGCCTGTCTGCGCCACAGGGACTGTTGAAGGTCTGGGCGCCCACTGGTCTCTGGGGGACACCTGGGGTCTGCTGAGGGGTGAGCGCCAGAGCTTGGTGGGAGCTCCAGCAGGGTGGGGTGGAGGAGGCTCTGATAGGGTGTCTGACCCACTTTGCTGACTCACAGGGGGGCCCGGGGGTGGTCAGAACCAGGCACTGTTCTAGAGGGGTGGGTAATCTGCCCACCTGGGCTGGGGGCTCCTAGCAGGGGGTCCATAGACCAGAAACAGGGGCCTGATCCCCCCAGTATCAGTAGGATGTCGGGGTCACCACAGCCAACACCAGATAACCTGGTGACCAAGGAGCATGGGCCAGGGCTTGCAGGGGAGCCCCTTCCTTCCTAGTTGTCCTGCCCATGGGTAGGGGGTTATGTGACGTGTGTGGGGGGCTCTGAAACACCCTTGACCAGAGTTGGGAAGCAGAGAAAGAACTGCTCCCTGAGATGGGGGGTGATGGCCAGATCGGGTGTGACAGCTAGGTGGGACGTGATGGCCAGGTGGGGGCATGAGGGCCAGGGAGGGGGCTGATGGCCAGGTGAGGGGAATGACTGCTGGTAGCTAAATGTGAAAGGCCTGGGAGTCTACCTGGAGTGGATGTCTGGCAGGACCCAGAATTACCTGGAATGTCCTGAACCTCTGAGGACCCCTGCTGCATCCTGGGCCAAGAGCTGGCCACTTGGCCAAATGACCTTCCTCCCTTAGGCCTCAGTCCCCCCATGCCAGGTGAAGGGGGCCTCCTGGTGTCAAAGGTCACGGAGTCATGGTTGAGGTCTGGCTATGCAGCCCAGGTCCGGTGGCCATGCCTCTCGGCCCGGAGCCCATGGTCACTTGGCAGTGCTGGCTGGGGTGCTGGCTATATCCCCCTGGGGAGAAGGTCTTATGCTGCGGCCCCCACAGTACAGGGGCTCCAGGGATGGAGGCCAGCGGGGCCAGGGGTGGGCACTTAATTGGAGCTGTGCTGATCGTCTGCACTGCCCACAGTCTGGCGTCCACTGTCACCCCCCATCTACCTATCTGTGGACTTGGGAAGAAGACATGAAGGTTACAGCTGAGGGATGAGCCAGCCGGGTCTGCCAGGAGGGTCTGGAAGGGCTTCCTAGAGGAGGCAGCACCTGACAATGGCCATGAGCTGGGCTGACTACTCCAGGCCTGGCCAACCTCTGAGATGGCGGCCAGCTGGGGTCTAGCGACTGAGGAGTTGTCTGTCCCTGCCAGGGGGGCCCCTGGGTACTGTTGGAAGGGCCATTGTGACCTCACGAGCGGGGCCCCAGGATGGCATCCGGGGGCCCCACCCCGCTGCCTGGGGTCAGCCGCCACGCTGGGCTGCCCCCCGAGATCCCAGGGTGCGAGCGAGCCTCGCCATAGCTGCCGTCCCCAAGGAGACGGGGTTCCGGGGGGGAGGCTGGGGGGCGGGGGTGGCTGGGGAGGCCCTTCTGAGTGGCCCCTGGGGCAAGGCCCTCCTCAAAGCCTGTCAGCATGGGGCGTCCCCTACCGGGAACCTCGTGCAGGGTGGCCCACCCCAGAGCCGTGGGGCCCACAGCCGGCCCCCCTGCCCAGCCCTGCCTGGAGCAGACCCCCGCCGTCCCCGAGCTGCCTCAAGGTAGGTCACCGCCTAGAGGATGCCCAGGGCTTGTGTGCCAGGCGTGCCAGGCAGGGGGGATCCCCCAGGCAGGGAGGAGCCAGACCGAGGCCTCGAAGGCTCCCCGGGCTGGGGTAGCTGTGAATAGAATTTTCCAGAAGGCTCTGAGCACAGCCCTGGCTCTCCCTGCTCCGTGGATGTGTCCTGTCTTCTGTGGACGTGCGTGTCCTTGCTCAGTGGACATGTGTCCCTTGCTTTGCGTCCTTGCTCCCTGATGCGCCCAGTGTCACTGTCACACTCTTCAGGCCCAGCTGCCACAAGGATAGGACGTAGCTGTCCTCACTGGGAGCCCAGAGCCCAACCCTCAGCGTCCTGTCCCCTGCAAGGACATTGGCTGTCACAGGAGGGATGCCCAGGACAGGCTGTGCCCGTTGGGCTGGGGCCTGTCCAACCACATGGGACAGTGTGCCCAGTGAGGGGGCTCAGGAGGACTGGGGTGGGCAGCTGGTAGCTCCAGAGGCCTGGAGTGGGGGCTGGAGAGGTTGGGGGTCCTGGAGGGGAGGAGGGAGCTAAGGGCATAGGGGGCCTGAGGGAACAGGGTGGGGGCTGGGGGCCTAAGGAGATGGGGGGGGCTAAGGGGACAGGGACTTGAGGGGATGGGGGATCTGATGGGAGGGGGGATTTGAGGGGCTAGGAGGGCCCAAGGGGGCAGGGGTGAAGTGCCTGAGGAGGGGAGGCTGGAGAATACTGGAGCTCTGAGGGAACTGGCCCCCAGACCAGAGGCTGTCCACAGCTCCCTCCCAAGTAAATGGAGACCAGGCCCCACCCAGGTGGTCACTGCTCCCCCTTATTGAGTCTCCAGGCTATGGGCCCACTATACCCCTCACCCCTTCTCCATGTCTGGGTGTCACCCCCTCCCCTCTGTGTGTCTGGGGTGGCCCCCACTGTCTGGAAGAGGGGAGCCTGAGCCGAAGGTGGGGGCTGCTTCCTCTTTGAGGAGAAACTTGTCCAAAAGAGGAAGCAGGAGGATGGGGGTTGGGGGGGCTGTGTCCCCAGCAACACAACAGGACTTGTGTCAGTCTTACAGGTGACAGGGGCGGGGGGGGGGGGGGGGGTTATGCCCTAGGTCACAGGGCCTTAAGTCTGTCACCGAGGACTACCATCTCCCTCTCTCTTCCTCCCCCTCCCTGTCTCTCAGTCTCTCTCTCTCTCCCTGTCTCCCTCCACCCCCAGCTGCCCTCTGCATTTCTCCATTTTCAGAGCTTCTCAGCTGAAAAGGGGAAATTTGAGGAAGTGGAAATCAAGTGTGTGTGTGTGTGTGTGTGTGTGTGTTTACCTCTGGTCTCTTTTTTTTTTTCTGTCCCTGAGGCCTCCAGAGACTAGGGGTTCTGCATCCCCCCCACTTCCCCCACCCCCACTTCCGCAGAGCTGGGGCGGTGGGGGCTGGTGGGGATGAGAGTGACAGGCTTGTGGCCAGTGACTCAGTGCCTGGAGGCCGTTGGCTGCTGACTCACCCACCCCCCCCACCCCGGGGCCCTCCCCCACCCCAGGGCTCCAGCTGGGCCTATGGGTGCTGGGCTGCCAATCAGAGGGACCTTGGGTTGCAGCCCCCCCCAACAGGCTTGGCTCAACCCCGCCTTCTAGTCAGGCACCGCCCTCACCCTCAGGGATCTTAGCACCCAAGGGTGCAGCCTCCCTTTGCCGCCAAGCCACGCCCACCATTTCCCCCCCTCCCCCAAGGAGGAAGGTGCACCCGCCCCACCCACTGGGTGATCCCGCCCCATTGCCATCACCTGGAGCTGGGTTCCCAGTACTGTCACACATGGTCTCAGTGCACCCCTCATGGGTGCTGCCTCCAAAGCCAGCTCTGACCACCCCCCACCCACCATCCTGCACATGGCAGGGGAGTCCTGTCCCTGGGCTGGCTACCTGGAAGTCCCTGGCCTCTGACCTCAGCCCTCTGACCTATGCCTCCCCTGACCGGCCTGCTGACTCCGGGCTTATCCAGGTTGCTGCTGTTCAGTCCTGCCCTGCCCGGGGGGGGGGGGGGGGGGGGGGGGGGAGGGGGGGGGGACGGGGACGGGACGGACTTCTCAACCAGCCACCCACCTGCGGCTTCCAGCCTGGGGTCAGGGGCTGCTCTGTCCAGGGAGTCTGGCATCTGGCTCCAGCCTGTTTATTTTAATTCCAGCTCAAACACACAAGCTCCAAGTGGTCTCCCACCTGTTTTAGTTTCTAAGGGGGGGGGTGGCAGAGGGGAAGAAAAAGAGAAGGGAGAGGAAAAGGGGTAGGAAGAGAGAGGAGAGACACCTCAGCATAGCTCCACCACCCATGGCTTTGCGGGAAGGGGCCAGGCCCACCATGGAGCCTCTCCTGCCCCTGCCGGGCCTTTGTCCCTGCGGCCAGCGGGCACTCGGCCCCTCCCCTCCAGCCTGGGCACTGCCGGGAGGCTGTTCTTGGCAAAGTCTGGGTGCTGGCCCAAAAGCAGCCGCTCCCTGACCACAGGGCACAGGCCTGGCCTGGCAGTTCCCGGGGCTGGGGCAGCAGCAAGGAGACACAACCCTGTCTGCCGGCGGTGTCCCCAAGGACCACTTTCACTAGCAGTACAATGGTCTCATTGCACCTTCCTGCCAGACCCCACTGGGAGTCTAAGCCCAGGGCCTCTGGTCAGCCAACCTCCTCTGGCCCTGAGTGTGTGCCTTTGTCCCCTGTGAGTTTTTTTTTTAAGTCTTGTTTGTTTCACAGGAGAGAGCAGTCCACCCCACCACCACCACCACAGGCAGAGTCCCCATAGGCCAGGCCTTTGCTCTGTTGGAGGTGTCACCCTGGGGCCTGCAGCATGTTAGGAGTCATGAAAGGTGTCCTCATGGCATCTCAGGCTTGGGCTCAGCAGGCCCCAAAGGCGCTTGAGAGGGTGGCCTTTCCCCGCACTGATTGCCCTGCCCCCAGCTCAGAACCTTTGCCCCCGAACTTACGCCTCCCCAGGAGCGGACAACCAGGACAGGCCACGTGAGCCCACAGATCACTCCCCTCAGTGGCTTCTCCCAGCCCTGGAGTGAGGGGAGGTGGTGCCTCTGGATGGGGTGTGGCACCCTGCTGGGTGAGTCTGCAGCCTCCAAACACCCTCAGTCACAAACAAAAGGCAGCCTGAGGGGAAAAACAAAAACCAGCTTGTCTGCCCCTGCCTGGGTCACTCAGTAAGTGGAGTGCAGGACTTACATTCAGGGGGCTCTTGGGTCTGGGAGAACAGGGGTCTGGCTGATGCAGAACCAAGAGAGGTTTCTGGCTTCACCACCCCTCTCCCACAACCCCCCCCCCCCCCCCCCAGTGCTCCAGATAGATCTGCCTGAGATGAGAGAGACAAAGATATAAAGCTCCCTTCAGGGCCACGGTGCCCCCTTGTGGTGACCCGGGGGCTCTGCCTGTGTTGCACGCAGGCCAAGCAGGCCCCCTCCCAGGTGAACTATCTCACCTGCCCAGGTGTCAGACCTGACCCCAGCAGACAGGACCAAGGGGGCTCAGTGTCCCCTCGCTGAGTCCGTCCCCAGGCCCCTTCTTCTTCTTCTAGCGTTTGCCCTTCTTCCATAGCCAGTCAACAGCATCAGGTTGAGCCTGGTTTGGGACTGGGTCAGAGGAAAGCCACCTGCCCTGGCCTCCAGAGCCTAGCCCTTCTGCCACCCCAGCCCACTCAGCTGGCCGGGTGCAAGTCCAGTCACACAAAGCACCCAGGCCAGGCATGCACAGGGGCTCCTCTTACCTGAATAGACAAGACAGAATGTCCCTTTTCCTCTTTTTTCTTTTAATGATTTTTATTATCTTTATTTATTGGATAGAGACAGAAATTGAGGGGGGAGGTGGTGATAGAGAGACAAGAGAGATGCCTGAAGCCCTGCTTCACCACTTGTGAAGCTTTCCCCCAGCAGGTAGGGACCAGGGGCTTGAACCTGGGTCCTTGAGCAGTATAATACATGTGCTCAACCAGGTGCACCACCACCCAGCCCGCCTTCTGTGTCTCTCCCCCCATCCCCGTCTCTTTCCTTCTCTGTCTTCTCTCTGTGTTCCCCTCTGTCCCCCCTCCCTCCATTGATTACATCTCTCCCCCGCATCCATTCCCACCCCTCTGCACTCACTTGCCCCCCCTTACAGAGCTGGCACCCCAGGATCCCCTCAGTGGCTGCCCTTCTTTTTTATTACCCTCCAGGGTTATTGCCTGGGCTTGGTGCCTGCAGTACAAATCCACTATTCCTGTGCTCCTGGAGGCTATTTTTTCCCTTTTGTTGCCCTTTTTATTTATTGTCATTATTGTTATTGCTGCTGCTGTTGTTGGATAGGACAGAGAAATGGAGAGAGGTGGGGAAGACAGAGGGGGAGAGAAAGACAGACACCTGCAGACCTGCTTCACCGCTTGTGAAGTGACTCCCCTGCAGGTGGGGAGCCGGGGGCTCAAACCGGGATCTTTGAGCTGGTCCTTGCACTTTGCGCCACGTGTGCATAACCCACTGCACTACCACCCGGCCCCCTGGCTGCCCTTCTTCTGTTCCCACCCCGGGCAGCCCCCAGCCCCCCAGTCCAGGGCAGGGACTTTGTAGGGGGCTGTGGAGACACTGTCCCCACAGCAGAGCTCTGGGCCCTGAGGGCAGCCCCCACCTCAGGCCTGAGGAGTCACCCACACCCTGGCTGAGAAACCCCCGGCTCCTCAGCCTCCCTGGGGCCAGGGGACAGGGCTGACCTCGGGGCTGACTATGGGCCACCCAGTCCTCACAGCTGCTGCTGTGGCCAGATGCCTGCCTGGCCTTAGGGTCAGCACACAGGCCCAAGACACATTCCCTCTGTCCTCACAGCCACCTTCGGCCTGTCCTGCCCCCCCCCCCACTCCAGCTGCTGTCCTTGGCACCTGGCCGGCAGTTCTACAGTGACCCTGACACAGGAGCCCTGTGAAAGTGTCCCCTCTGCTCACCATAGTCAGCCAGCAGCTTCAGTTCCCTCATGGGGGGGCTCCAGGGTGCACTTGGCCTCTCGCAAGCTTCCCCAGCCTGTCCCAGCCCCTGGGGATCCCCATCTAGCCTGGGGACCCCTCCATCCAGCCTCAAGGACCCCCCATACATCCTGGGGACCTTCTGTCCAGCCTGGGGACCACTTACTCAGCCTAGCGACCCCATCCAGTCTCAGAAACTTCTGTTCAGCCTGGGGACCCTCTGTTCAGCCTGGGGGACCTCTGTCCTACCTGGGGCCCTCTGTCCAGCCTAGGTATCCCCTGTCCAGCCTCAGGACCCCCTCCCGTCCAGCTTGGGGACCCCTTGTCCAGCCTCAGGACTCTGTCCAACCTGGGGACCCCCTATCCAGCCTGGAGGCCCTCGTCCAACTTCAGAGACCCCCTGTCCAGCCTGCAGACCCCGGTGTGGATATCCTTCTGTAAGTAGCCCAGCGTCCAACGTGCTGAGCAATAGCGAGCCTCTCCTCATTGTGGGGTTCAGGGCTCACTTTCCCCCATTTCTTTCCAAGAGGAAGCTGGCCAGGTCCTTTGTCCTTAGTCTTCAGAGGCCCATTTTCAGAGAGAGCCGGAGCCACCCCTGCAGCTCACACAGGAGGCCAGTGACCAGGGGTACAGCCCTGGGGCGAGGTGGGGCATCTCACTAGAGGAGTCAGAGCAAAGGGCCGGGAATCAATGACATCCCTCCCCCAGCTTCCGGGACACCAGTGTGACAGGTGGGGCTCAGGGCAGCCCCGACGGACCCCTGGCCGAATCCAGGGGTCTGATCCTTCTGCAAACTTCTGCCCGAGAAGGGTCCAGGCCCATATCCTCCAATTATGCCCCAGTCGCCACAGTGCTCAGATAACATCGGCTGGGTGGGGTCCGGACAATGCTGGCGCTCAGGCTATTTTTACAGCCAGCGGCCGCCGGGCCCCCCACGTCCCCCACGTCCCCCGGGGCCGCAGAGAAAGGCCGGGCGGGCGGCGGCCTCCGTCTGGGAGGCAGACAAGGAAGGGCTGCCAGCTCCCCAGGAAGCCCTCCTTGCCGCCCCCGCCCCATAAGACAATCCAGTGGGGTCCCCGCCCAGGCGGAGAGCTCTCCTGCTGGGTCTCCCACCCAGCCAGGAGACTGGGCTTTGCTCAGGATGGCCCAGCAGGGCGCCTTCCTGCACTTCACTGGAGAAACCGAGGAGCAGGTGGCAGGGGACCATGCGCCCATGACAGGGAGGCTTCAGAGGTCCCCAGAGCTCTTGGTTGTAGACAGTCTCCCAGTTCCACCCTGAGCACCTCTGTCCCCACTATCAGCGAGATCGGAGGTGCGAAGGAAGTGATTGGAAGTGGGGTGTGAGCTGGCTGAGGGGGGCTCTCTGGAGGTGAGGCCTTGGTTTGCCTCACTGCTCTGTCCCTGGTGCATAGCCTGTTATTTGGCTCTGATGGAGAGACCCCTGCAGCCCTGTTCCCCTTCTTTTTTAGTAGAAACTTTTAAAATATAATTTTATTTATTTTATTTTTGAGAGTGACGCATAGAGAAAGAGAGAAACACCAGAGCGCTGCTCAGCTCTGTCTTTTGGTGGTGTGGGGAATTGAACCTGGGACTTTGGAGCCTCAGGTATGAGTCTGTTTACATAACCATTATACTATCTCCCCACGCCTTGCTCCCCTTCTTGCCAGGGGTCCTTGTGCATGTTGTCTCAGTGCACTGCCTCCAGGGTTATCACTGCAGCTCGATGCCTGCACTTACGAATCACTACTCCTGGAAGTTATTCCCTTTTGTTGCCCTTGTTTTTATCATTATTATTGTTGCTGTCGTTGTTGGATAGGACAGAGAGAAATGGAGAGAGGAGGGGAGACAGAGGGGGAGAGAAAGACAGACAACTGCAGACCTGCTTCACCGCCTGTGAAACGACTCCTCTGCAGGTGGGGAGCCGGGGGCTTGAACTGGGATCCTTAACACCGGTCCTTGTGCTTCACACCATGTGCACTTAACCTGCTGCGCTGCCACCTGCCCCCCCCCCCTTTTAAAAATGTTTTTGTTGTGAGTGGAGGGAGAAGGGCCCAGCAGCTTGAAGTGGTGCTGAGGGGTGAACCTGTGGGCCTGGGGCCTGGATCACACAAGCTGGTGCCCCAGCCCACACATCCGGTCTCAAGAGTCCTCCTGTTTCTTTTCTTTTCCTTCTTTTTCCCCCAACCCCCACCGTATTTGGAGGTTAATGATTGACAGCACAGTTGTCTGCACAAGGGCTCCACTTCCCAGCTCCACTTCAGGTCAGGGTGTCTGCGACTCTCACCCAACCTAGGACCCCTTCCCCCTCCCCCTCCAAGCCCATCCTATCCACTCCACCCCCAAAGTCCCTGGCTTTGGTGCCGCACCCCAGCCCCAGTACCAGCCCCAGTGTCACCCGTGTTCACCCCCTCCGACTGAACCTGTGGTGGCCAGCCATGTCCCTCCCTCTTCCTGACTTCCCACCCAACCCTTGTCCTCAAGCTCCCACCTAAGTGAGGTCAAGATGGGGCCTTCTAGCATGTGGCCTTGGGTCCCCCCTTTATTCATATCTCTCTGTCCACTGCCCTCCTTTTCTCATATCTGTCTGTCTTTTCTTCTGTTGTCTGTGTGTCCACTTCTGTCCCATCACTGCTGAGCTCACTTGGAGTTTGTTTTTTCCGTGTAGGACTCCTCTCAGGAACTCCTGCCAGGCAGGTTTGGTGGTGGTGGATTCCTTGGGTTCCGGATGTTTGGGAAGATTTTCATTTCTCCTACTTGCTGGAGACAGTCTGGCAGGACAGAGAATTAGGGCTGGTGGTCTTTGTCCTTTCATTAAAGAAAGTTTCCTTCTTGCCGTTTCTTGAATTGCAGACACGCTTGAGCACCATTGGGTCCTCTGAGATTGGACCATCTTGCCCTTTCCTATGCAGCCCCCTCCCTACCCCACATGCCTGTCCACCCCCCACCCGGGAGCCAGGAGCACTGCAGGGCTGGCAGATAGGCCGCCTGTCCCATCCCTCCACCCGGGAGCTGGGGGTCAACATGCAGGCCTGGAGGTGTCACGGGCCGTGAAGAGAGCAGGTGACTTCCTGCTGGGCCCCAGGGATGTGGTCACAGAGGAGGACACGCCGGGCCTGGCCAGCGGGCAGATGGACAGGTCGGAGCTGACTGGGGAGGACTCCTGTCCCCTGCCTGACCCGCTTCTGTCCCCGCAGAGAGCAAGGAGGACATGGCCACCAAGGAGAAGCTGCAGTGCCTCAAGGACTTCCACAAGGACATCCTGAAGCCGTCCCCCGGGAAGAGCCCGGGCACACGGCCTGAGGATGAGGCGGAGGGGAAGCCCCCGCAGAGGGAGAAGTGGTCCAACAAGATCGACTTTGTGCTGTCGGTGGCCGGCGGCTTCGTGGGACTGGGCAATGTCTGGCGCTTCCCATATCTCTGCTACAAGAACGGCGGAGGTGAGGGGCTGCGGCCGGACCCGACTGCCCACTTCGGGGGGCACAGCTTGCTGCCCAGGCCTCAGCCCGCCACACCCTCTCGCCCTCCCATCCCCCACCCCAGACTTCTGACTGCTCCTTCATAGCTTCTTCCTGGTTTCTGTATTTTCTTTCCTTTATTTATTTTGCTAGGGCAGAGAAATTGAGAGGGGAGGAGACAGCGAGGGAGAGCAACAGAGAGACTCCTGTAACCCTGCTCCACTGTGTGTGAAACTTCTCCCCTGCTGGAGGGGAGCAGGGGCTCAAACCTGGGTCCTTGTGCACAGCCCCCTTTTGCATTTTCCTCTGTCTTTGTGCATTTCTGTGTGGTGCCTGGGGTCAGAATCCAGGGTGTCATGCCCAGGTGCTACTACGGAACCACCGCCCTGACTCAGTTTTTTAAAATTATTTTTTAATATTTTATTTACTTCATTTTAATGAGAGAGATAAAGGCACAGAAAAAAACACCAGGGCACTGCTGAGCTCTGGCTTATGTAGTGTTGGGGATTGAACCTGGGAGCTTGGAGCTTCAGGCATGACAGTATTTTGCATAAGCATTATGCTGTTTCCCCAGCCCTCAAATTTTATTTTGTAAATTAAATTTATTTTTATATTTTTCATTGCCACCAGGATTGTTGCTGGGGCTTGGTGCCAGCACTATGAATCCACCACTCCCAGTGGATATTTTTTCCTTTTTTTTCCCCTTCTATTTTATCGGTTAGGATAGAGAAATTGAGGGGAGGGGGGGAGAGACAGAGATGAACACCTATTTTATTTTATTTTATTTTATTTTATTTTATTTTATTTTATTTTATTTTATTTTATTTTATTTTATTTACCAGAGCCCTGATCAGCTCTGGCTGATGGTGGTACTGGGGATTGGACCTGGGACCTTGGAGCCTCAGGCAGGAGAGTCTTTTTGCAGAGCCATTATTTATTATTATTATTACTATTATTTTATTTACCCAGAGCACTGCTGAACTCTGGCTGATGGTGGTACTGGGGATTGAACTTGGGACCTCAAAATCTCAGGCAGGAGAGTTGTTTGCGTAACCGTGATGCTGTCTCCCCAGCCCCCCTTCTTTTTTAGAGTGAGAGACAGTCAGTGAGAGAGATAGGGAGACGGAGAGAGAGCAGAGCCTGCTCCCTGTGAGTCAGCTGGGTTCTGCCCTCCTGGGTCTCGGCCCGGGGCCTCTGAAGGGGCCTAGGGCCCCCCGGCAAAGCCCTCGCACACTCACCCGGTGACCCTCAGGTCCAGGGTGTACGGACCTGCTGCTGCCCTCAGTGGACGCCAGGTAGGCCCCCCGTTCTGCCCCCCTGCTCCCACCCCGACCAGACACCCCCCAGCCCCCCACTGCACCCAGCCATTCTCCCAGCTTCATGCCTGGCGGCTGGGTTGGGGGGGGGGACAGGCTCCACCAAGGAGCTCCCATTTGAAATGATCCTTTATGGGAGGGAGTTCATACCTGGGATACCACACTCTGGGGTTTCACCAAGCCCCAGCCTAGTTCATCCCTAGGGCCTGGGATGGGGGTGGGGGACTGTGGCCAACTCGGCCCAACCAGGACTCGCAGTGGGCGGCCTGGAGCTGGGCAATGGGTCAGGAGCTGACCTTCAGGCCTTTTGGTTCCTGAATTTAATCCCCAATATTGCGTGAGCCAAGGGGATGCTCTGCTCTCTCAGCTCCACAAACACTCTCAAAGCAGGGAGCCAGGAGTGGCCAGCTAGGTTGGGGGGGGGGTGTAGGGTGGGGGACAGAGACAGTGGGGTGGGGGGCGGGGACAAGGAGGGGGGTGTGGGCTGACCTAGAGAGCTGACCCCCAGCTCAGGGAGATGCCCTACGTTCCTCTGCTCTTCTGCCCCACTGTGGGGGGGAGAGGCTCGGAGGGCAGCCACAGCCGTGCTAGAGACCCCTGACCCCTGACTTTTAACCCCTCCTCCTCCTGCAGGTGCGTTTCTCATCCCGTATTTCATTTTCCTGTTCGGGGGCGGCCTTCCAGTGTTTTTCCTAGAGGTCATCATCGGCCAGTACACCTCGGAGGGAGGCATCACCTGCTGGGAGAAGATCTGCCCCCTGTTTGCGGGTGAGCGTGGGGGCTCTCTCGGGTGCTGAAGCAGCTCTCCGGCCTCGAGTCCCCTCCCACTAACAGGACAAGGGCACCTGGCCACCTACCCAGCCAGCCACCCATCATGCAGCACCAGCCCCCTCACAACCCATCCAAACACCCCCTCAGCTCTCAGTGAGTCCCCAACCCCACCCCCAGCAAGTGACCCCCAGAAAGCCCCTCAGCTGACCCATCTCATCCAGCCAGTGACCCCCCAGCTGACCCCTAACCCCAACCCCCAGCCAGTGACCCCCCCCAGCTGACCGCTCAGCTGACCCATCTCACCCAGTCAGTGACCTCCCCAGCCGGACCCTCACCCCAACCTCCAGCAAGTGACCCCCCAGCTGACCCCTCACCCCAACCCCTAGCCAGTAACCCCCCCAGCTGACCGCTCAGCTGACCCATCTCACCCAGTCAGTGACCTCCCCAGCCGGGCCCTCACCCCAACCTCCAGCAAGTGACCCCCCAGCTGACCCCTCACCCCAACCTCCAGCAAGTGACCCCCTAGCTGACCCCTCACCCCAATCTCCAGCAAGTGACCCCCAGCTGACCCCACACCCCAACCCCCAGGTAGTGACCCCCCCCCAGCTGACCCCTCAGCTGACCCAGCCGCTTCTTCCCACCTGCCCGCCCAGTGTTGCCCCCCTGCGTTGGGCCTGCTCCCCTGACGCCCCCCCTGCGTTGGGCCTGCTCCCCTGACGCCCCCCCCAGGCATTGGCTACGCTTCCATTGTCATCGTGTCCCTCCTGAACGTGTATTACATCGTCATCCTGGCCTGGGCCACCTACTACCTGTTCCAGTCCTTCCGCTCCGAGCTGCCCTGGGCCCACTGCAACCACAGCTGGAACACGGCGCAGTGCATTGAGGATGTCACCCGGCAAAACCAGAGCCTGACCTCCCTCAGTGCCAGCAACGCCACCTCCCCCGTCACTGAGTTCTGGGAGTGAGTCTAGTCTGGGGGTCCAGGGGGTGCAAGAGTGGGGGTGCAGGGGTACAGGGGGAGAGAAACCCACCGGCCGAGCTCAGGCCTGAAGGTTGCCTCTGCTATGGGGCTGGCTGTCACCAAGGCCCCACTGTTTCTGGGCCTCAGTGCCCCTAACTGTCCCCTGTGGGCAGGAGATGGCCCTGCACCCTTGGGTCTCTGGGGGTCATCTCCCTAAGGCCCATGTCTGATGTGACGACCTAGCATGGTGGGAAGGGGGACACATCCACTCTCCATCACAGGAGCCCCCAGGGGAGACGCATCTAGGAGTCACCACAGGGCTGTGCTGGGCCCCAGTGGGTGGTAGACATGGCTGCACCGCAGGGCCTGACAGGGGCAGGCTCGCCTGGTGGCTGGGAAACCACCCCTGTCACGTGGGAGATGCCCACATCCCTGCCAGTAGCCCTGCCCTTCTGTCCTGTCAACCATGGTGAAGCAACCAGACCACGGGCTCCTGAGCTGGGGGACTCAGAGCTGGGAAGTACCCTCCCATCACAAGAGGGGACCGCCGTGGGGTATAGCTAGGCCTTTCCAGGGTGTCTCCCCAGCTCTCGGAAGTGAGTCCTAAGGCCAGGCTGAGAAGTGGGGCGGGGGGGGCTGCACCCCACAGTGGGAAAGTCTGTGATGACAGGGAGGGCCACACCCTCAGCAGAGACCTTTCCCCCCAACACAGACCCCTCCCCTAGATCACACTCCCCTCCCCCCCAGCATAGACCCCCCTCCCCCAGCATGGCCTCACACCCCCTACCCCCACTGTCCCCTTTCCCCCAGCACCACACCCTCCCCTTCCCCAGCAGAGCCAACACCCAGGCAGTGGCCCCCAGCCCCCCCAGAGCAGCCTTCGTGCTCCCCCCAGCTGGCTTGCAGCCACAGCCCTGTCCTTTCTTGCCGTTCCTGGTACTGCCTGGCCACCCAGGGCTCCCCGCCTGCAGAGACACTGGCCCTCATCCAGTGGTGCCGGGGGGGGGGGGGTGGCCTGAGTTTGAGCCCCCCCTCTGCCACTTCTCACTGGAGTGGGTGCCCATTCCCAGGCTCCCCACAGAACACCAGCTCCCTTCCCTGGGCCTCTGCTCAGCTGGACATAGGGGTGGACAGGGCACTGTCTCCAACAGTGTCCCCCCTGCCCCTATCCCCCCACATGTCCCCCCTCCACCCCTGCTCCTCTGCTCTATGCCTGGGGTTCTTGGAGGGGGCGCTGGGGGCCTGGGGGGCCTCAACCCCCTAGCATGACTGAGCCTCCATGCCCACACAGCACCAGTTCCCTTTCCTGGCAAGAGCCAGGGAGACGCTGTTGTTCTGGAAATTTCCGGTTTCCTCTGGCACCTCCTAGCACCCAGGGGACTCACTCTCACGGCACCACCGAGGCTTGGTGCCAGGACCAGCACCCACCACCCCGCACTCAGCACTCGTCAGCCTGCTGCTGTCTAGAACCTGGGGTCTCTCTGAGCCCCCACGCTCCTTTCTCGGCAGGGCTGCGCCCCCCCAGTCCTGTCCCAGAGCCCAAGGCTGGCAGGTCCCCGAGATGGTCACTTCAGGCTTGGGGCCTAAGCTCCAGCAGCTGCACCATGAGTGCTGAGCACCCTGCCCTGCCAGTACCCCCTGCCCTTGACCTCCCTCCCCCAGCCCTAGGCAGCAGCCCCCCCCCCCCCCAGGAGATGGCCTTTCTTCTGCCTGTGTCTCCATGGGCTCTTGAGTATCAAAGAAATGAGTCCTGTTTACAGACAAGCCACCCCCCCCCACACACACACACATGTCCCCCTTTCCCCTGTGCCCCTGCCATGGGGGGGGACTCTATAACCTCGGTCTCTGAGGTCAGGGGTGGGAGCAGCCATCTAGAGGAAGCCATTGGGGGTGGGGGTGGGGGATGACCTTCCAGGGGTGCCCCCACCTGGGCTGCTACAACGCAGCATCAGAGAGCTCTATCTCAGAGACAGAGACAGAGGGACAGGGCAGCACCTGGGCATGTGCAGGGACAGGGCCTGCCCATCCCCCAGCTCTGACCTCCCAGGCTTGTGCTAGAAACTTCAAGTCCCAGGTTCAAACCCCAACATCACTGTCAGAGCTGAGCAGGGCTCTGGAGAAAATGGTAATGATAATAATGACAGTGATAACAGTAGCGAAGGTAATGACTGCCCTGGAGGTTCAGACTGGCTCCTAACACTCTGAGCTCCAGTCTCCCCATCAACCCTGTGGACATTCTGGCTCTCTGCACTGAGCATCTAGTGTATGTACCTACTGTGTGCACTGAGCACCTACTGTATACACCCTGGTCTCAGGACAGACCCAGGACAGAGAGGCACTGGGCAGATGCCACAAATACCACAGCAGCCTGGATTGCTGAGGGGACGGGTGGGCAGGACGGCCTGGCACAGGGCAGTGGGAAGGTACCCACAGTGGCCTCTGGACCAAGGCTGGTGGGCAGGGTGGGCTGCGAGGCCCTGAGGGTCTGGGCAGAGGGTGCTGAGCCCTCAGTCAAGGGCCCAAGTCAGATCTGCACCCAGCCAGTGGGGGTCTCTGGGAATCTCAGGGTTCCCCTGACACGGTGTCCCCTGACATGGTGTCCCCCTGACACGGTGTCCTCCCGACATGATGTCCCCCTCATGCAGTGTCCCCCCCACGTGGTGTCCCCCCTGACATGGTGTGTCCCCAGGCGCAATGTGCTGAGCCTGTCCTCTGGCATCGATGACCCCGGGGCCCTCAAGTGGGACCTGGCCCTCTGCCTGCTCTTCGTGTGGCTGGTCTGCTTCTTCTGCATCTGGAAGGGGGTCAAGTCCACGGGGAAGGTGAGGGGCGGAGAGGGGAGGGGGTCATGTCCACAGGGAAGGTGGGGGGGAGGGCAGAGTATGAGTGGGGCCCTGGGGTGGCTACACAGGCTCTCCCTGAGGTGGGGGCCACTGCCCCAGCTCTTCAAAACAAGGGTGGCTTCAGGGATGCGGTGGACACTACAGGGCTGGGGGGTGTGGTCTGTCTCACACACAGCAGGGCTTGGGGGGTCCGTCTGTTACACAGAGCAGGGCTGGGGGGGGTCTGTCTCACACACAGCAGGGCTGGGGGGTCCGTCCGTTACACAGAGCAGGGCTGGGGGGTCTGTCACACACACAGCAGGGCTGGGGGGTCCGTCTGTTACACAGAGCAGGGCTGGGGGGGGGGTCTGTCACACAGAGCAGGGCTGAGGGGGTCTGTCACACACACAGCAGGGCTGGGGGTGTCCCGTCTGTTACACAGAGCAGGGCTGGGGGGGTCTGTCACACACACAGCAGGGCTGGGGGGGGGGTCTGTCACACAGAGCAGGGCTGGGGGGGTCTGTCACACACACAGCAGGGCCCACCCTGAGGTCCCCCACCTTGCCCATGTTTCCCCCCCCATGATGTCTCCTCTGTGCTGGCCTGTGCCTCCCATGTCCCCCCTTGTGCTCCTCTCCCATGTCCTCCCCCGTGTCCCCCCTACCCCCTTCAAGGTCCTGTGTGCACATTGGGGTAGCTTTGAAGTAGACACCCCCTGGGGAAGCTGTCCTATTGTTTGAAGTGGGGTGTGGTGGGGGGGTTCTCTGGCTGCAGGGGGCTGTAAGGACTGGGGCTCTGCTTTGGGGGGGGCTTCCTTCCTCCCTGCTGGCTCCTTCCTGGGGTGGGGGCTGGCTGAGGAAAACAAAGGCAGTGGACAAGCTGGGGAAACTGAGGCGGGATGGGGGGGCCTGGGGACCATCTCCAGAGCTCTAGCTGACTCAAGCGACAAGTAGACAGAGGGAGGGACAGATGGACAGACGGATGCGGAGGTCCTGTGGGTTGAGGGGGTGAGATACAAAGGAGCTGCCTGGGACAGATCTGCCTCCACCTCCCCTACCATGCTGCCAGCATCCCTGCCTGTCACCTCGGTCACAGCTGGGAGAGGGCCAGTGTCATGCCAAGGCCACAGCATGGACTGAGCTGCACTGGCTCCTCTCCACTCTCCTCTCTCCTCTCTCCTCTCTCCTCTCCTCTCCTCTCCTCCCCTCCCCTCCCCTCCCCTCCCCTCCCTTCCCCTCCCCTCCCCTCCCCTCCCCTCTCCTCTCCTCTCCTCTCCTCTCTTCCTTTCTTCCTTCTTTTTCCTTTTATTTTTTTGCCTCCAGGGTTATTGCTGGGGCTCAGTGCCTGCACTATGAATACACTACTCCTGGAGGCTATTTTTTCCCTTTTGTTGCCCTTGTTTATAGTTGTTGTTATTGCTGCCATTATTGTTGAATAGGACCGAAATCTAGAGAAGACAGGAAGACAGAGGGAGAGAGAAAGATAGATACCTGCAGACCTGCTTCACCACTTGTGAAGTAACTCCCCTGTAGGTGGGGAGCCGGGGCCTCAAACTGGGATCCTTAATGCTGATCTTTGCACTTCGTGCCATGTGCACCTAACCCACTGCACTACTGCCCAGCTTGCTTCCTTGCTTCCTTCCTTCCATCCTTCCTCTCTTTCTTCCTTCCTTTCTTTCTGGGTGTATTGATAGACTGGACAGTGGCACACCTGGCTAAGTGCAAACACACCATCAGGCACAAGGATCTGAGTTCCAGCCCCTGCTCCCCACCTGCAGAGGGGAAGGTTCCCAAGAAGTGGAACAGGGCTGCAGGTGTCTCTCTGTCTCTCTCCCATCTCTCCTTCTCTGTTTCCCCTTCCCAATTTCTCTATGTCTTGTAAGACAAACAAAAAACTCGCTGTTTAGACTAGGGCCAGCAAGCCCCTAGACAGCTCCTATGCTCAGGCCTCCACGGAACTGGTGAACCTCAGTGCTGTGGTTCTCCCTCTGTCCCTCACTCTGATTCTTGCTCTCTGGGAAAAAAAAAAAAAAAAAAACCAACTCAGTCTACAGTGGTAAAATCCCAGGAAAACAGAAAAAAAAAAATCTCAAAAAGCAAATTTAAATTTCTTGGTATTGTCTTTATTTATTGGACAGAGACATCCAGAAATCAAGAAGGGGGAAGATAGATACCTGCATCCCTGCTTCACCACTCGTGAAGCTTTCCCCCTGCAGGTGGGGGCCAGGGGCTTGAACCTGGGTCTTTGTGCGCTGTGATGAGAGCACTTAACCAGGTGCGCCACTGCCCAGCCCTGTTTTTTGTTTGTCTTTGTTTTCTTTCTTTTCCACCAAGGTTATCCCTGGGTCTGTGTGCCAGCACTATAAATCTACCACTCCCGGCATCCATTTTTTCCTTTTATTGGATAGGACAGGGAAAGATGGAGGGGGTAGGATAGAGAGGGAGATAGATAGAGTGACACCTGCAACCCTGCTTCACCGCCCATGAAATGTCCCCCCCCCCCCCACTGGTGGGAACAGGGGCTCGAACCCGGGTCTTCGCCTTTTGTGCGGCCCAAGGGGTGAGCAGGCTGAACAGCCAGACCCCGGCCTGGACCCGCCCCCAGGTGGTGTACTTCACGGCCACCTTCCCATTCGCGATGCTGCTGGTGCTGCTGGTCCGGGGACTGACGCTGCCCGGCGCGGGCGCCGGCATCAAGTTCTACCTGTACCCCGACATCTCGCGGCTGGAAGACCCACAGGTACTGGAGGGCGGGTACTTTTCCATGAGGTTGTGGGAGGACTCCTGAGACCGAGGCATGGCCTCTGGGATGCCGTGCCAGGTGGGGGGGGGCACTAGCGGGGGCCCCTTTGGGTATTGGGTTGGAGCCACAGGGCCCCATCTCCAGGGCTCTGTGGGTGGGGGCCCCACTTTGCGGCCAGAGCTGGAGACGTGGGAGGAGCAGAGGCTGTGAGTCTGGCTGAAGGTTCTGAAGGAGCCTCACCTGTGTGCTGGAAAGCCCCCTTCCCTCCCGGCCCCAAGTGGGGGCTAGCAGCTGCAGCCATGACAGTGTGCCTGGGGGGGCTTGTTTGACCCTGGGCTGAGGGGGACAGTGGCACCCCAAGACCTCGTGGCCCAGATCACCCAGCTGGCACCTAGCTTCCTTCCTCTGCTTCAGATTCTAGATGACTAACTGGGCTGGGGGGACACCACCCTGTGGCTCAGTGTCATCTTACTAGGCCTGGGCCTGCAGCAAGGTGCCCCAGGGACAGCCCTCCCCTTGCCCTGCCCCCTCCAGACATACACGCACACGCACACGCACACACACACACACACCCTGCCTGCACCTCCTCCCCTGCGGCCACCTACTGGGGAAGCCCTCTCACATGCCTTGCCCCCAGGTGTGGATCGATGCAGGAACCCAGATCTTCTTCTCCTACGCTATCTGCCTGGGTGCCATGACCTCACTGGGTAGCTACAACAAGTACAAGTACAACTCCTACAGGCAAGTCCCAGGCGGCAGCGTGGGGGGGGGGGGCACGGCCTGGCCCCCTCCCCGTTAACTTCTCCCGACTGTGACACAGGGACTGTCTGCTGCTGGGCTGTCTCAACAGCGGGACCAGCTTTGTGTCGGGCTTTGCCATCTTCTCCATCCTGGGCTTCATGGCGCAGGAGCAAGGAGTAGACATTGCAGATGTGGCCGAGTCAGGTACGGAAGGGCAGTGGGGGGGACAGTCCAGGGGCAGGCGGGGGACACAGCCCCCAGAGGAGGAGGAGGAGAAGGTGGGCATGACCACCAGAGCAGGTGGAGTGGGCACATGGCCCAGGAACAGGTGGGGTGGGTACAGCTCCCCAGAGGAGGAGGAGGTAGGCACAGCTCCCCAGAGGAGGAGGAAGTAGGCACAGCCCCCACAGCAGGAGGAGGTGGGCAAAGCCCCCAGATCAGGCAGGGTGGGCACAAACCTCACAGCTGGCTGCCTGCGGGCTGCAGCAGCCAGGCAGAGGCTTGGGCGATGGTATCCCAGGGGCCAGCACCACCTGCAAAAGAGGACTGGGGGACCCCTTACCCACCCAAGGGACAGGACTGGGGGCCCCCCCGCACCCACCCGAGGGAGAGGAATGGGCAGACCCCTTGCCGTGGTCCAGTGCAGAGAGGCACTGGCTGGTCGACAGTGGGGTCTTGAGCGGCTCACTCTGTGCCTCCCGGTAAACTCGGGGTGTCAGCCACAGAAGCCCCCCTCAATGTGGCTCCCTCTGTGTGGAGGCTGCTGACCACGCACTGTCCCGAGCCCAGTGCCACGTGCGTGTGCCGATCACCTTGGGGACAGTGACAGACCTGACTTGGGGGCTCATGGAGATTACTCCCTAAGGTGTGGGTTCCCCCTGTCTGCTTTTGCAACCATGGGACCCACCCAAACATCCAGCCGGCGACACACCCCCAGGGCCTCTGCCGTGTGCACCTGTCCCCCATCACCTTGGCCCCTAGGTCCCTACAGAGCTCTGACACAGGGGTCAAGCCCCACTCAGGTGGCCACTAGAGCAGAGTAGCTCCCGCCGGCTAGTCAGAGCTAAGGGGCTGCACCCCAGTACCTGCACCCAATTTCCACGGCCCCACCCCACCTTGTACCCCAACCCCAGCATCCCCTTCCAGGGTTCCCGAAAGGCAAAGTCATGGGCATGGGCACGGGGGACGATGGGGGCTGTCCTCCATGTTGAGGGTTATTTGTGGACCAGGGCACAAGGGGCTGTCCCCCAGGATGGGGTCACTGGTGGGCGAAAGCTATCCCCCAGTGCAGGGGTCAGACTGTCCCCCAGGGTGGGGTCACTGGTGGTTGTGGGGCTGTTCCCCCAGGATAGGAGTCACTCGTAGGCAGGGGCTTGGGTGGCTTGCTCTGGGCAGGTGGCTTCCTCTGATGTCTCTGCCTCTCGGCCACTGAGTAGCCTCCCTCCTTCCGTCCACCTCAAGGCTCCTCCCTCATCCTCTGCCACATTGAGCCCTGGGTGGGGGGGGACACAGCCACTGTCCCCAAATTTGGGGAGTGGTATGTCCCTAGACTTCTCCATGGTCCCCTGGCTCCTGGGGACACTCAGCCCTCCGGGGCTCGAGAAAGACTGCACAGGGGTGGGGTGGGGGGGGACGGGACACAGGCCCTTCCAGGGTAATCTAGAGTCCTTCAGCACCAGCTTCTGGGGTTCTCTGACAGGGGTGGGGGGCAAGGGCAGGACTTCTGTCCCCCCTGGGGTCCTTGCCCTCGGCCCCAGAGCACAGGCCCAGCCTCAGGGACACGCCTGCTCCCCACTTCTGCAGCGTCATGCCCCTGGCTCTAATATACTTTTTTAAAAGAACTTTCTTTTTAAATATTTATTTATTTACTTATTCCCTTTTGTTGCCCTTGTTTTATTATTGTAGTTATTATTGTTATTGATCTCGTTATTGTTGGATAGGACAGAGAGAAATGGAGAGAGGAGGGCAAGACAGAGAGGGGGAAGAGAAAGACAGACAACTGCAGACCTGCTTCACTGTCTGTGAAGTGACTTCCCTGCAGGTGGGGAGCCGGGGGCTTGAACCGGGATCCTTACACCTGTCCTTGCTCTTTGTACCCTGTGTGCTTAACAGTCCACTGCACCACCGCCCGACTCCCTAAAGACCTTTTTTAAATTTTTTTTCAAAAAAAATTTAAAAAAATTTTTTTCAGAAAGGGAGAGAGACAGAGAGACACCTGTAGCCCTGCTTCACCACTCGTGAAGCTTTCCGCCTGCAAGTGGGGACCAGGGGCTTGAACCCAGCACTTTGTGCACTGTAGTGTGTGTGCTTAACCAGGTGCGCCACCAGCTGGCCCCCCCTAAAGAACTTTTAAAAAAAATTTTTAATATTTATTTATTTCCGTTTTTTGTTGTTGTTGCCCTTGTTTTTTATTGTTGTAGTTATTGTTGATATCATTGCTGTTGGATAGGACAGAGAGGAGGGGAAGACAGAGAGAGGGAGAGAAAGATAAACACCTGCAGACCTGCTTCACCACCTCTGAAGCGACTCCCCTGCAGGTGGGGAGCCGGGGGTTCGAACCAGGATCCTTACTCTAGTCCTTGTGCTTTGCGCCATGTGCGCTTTAACCCAACTGCGCTACTGCCCAACTCCCTCTAATATACTTTTCAAGACTGCAACGTCCTTTTTAATTATGAGACATCTTTTTGGTTTTTGATGTTTACCCTCAGTGTCCTGCCATCTGACCATCTGGGCTCTTTGTTTCTTTTATATCTTTTGAAAAGATATTTTGCTTCCTTACTTATTTCTTTAATACAGAGTTGAGAGAGGAAAGGGAGAGACAGAGAGACACCTGCAGACCTTCTTCACCACCCATGAAGCTTCCTCCCTGGCAGGTGGGGAGCAGGGACTCAAACCCAGGTCCTTGAACATGGTGACAAATGTGCTTAACCGGGTGTGACACTGCCCTGTCCTTCGCCACACCTTTTAATATATTATTTTAAAATTTACTTTAATAAGAGAGACACACAGAGCCCAGAGCCATGCTCAGCTCTGGCTGATGGTGGTGATGGGGATTGAACCTGGGACCTTGGACCCTCAGACAGGAGGGTCTTTTACAGACCCCTGTGCTGCCTCCCTGCCCCTGGCATCATCTCTTGTGGGAGGGGAGAGAGAGCCTCATGCTGGCATGTGCACCCAGCCGCCTGAGGCCCCTCCATCACCCCTTCCTGGGAAAGCAGTGCCCTCTCCTGGGCTGTGCTCTCTCCTGGGCTGTGCTCTCTACTGGGCAATGCTCTCCTGGGAAGTGCCCTCTCCTTGGCTGTGCCCTCTGCTGGACTGTGCCCATGTCTATAGCTCTGAGCCCAGTAGGCCCTCGGCCACCTCAGATGGGAAAACTGAGGCCTGAAATGGGGGCTGAGCTGGGGACAGTTGAACTGAGGAAGGGGCAGAGCCAGGCCCTCCACTCCCATGTCAGGACAGTTCTGAGCCCTGGGCCTGGCTGACCTGAGGATGTGGGGTTCACCTTACTCAGTGGGACTCTCAGAAGCACCCAAAAGGGCGTCTGCAGGGGCCCAGTGCTTGCCCATGGCCTTCACTAAAGGGCCTGGTAGGAGGCAAGCATGGGGGGTGGAGCGCTGCCAGCCCCTACTGCTTCCTCCCTGCATGGAAGAGGCTGCAATCCTTTGGGCCCTCACCCTTGCTGCCCAGGGCTGTGCTGGCATTGTGGGGTGGGGAGGGGTCTACTGCCCAGGGCACAGGTGTCAGTGGGCCACCAAGCCCCACAGTGAGCCCCCCCAAGGCCAGCACCCTCTGGGCTCCCTCATTTGGGGTGGGGAGGTCCACTCAGCCCTGGGTAACTGGGGGCTGGGGTCAGGATCCAAGGCTCAGCCCAGGGGTCAGTGGCCTGGCTTAGGGTCTGAAGCTGATGCCCCTTGCCCCCCATGCAGGCCCTGGCCTGGCCTTCATTGCCTACCCCAAGGCCGTCACCATGATGCCCCTGCCCACCTTCTGGTCCATCCTGTTCTTCATCATGCTCCTTCTACTTGGACTGGACAGCCAGGTGGGCACTGGGACCTAGGGCCAGGGCCAGGGTGCACTAACAGATGGGCCAGCACTGGGCCGGGGGACACTGACAGTTGGGCTGATGGGACCCAAACCAGGGGGTCTGGGGGCAGGAGGACAGGAGGAAGCTCAGGCTCACTGCCCAGCCAGCTGGGCAGTGACCCCCAGGCCAGATGTGTGGCGAGAGGGTGGCCATCCTGAGGGCTCAGCTGGTGTCTGCTCCCCTCGCCTCTCCCATCCCCTCTCTGCTCACTCAGCCCTTCCCTCTCCCCCCAGTTCGTGGAGGTCGAAGGTCAGATCACATCCCTGGTCGACCTTTACCCATCCTTCCTAAGGAAGGGTTTCCGGCGGGAGACGTTCATTGCCGTGCTGTGCTCCCTCAGCTACCTACTGGGGCTGTCCATGGTGACTGAGGTGCGTGCCACCCCGCCCGCAGACTGCACCTCTGCCAGGGGCGCCTGTCTCTGCCCTGACCCCACCCAGCAGGCCCCTCCCCAGGACCATGGGGTGGGGGGCCATCCACCTCTGTCCCTCTGGGACCCTGGAGTGGGGGGCTGTCCGCCTATGTCCCCCTCCCCACAGCCTCTGTCCCTCCTGGCTTGCCGGCACGCTGTCGAAGAGACAGGAGGTGACGGCCACGTGGCCCGCAGGGTGGCATGTACGTGTTCCAGCTGTTTGACTACTATGCCGCCAGTGGTGTGTGCCTGCTCTGGGTCGCCTTCTTTGAATGTTTCGTGGTCGCCTGGATATATGGTGAGCGTCATGTATCCTGACCATTGCACCCTCTATCTAGAAGCTTCTGAAACAGAGTGGGCTGGGGGCTCTGACCCTCACCTGAGATCTGGACGACCCCTGGTCCCAACCTTAGGTTCCTCAGCCCCCATCTCCCTGCTCCCCCATCCCTCTGGCCCTCTCTGGTCCCCCTCCTCCTTAGTCCCCCTCTCCCCTGGCTCCCCCAGTCCCCTATCTCCCTGGTCATCCTCCCCCTGACCCCCTGGCTCCTGGTCCCCCCCAGGCCCCTGTCCTCCTGGTTCGCCCCCATCCCCTTGCCTCTGTCACCCATACCCCCTCCCCCCCACTCCCCAGCCCCCTTGCTTCTGGCCCCTGCCCCCTGAGCCCTGTGTCACCGTGTCACCCATGCCCACTCCCTCCTGGCCCCTTCCTCCCTGGTCTCCCTCTGCCCCCTGCATGTCCCCAAGTCTCCCTCTCCCGCTCCTACAGGCAGTGACAACTTCTACGATGGGATTGAGGACATGATTGGCTACCGGCCGGGGCCCTGGATGAAGTACAGCTGGGCTGTGGTCACTCCGGTCCTCTGTGTGGTGAGGGCCTGCCCAGCTGTAGGGTGCCCTGGGTGGGGACCCTAAAGGTGGTTACCCAGGACAGAGCCCCTGGTGGTGAGGTCCCTGCGTCCCCAGGGGAACCTGCCCAGCCCCCCTGACGTCCCCTCCCCACAGGGCTGCTTTGTGTTCTCTCTGGTCAAGTACGTGCCCCTGACCTACAACAAGGAGTACGTGTACCCCACCTGGGCCATCGGGCTGGGCTGGAGCCTGGCTCTGTCCTCCATGCTGTGTGTCCCCCTTGTCATGGTCATCCGGCTCTGCCAGACCGAGGGCCCCTTCCTTGTGGTGAGTGGGGTGAGCAGAGCTTTGGGAGGTCAGGGGGTGTCTGGGGATCAGCCCTCACTGGACACAGACTGGGAGTTAGGACCCCTTTTCCAGAAGGTTCAACTTTTACCTCAAAAGCTGAGTGTCCAGCTGTTGGTGAAGCAGCTGAGGCTCTGGGACGACGAAGCTTTGGGGATCGAACCCAGGTCCCCTAGCTTGTGTCCTGCTCCCTCCACACTGGGAGTAGTGGGGCCTCAAGACACAGACAGGGCAGGTGGGAAGCCCAGCATCCATAGGACCCTCCTTCTTCAGCCCCCACAGGACCTCCCTTCCCCAGCACCCACAGGACCCCCCCTCCCCCGCCCCCACGGAACCCCCTTCCCTAGCACTCATAAGACCCTCTTCCCTGTCTCTGTAGCACCTTCTGAATCCCCCTCCCCCCCCATGTTCCATGCTGGGTGTTCCAGGCCCCATGACAGGCTAAGATGCCAGAAAACTGGGGAGGCTGCTCTGGACCCCCAGGGACCCCGAGACTCTCCAGCCCTCTCCCAGACCCTGCCCCCCAAAAAAACAAAGTATGGACTAACGATGTGCCCAGCAGGGAGTCGGGGGTGGGGGTCGGGGTCGCTCCCCTTGGTGGGCTTGTTGCCATTACACATCGTGGCCACAGGGGGGCAGGGCGCAGGGCCTCAAATCTTCCTGTCCCCTTCTGGGGATCTGGCAGGAAAGGGTTGCTGCAGGAGGCTGGGGTTTCCCAGGCTGGTTTCCCGTGGTGGAAGCAGTAGTGGATGAGCCAGCCCTCAGCAGGGGAGGGTGGGTCCAGGGGCAGCTCAGACTTGGGTGGGGGCTGCAGAGGGCAGCTGGGGGCTGAGTGAGGGGCCCTCCCTGGAGGGCAGCCCCCACATGGCACCCTGATGTCCATCCCTCCCCCACAGAGAGTCAAGTACCTGCTGACTCCGAGGGAGCCCAACCTGTGGGCGGTGGAGCGTGAGGGGGCCACCCCCTGCAGCTCACGGCTGCCTGTCAACGGGGCGCCCCTGAAGCCCACCCACATCGTGGTGGAGACCATGCTGTGAGCCCCCCGTAGCTCCTCCTAGGACCAGGTTTACAGAGCTTTCTATTTGCACTAGGAATTTTTTTTTTAATTGTCACAGAAAATGTTACCGTTGTGTGTCGGGTGGGGGGGGGGGGTCGTGAGTGTGTCTCCTGTTTGGATGCAGGGCTGTGGGTGGGGGGATTTCAGAGCGGCCCCCGGGGTCTGGGCCTGGGTGCCTCCTGGGGCTGCGCCCCCTTCCCCTCCCCCTCTCCCTTTTTTACAAGCGACGAGGACGGTAGAGATTGTCACCCTCCTGCCACTTGAATTGGTCTCCTTGCCAGCAATAGAGCTCTCGCTCAGAGCCGTTCTTTGGTGCTTGAGTCGCTGGCGGGCCATCTGCCCAGCCTCACCCACCCCAACCGCACCCCAAAAGCAGGCTGGGCCTGGGGCATGCAGTAGGAGGCAGCCCAGGGAGAGGGAGAGGGAGAGGGAGAAGGCCGGGAGAGGCCCCCTCAGGCCAGTGCAGCCCAGAGCGAGGACCCTAAGCCCCTCTCAGTACAGGCTGGGAGGCATCAGCACCCCCAGAACCTCTGGGCCCCCTCATCCCTCTTGTTCTGGGCCCAGGGTGGTTGGGGAGCCATGGCCAGCCCAGCAGGCTGACTCATCCATCTCTGCCACCAGAAGCAGGTCCTGCAGGCATCCTCACCAGGCTGCCCAGAGGACAGACATGTGTGGGATGAGGGGGCCGGAGAACCCAAGGACCCAAACCCCGTCGTTGAGGGTGCCAGGGAGGGTCTTTCCTCATCACGCCTCCTGCTTTCCTCACCTCCAGGAAACTCCTGGTGAGCTCTCACCAACCCTGGCCACCCCCCAGCAGGTCTCCCCCAGTCCTGGCTGCTGGACACAGTGCTTCTCAGACAGTGGCTGGGGGCAGAGGTGGGGGGGGGAGAGTCAGCAGGCGGGGGGGAGGGAGAGTCTTCTAGGAAGTTGGAGTTGTGGGGGGCGGGCACCCCAGAAGTGGCTGGACCAAGAGTCTTGTGTAGAAAGGTGTCTGAACCAGGAGCTTGTAATGAGGTGCCCCTGTCTTTGCCCAGGACAGGTGCCCCCCTCCCCCACTGGGACCTAAACTGTGCCATTGAAACTGTCACTTAGTCACTTCCACGTTCAGAGCCGGAACTGGCACGGACCTGGGAGAGGAGTATCTGCTTCCCACCCATGGGTGCCAGCCTGCACCCCCTGCCATTTCTGTCTGGCAGGGATGGGGGAGACTTTTTGGATCCTGGAAACCCCTCCCCCAGTTCGGGACTAGATGACCCTTTGGTGTGTCCCCACCCACCCACCCAGGGGTCAGATGCAATTCTGAACTCTGGTCCCATTGTGCCCAAAGTGTGGACTCTGCCCCTCACTGCCCCCTGCCCCCCATCTGTCTGTGCCACCTGCTGTGTGGATGGGCCTCCTGCTGCCCTGCCCTGTACTTCCCTCCACCAATCTACCCACTGGCCTGTCCCTCCTGGAACTTTAGAACTAACCACTGTCACCGATTGGGGACACCAGGCCACCCCCAGCCCCTGTGCTCACATCAGGCTCCTGATGGCCAGAAGGCAGACTGGTACATTCTGGAAGGCCCTGGAAATGCTCCTTGGAGATTCCAGACCAAAGATGGGGCACCGTGTCCCTGGCCTGGGGCTGGGCCCAGCCACCATCCCTCAGCTCCTGAGCTCCAAGTGGTCTCCACAGAGGGTGCTGGTCCACGCCACTGTGTCAAGTGTGGAGACTGAGGCCTGGATGCAGTCAGGTCCGGCCGGTCTGGTGGGTCCCCAAGAAGGAAGCATGTCTGTCTGCCCAGGGCTTATGTGGAGACCAAAACCGAGCCTTTCTGGAAACAGGGTGCTCTGCATCGGGGCTCCTGGGTGAAGCCAGCAGCACCCCTCTGACCATTCCTGAGGGGCCTTCAGGTGCTGGCTGGAGAGATACCCACCCTCCCCTGGCCCTGCCTGGCACCTCCAACAACCCCCCCCCCCGTCCCAGTCACACCTTGTCACTTGAGGTGACACTTAGGTCCAGCCAAGGAAGTGAGGCCCCAAGGCCACTTGGGATGCACACAGCTGAACCCTCTGTTTGAGGCCACAGACCCTCTGGGTGGCCCCTGGGTGGCCTGGCTTCTCCCTGGAACTTGGTGTCCACCACCCCACCCCACCCCCTGCAGTGAGAAAGCACAAGGATAGAGGTCCCTAGAGGTGACACAGGGTGCCACCCCGTCCCCCGCGCAGACAAGCTCAGCAGGCAGTGCAACTGTCACTGTGCAGAAGCCACCAAACACAAAGCCGGGTATCCCTCTTACCCCTCCTCCCCAGCCACGGGCCTGGAACCAGCTGGAGTGGCCTGGCCAGCACTGCCTGTCTGGTCACTGCTCCCGAGGGATGTACATCATGACACGCAGGTGGAGCCGGGTGTGGTTGGGTGTGTAGACCCCCGACACACACCCCCAGCTACTGTGACTCTGGACTGAGCACAAAGGGGCCTAGGCTGGGCCTCTCCTTCCAGATCCATCTGGCCCACCAGGACTCCGTTTCTTAACAGCTATTTTTAAGACGTTTAAAACTTTTGTAAAACAGGAAAACACCCAGCCAACAGGAGGCCCCCAAGGGGGCTCCATCCGCTATCTGTCTCGGGGGTCTGTCCTGAGCTGCGGGTGTCGGGGTCCCACAATACAGGCTCTGCAGTTGGGCGGGCCTGCTCCCTCTTTTTGCTTTTTAGATAAATATGTATATCGATATTTTAAATCCATCTTTGCTCTTTTTTTAGAGAAGTTTGTAATCACCTAATAACATGAAAATAAACATTTCCTTTGTAAAACCCGACATGTGTGGGGCTGCTTTTTGGCTTCCTTGGTGGGGATGGCATTTCTGCCAATGCTGACCACAGGGCCACCCACTTCCCTCCCATTCGTGCTGTCTGGGACTGGGGATATCAGGGCTGGGGACACAGGGACATAGGGTGGGGACAATGAGCTGGTGTGCGTGTCTATCCTGGCTACACACCATCACAGAGAAGAGTGTCCCTGCGCCCAGCTAACTGTAGCTACTTCTGTTGGGGACACACGGAGGCAACTCACTGAGTGTTTACAGAGTTTTATTTTAAAAAGTCCGTCTCTCCCCCCCCCCCCCCCCCCCCGTCACCCTGGGGGACAGGCGTGACACCAGAGCTTTAAGAAACCCACCTAGAAAAATACTTTACAGAGAATCTGCTCTGCTCAATCGAAAAAAAAATACAGCTCTGGGGGGGGGTGGGGGCGGCACCTGGAATGCATAGACAGATGGACCCTCCCTCCTGACCCCCAGACCAGAACACTGGGGCTCTTCCCCAGGGGTAGAGGTCCTCCAGAGAGCAAGGTACAGGGAGCAGGTGTGGGAGGGGGGGTATCAGTGGGAATGCTCCAGAGGGCAGACTAGCACCCCAGACTCCACCCCACTCCCCAGCACTGGGGGAGGAGGGCTGAGGAACTAGGGGTGAAAGATGGAGTGGGGCCCTCTCCCCTGGGGGCCATCCACAGGATCTGGCCAAGACAGACCCAGCTGGACCACACTGCCCGCCGCTATTCCTAGGTCCCTGGCCTGCGGGAGAGTGGAAGGACAGGTGCTGGTACTCTAGACCAGGCAGGAGGACTTCCTGCCAGGGCCCCCAAGCAGCATGGCTACCCTCCCTCCTGTTCTCCCTGGCCTTTCTCTCTGTCTCTGGCTTCTCTCCTCCAGTGAGGGCCGCCACCTCCACAGCATCTTCGGGGTCTCCGTCCCCCAGAGGCTCCGCACACAGCCCCACCCTGCTTCCTAGAGGCACTGACTGCTGGGTGTCCCATACCCACTCTCACGGGCTCCCCATAGCCTTTCCAGGGTGCCAGGGATCTCCTGGAGACTAACAGCAGAGAGGCCTAGCCCCCCACTACAAAGACCCTGCTGCCTGCCACTCCAACACACAGAATAGGGAGACAGGGACAGCAGGACTGATGGATTGACAGACAGAAGCGGCCAGCCGTGTCCTGGGGTGCCCCATACCAGGCTCAGAGCATCCGGGGGCTGCCAGGAGCATGGGGGACACTTGGGGCCAGCGGGCTCCGGCTGACGACCAGCTCCAGGACATCCCCCGCCCCAGCCAGCAGGGGCACTGCCAGGCGGCAGTCCAAGCCCCGTGTGCGCACCTGGTTCACCTGCAGACAGGACCCGAGCGCCTGGGTGGGGGCCACAGGAGGCGATCCCCAGGCAGGTTACCCCAAAAAAGTCCCCAGGCATGTGGTCCCCTCACCTAGTACCCCTACAACCTCTACCCTCAGGTGCCAAGCCTAGGTACAGACACAGGGCCTCACACAGGCATTACTCCCTTTCAGCACCCTCAGCACCCCTGACGGCACCCTCAGCACCAACAGCACCCTCCCCCTCACCTGCAGCACCCTGTCCAGTGGCCGCAGCCCCCCACGCTGGGCGGGGCCCCAGGGCCGCACGCTGTGCACAAACACGCCAGCCTGCTGGATGCCGTCGGACACGCTGAAGCCAAAGTCCTCCCGCCAGGGATCCCTGCGCAGGGTCAGCTGGGGGAGGGGGGCATCCTGGGTGACCAGTCCAGAGACTCTCAGGGGGCCAGCCCCTCCCACCTGGCCTCCACACCTGACTTCACCCCACCCAGTCCTCCACTGACCCTCTGCCCACCCAGGCCACAGCTGGCCCCAAGGTGGGGGGTGGTCCCTACAGCTGCCAGGTTGGCCTTCTGGACTTTACAGCCTGACTCCCCAGGCCTGGCCCCCTCGGCCTAGGGGTCCATCCCCCAGCCCTCCCTCCTCCTCCCCTCCTCCCTCCCCTCCTTCCTCCTCGGCCCAGCACCCTCAGATCCCCACTCCCTCAGCCCCCAAGCCCCAGCTTCCCCTATCCTCAGTCCCCCAGTCCCCCACCCACCTTGTGCATCTCCAAGGGGGGGGCCTCGGGGGAGGCTCGCGCATCCTGGCTCCAGCTCCGGGGCCGGGGTCCCACACTCTGCAGGCCACCGGCCGAGATGGACATCTGCAAGGACACAGGATGCCCTCAGCCGCCTGACAGAGGGACACTCAGCCAACACTCAGACCCGTGCCTTCAGCCAGCAAGCCCACACCCCTTTTGGCTCAGGGTTCAGCACCCTGTGGCCACTCACCCTGCCTGCTGCACCCCAGGGCCCTGCCCAGAATGGGGGCACAGAGCAGCACAAGGCCCAGGGATCCTGGCAGAGGACCCCAGGGAGCTCCTCTAGGATTCCAGGGGCATCCAACAATGCCCATCAGGGAAAGCGGGGCTGTGGCAGGCGGGAAAACAGCTGACCATGCAGGAGGGGCCCCTAGAGCAGAGGGAGGTGGGTCCTCCAGGCCACTGACTCACCCACAGCTGACCCCAGCTTCTCCTCCATTGGGCCTCACCTCATGCCTCACCGTCCCCTGCTGTCTCCAGGCCATACACAGATGTGCTACAGACACACTGGGTGCTGGTCTGCACACACATGCTTCCACCCAGGAACACACAGGCACACGATGCACATATGCACGTGGAGACACATAAGTTCATGCAGACACAGACACACAGACACACATGGATACACAGACACACAGGCACATAAAGCACATGCAGACAAAAAGACACACACAGGCACATGTGCACACATGCAATGCAGACACACAAGGCACATGCAGACACCCATGCACACGTGTGTGCTCACCCACAGGAAGCAGCCATGCTTGCACACGTGTCCATGCAGTCAGCACACATGTGGCAGCCCTGGTGCAGGAAGGTCCCACAAGCTGGGGCAGACCTGGGAGCCTGTGGTTGCCATGCAGTGGCCATACCTCGAGTTCCTGCAGCAACTCCGACTGACCGCATGTCTGCAGGTCCTCCAGGGCCTCCCCCAGCGCGCGCCAGAAGGCCTCCTCGCGGGCAGGGCTGGGGGCAAAGGCCGTCAGTGGGCAGGGGGCAGAGAGCTTGTTGGACGGGGGCAGGAGGGTGGAGAACAGAGGGCAGGGGGTGGGGATGGGGTGCTCAGGAGGGCAGGAAGCAGGGAGGCAGGGGTGTAGGTGGACAGGGGGCATAAGACATCTGGGGGCAGGAGGGCAGAGGGCAGGGGTGCAGGGGGTGGGGCCACAGGGCAGGGTTCAGGTCTCCAGCCTGTGCCCCCCCCACGCACACACTGACCTGTCGGAAGGTGCCCAGTCATCCCTGTCCTTAAGGCAGGGGTCACCCACAGGGGCGGTGAGGGGCGGGGGGCTTCTTCGTGGCCGGCTGGGCGTCCACTCGCAGGTGCCCAGGCCCTGAGGTGTGGGCTGGGGCGTGTGAGTGCCTGGGGTGGGGGGTAGGGGGTGACCCCCAGATCAAGCCGGGACTGCCCCTGCTGCTGCCTCATCCAGCCTCTGCCCACCACCTTCTGGCCTCCATGAGTCAGCTCAAGGGACAGAGCTGTGAGGAGGTTGGCTCCCCGACTCCCGTCCACACATTCCTGGCCATGCAGATCCCATCCACTACGCCCCTGAGCGGGGGCTCCGCATTCCCTTGGCTGGTGGTCTGAGCACCCTGCGGGGGGAGGCTGCGCCAGAGGGCAACAGTCACGGGGGACATAACTCCATGGCTCCTCCAGTCTAAGCTGAATCTTGGGAGATCAGTGCCCCATGGTCTGGGGTGCAGGAGCCAGGCATGGGCTCTGACCTCCACCCCACATGCAGGCTGCAGGGCTCAATGCCATGCATGGGCTGCTCACCTGGCCCCCGACGGCCTCCTTCCGCAACAGAGCGCTCCCAGGAGTCCAGGGTGCTGTCCACACAGGGCAAGGTGGGCAAAGGGTGGGCAGCTGGGCCACCCCTGAGGGCCTCTGGGGGATCTTCGTCCACATCGCTGGACTCGCTCAGGCTGCCCGGCCTGAGGGGCATGAATGGGCCTGGAGGACAAGGGGTCACTGCCACCAGGCTTTGACCTCAAATGAGAGGGCAGCCCTGTCCACTTGTGTGACCCCCATCCTTCCTGAGTGTCCTGAGCTGTGACCCCAAGTCCCTAATTATTCCCACACATGATCCCATGTCCCTCCTGAGTGTCCTGAGTTGTGACCCCATGTCCCTCCTGAGTGTACTGAGCTGTGACTCTGCATCCCTCCTGTGAGTCCCCAACCATGGGGGCCCCAGGCTGAGGGTGCAGTGCCCCCAGGCCTGTCCTCGGCTCACCGTCCACCTGCTTCCTGATCCGCAGTGTGACGGTGTCCCCCGCTGCCTGCAGGAGTCGGATGGCCTGGCTCAGCGGCTGGCCCTTGAGGCTGACCCCGTTGATGGCCATGATGCGGTCCCCCACGTGGATGGCACCAGTCCTGGGGGGGGACAAGGAGTGGAGCTGAAGCCCAGGAAGGTCTGCCTTTGGGGATCAGGACCCTGAAACCTGGCAACTCACAGCTGTGAGGGAGGGCAAGGCCAGTGTGGCTGCCAAGCCAGAGTTGAACCCCACACAGAGCCTGACCCCAGCCCCAAGCCTGACCCCAAACCTGACCCCAACCCCAAGCCTGACCCCAAACCTGACCCCAACCCCAAGCCTGACCCCAACCCCAAGCCTGACCCCAGCCCCAAGCCTGACCCCAACCCTGAGCCTGAGCCCAAGCTGGAGCCTGACCCTGACCCTGACCCTGAGCCTGACCTTGAGCCTGATCCCAACCCCACGCCTGACCCTGGCCTGACCAGGGAGCAGGTGTCCAGGTGAGAAGCGGCTCACCCCACACGCTGGAGCTGCCCAAGGCCCCTCTCATTTGGGTCAATTCCCTAATTTGCTTGCATTTCGTACCTATAACACAAGTGGGAGAACCTGTCTCAAAAAGCAAACTACCGTTAAAGGGTAGATGAAGGGAGTGGAATCACATACAGGACTCTCTTCTTCTCCCTCCTTCTCCCTCTCTCCCTCCCTCCCCCTCTTTCCCTCCTCCCTCTCCCTCTCCCCTTTCCCTTCCTCTCCCTCTCTCTCTCCCTCCCTTTTCCCCTCTCTCCCTCCCTTTTCTGTCTCTCTCTCTCCCTCCCTGAGCCTCAGTTTCCCCAGAGAATGAGTATAGTTGCTAAGCCCCCCGCTGGCCTCATAGGGAGGCAAGGAGGCTGGGGAACAGTCCTGCCCAGCCAGCACTCATGTATTGGACAACCCCGGGATGATGCAAGGATCCAGGCAGTGCAGTGTCCAGCAGAGGGGACAGACTCACGGACGGATTTGGGGGGCAAACTCTGAGGAGCTCAGGACTTGCTCCTTTCCTCTGACAGGAAACAGATTTAAATGGTGGGGATTTTTTTTTTTTTTAGTTTCTTTTTTTTTTTTTTTAAGGCAGTGCAGCCCCCAGGCACTCAGGCCTGCCTGGTCAGGGGGGCATTTCTGAGGTGCCATCTGCCCAGGAGGTAGATGTGGCTGATCTGAGGGACCAAGAGGTCACTCTCTCTGGTCCTGTCCCCACAGTGGGGGGGAAGCACCCCAGCACCCATGGGCGCTATCCTGAGTGGACGCCAGAGGCCTGGCCAGATCTGTGGCTGCTGCAGTCTGCCAAAATGCCAGCAGGGGGTGCACAGGGACCAGTTTCACAGACCCTGCCAGCCTGCCCCTGCTCCTGGCCATCTGGCAGTCCTGGCCCCTTCCCCAGCCCCACCCACCCACACAGGGGACATGGTCACCTCCCTGCAGCTCTCCCTCCCACTCATATGGGACCCCTCCTCCAAGCTGCCAGCTCAGGGGACATGGGGGGGAAGGATGGCAAGGGACAGGCCCCCGCAGCCCCCCAGGAGACCCTGTGGTGCAGGGACACAGCATCCCCACAGGAGTTCACTAAGACAAGGCAGGTGGCTGTCCCATTGGCTGGAGGGGGCAGGAGGCTCACAGCGGGCCGCATGCCACCTAAACTGATGTCACCAGACTGTGTCACCCAGGCCCCAGTGTCCCCAGAGCATCAGCGGTAAGTGAAAGGTCAACATGTGATTTTTGTGAGGCAGAGCCCAGCTCAGGCCCAGAGAGTCCCCTGCCTCCCAGCCCCCAGCACCTAGCTCCCCCAGCCCCACTACCTCTCCGCCAGGCCACGTTTGGTGAGGCCTGAGATGACGATGGGGTCGAAGGGCTCCTCGGTGCCGGAGATGGTGATGCCCAGGGGTCCCCCGTGTCGCTTTAGCTCCACCGTGTAGCTGATGGCCCCCGTGGCCTCCTGCTCGTCTGCAAACAGCCATCAAGGTCAACGCCAGGGTCCCCCTGCCCGTGAAGAGGGCGGGGTCTGGACAGATGTGGGGCGGGGCCTTGCGGGGCGGCGGGGCGGGGCTGTGAACCCGAGATGAGCGTGGCCTGGGCGGGGACTTGGCTCTCACCTGAGTTGTCCTCATCCTTCCGGATCTTGAGCGTCACCAGGTCCTGGCTCTGCTGCAGGATCTGCAGGGCCTCGTCCAGGGGGCAGCCGTCCAGCCGCGTGCTGTCGATCGCCAGCAGCTTGTCCCCTGGCTCTAGGGTGCCTGTCCTGCGGGGGGTGAGCCTGGCTCTGCTCCGGCCCACCCCTCATTAGCGCTCCCGCCTTTCCCTCCGTGCACCTGCCCACCTCCTTATGCACCACCCCCCTGCCCGCACCCTCTGTCCACCCAAGCCGCACCCCTGCCCTAGAAGGTACCTGTGGGCCACGCTGCCCCTCTTGATGTCCGAGATAATCAGGGGCTCCCCTCGCTTCCTGTTGGCTGCTGGGGGCGGGGGAGCCCTGAGTCCCGACTGGGGTCCGCACCTCAGGGCGGGGCGCCTAGGCTCCCCGCTGACCTCCCGTCAGCAGCCTGACCGGGCCTGTCACCCCAGGTGCAGCAGGGGCACCGATGCCGGCCTCCAGCGTCCCCATCAGGGTCCCCGCCCGGAACTCACGGCTGATGGTGATGCCCAGCTCCACGCCGCTCCGATGGGGCAGCTTCACCAGGAAGGTGCCGCTGCTCGGGACCACGGACTCTGTCCCGATAGACAGATGGACTGTGAGCCAGGGAGGAGCCGCAGCCCTCTGCTCAGCTGGGGCCACCTCCCAAGCATCCGCTTGCTTTCCCCACCTGGTGGGAGAGGGAGCTGAGGCAGGGCGAGGGGGGACGAGCCCAGCACCCACCAACAGGGGGCGGAGGGAGGGGTGGTGGGGTTTTGGGGGTGGGCTCCAGCCTCACCCGCCCAGCTCAGCCCTAGAGTGACCGAACACCTGCCCAGAGGCCTTTCCCAACCTTTGGGGAAACTGAGGTAGGCGTAGGGGGGGGTCCCCTACTGCAGAGGAGCGGTCTGTCCCTACCCGGGGGTCCCCCTCACCCGCCACGTCGAACTCGATCTGCAGCGCCACCTGCTGGGCCAGCGCGGCGTCGCGCAGGAGCTGGCGTGCCTCCTCCAGGCTCCCGTCCTCCGTGGGGACCCCGTTGACCGCCAGCACGCGGTCCCCCACCTGCAGCAGCCCGCACCTGCCCGGGTCGGCAGGGAGGAGGCTGCGCTGGGGGCGGGGCGGGGCGGGGAAGGGGCAGGATGCACTGGGGGGGCGGGGCGGGCATCAGGGACCCCCTAGTGGATGAAGCTGAACCCGGGTCCCCTACTGGGTAAAGCTGTGGCATCCACTGGTGGGCGGGGCCTTACCCAGTGGGTGGAGTCGGAGACTTTCCCCCCCGGTGGGCGGGGCCTGTGTTGGTGGGGCAGGGCCTTGCCTAATGGGCGGGGTCAGGAATTCCTTGGCAGGCTTGGCCTTGCCCAGTGAGCCGGATCAGGGATTTCCCTGGTGGGCGTGGCTTTGTCCGGTGGGCGGGGCACTCACCTCTCAGCCGGGCTGTCCGGCTCAATGGAGCCCACCAGGGCGGGCGAGGACAAGGTCTCGGTGGCGAAGACGCCACCTTGCAGCTGGAGACCGAAGCCGGTGAGCGGGTCTCCACGAAGCAGGACCTCCGTGGTCTCTGTGTGCACCACCTGGCCGCCCAGGCCCAGCACGCTGGATGCCAGGGATACTGTGGGGTCGGGTCACTCAGGGGCGGCCCAGCCACCACCCAGCTTAGCCTCCCTGCCAGAGCCACCTGGAGCCTGGGGGCCATTCTGACTCTCAGATTGTCTTCTGGGAGGGAGGGTGGAAGAGGGAGATCCCGCCGCTGCCCACGCCATGTCATACAATGTGGCTGCCACTCTGGTATGTGTCCCCCACCCCAACCCAGGGCTTGTCCCCAAATGCCCCCTGCTCTTTGGCAGGCCTGGTTCCAGGCCCTTAGGCAGCACACTATTTGGGGTTCAGAGCTCACACGAACTCCTGTGCTCCTGTTTTCGGGCTCTACTGTGCCCCATGGTGGTCCGGGGGCTCATGGGCTGGGGTCTCCGGGTCAAGGTGCCAGGGGTGGTGCAGGGAAAGGCATGGTTCAGCGTAGGCGAGGGAAAGGGAGTCGAAGCCAAGGCTGGGGAGAGGAGAGCACCCCGTGAGCCCCTCAGCCCCCTCGGGACACCCACCTCCATATTGGGACCACAAGACCCCAGGGATGGGGCCCTTATCCTGATAGGCTGGGGTCCCCCCCAGACTCTGGATGCACCCTGCAGGGGTTGGGGACCTTTATTCCTCTGCCCCCCTCTCCCCGACCCTGGATGCACCCTTCTGAGGTGCAGTTACAGTGGCTCTGGTCCTAGGCCGGGATGGCACCACTTCTGGGACACCCACTTCTCCCAGGGGCACCCACCTCTTCCGGGGGCCCTCCGTGGCGCAGGCAGCACTTCCAGTCTCACACTCGGACCTGAGCGTGCCAGCAGCCGCATGGCCTCAAGGGGGGAGCAGTGCTCGGTGCTGGTGCCATCGATGGAGAGGATGATGTCCCCAGGGTGCAATGTCCCGCTCCTGCGGACATGGGGGTCAGGCGTGTCCCGGCTGCCCGCCCAGCCTCCCCCCTACAGCTGCTCACCTGTCCGCCAGGCTGGCTGCCCTGATGTGCTCCACGGCCACACCCGGCCTGCCGAGGTTGGAGCCCGGGGCCAGCGAGATGCCCAGTGCTGAGCCTGGGGGCCTTGGCAGCTCCACTAGTAGGGGCCCTGGGGCACCTGCCGCCACGTCTGGGGGGGAACCTCAGCTTCCAGCCTGCACAGCCACCCCACCGCCAACCCGGGGAAGGTGGAGGCTGGTTCCCAGGTCTCAGCTGAGTGAGTTAAACACGAACCTTCACACACAGGGGGGCTTGCAGGGGGTCGGCTCAGCAACAGAAAGCAGGCCTTGCAGCCCTGCAGCCCTCAGAGCCCCACCTGCCCAGCCTCCCACTCATGACAGTAAATGAACTGAATTAATAGAAAAGGGCATCCACACCTCCCCCCAGGGGCTCAGAAAAATAGGTGACAAAGCCAGCCCCCCCGGGCCAGGCGGAGCACCTGGCTGAGCACCAGTCAGGATGACAGGGACCCGGTTTGAATCCCCCACACACCCATTCACACCTGCAGGGGGGAGCTTCCCTAGCGGTGGAACAGAGCTGCCGGGTCTCTTTCTCTCTGTCTCCCTGCCCATTTCTCTCTGTCCTGTCAAATAAAACAGCCACCATACCTCCCGCCTCCCCAGTGTCCCAACAAGTGGATCAGGCTGCTGCCCCTCACCTGACCTTTCCACTTGGTCCCCCCTCACCTGAACCATGGCCCTCCTCACCTGCTCCCTATCCCCCCACCTGTCCCGAGCCCTCTCCTGGTCCCTTCAGCCCTCCACCTGCCCCCAGGGCCCTCACCTGGCCCCCATCCTCCCACTCACAGCCCCTCATTTCCCCCCTCCCACGCCCAGACCATCACCTGGCCCTCCCTATCCTCCCACCTGTCCCCCATTCCCCCCACCCTCAGGTCATCACCTAGCCTTCCCTACCCCTCCATCTGCCCCCCCAGCCCCTCACCTGGCACGGCCACGTCATATTCTATGTGGAGCAGGGCCTGCTGGCCGCAGTGCTGCAGGGTGGCGAGAGCAGCCGCATGGCTGACCCCTAGCAGGGAGACCCCGTCTACTCCCAGCAGCCGGTCACCCACTTTCAGGGAGCCCTCCCTATGGGAAGGTGGGTCAGTGGGGGTGGGAGGACAGGGAACAGGGCAACAGGGGACAGCAGGACAGGGGGACAGGGAGACCCCACCCACTCCTAGCAGCTGGTCTCTCACCTTCTGGGAGCCCTCCCTGTGGGGGTGGGGGACAGAACAAACTGGGGGGCAGGGGAATAGCCCTGCAGTGACAGAGGGACACTTGGGGGGAGCAGAGTCCTCAGGGTCTACACAGTGAATGACCTGTGTGAAGGGCTGGATCACATCACAGCTCCCCTGGGGCTGAGCCCAGTCCCCCCACCCCATCGTGGCCCCCCTAGGACTGAACCCCACCCCCATCACAGTCCCACCCCAAAAGTGGGGGTGAGGGCTCCCAGCCTGCCAGGGCCACATGGCCTCAAGGACCCTCCAAGGCCCTGTCCCCTTCAGCAGTGATTCTATTCTGGTGGCCAGTGGCCTGGAGCCAGTGAGGGTCAGCTGGGGTCATTGGGTCTGGACACGCCCCACCCTCCCTGGGGGCCAGGCCAGCTGTGGCCAAGCTATTCTGGGAGGACTCTGAATAGCTGGACACCGGGGACATTCTGAGCTTCCTGCCCTGCTGCGGGGTCCTCTCCACGACCATGGGCCACTGGATACCTTCCAGTGGGGCCGAGAATGGATGTCTCACTGGGGAGAAGCCTAGGCCTGCTGGTGATTCCTCCCTGGCCTGTCCCATCTTGTCCCCTTTTCCTGTTCTCCTCAGCCTGTCCCCCTGGCCTGTCCCTCCCAGCCTGTCCCCTTGGCCTGTCCTCCTCGGCCTGTCCCCCCCCCACCCCCGCAGCCTATTGCCCTGGCCCACCTGTCTGCAGGGCCACCAGGACGCACCGAGGTCAGCACCAGCGGCCGAGACTTGTGTCCATCCTCCTGGGCGCCTCCTGTGGGGTTAGAGAGCCCTGTCCCAGGTCCCTAGCTTGTCCTAGCCCACAGTCAGCCAGCCCCTGTCCCCAGCCCCAGCCCCTCATCACTGTCCCCATCCCCAGCCCCTGTCACTCTCCCCGTCCCCAACACTCTGGTGGAAGATGTCAGATTCTTTCCTGTTAGGAAGTGACAGATGACAGACAGACAGAGATGACAGAGATAGAGGGACAGATGATAGATGATGGATGGATGATCGATATAGGTGATAGGTGGGTCAGACAGATGATGGATGATGAATGACAGACAGGTCCACAGATGCGCAGACAGCTGCCCTGACATCCCACAGAAGCTGAGCACATCCCATGGTGCCCCCTGACCTCTGAGCACGAAACCAAAGCTGCCGTCCTCCTTGTGTAGAAAGACATCCACCGTCTTGGGGGTGACGCCCGGGGTGAGCGCTGGGGCTGGGGATGGGGCACCCCAAATCCCTCAGCAGTCATCAGGCAGCCTTGTCCCCACAGCCCACACCAGCACAGCGGTGACCAGTGAGGACCCTGGTTGTGTCCAGGTGGGAGGTCGGGCTGGGGCTTGGGGGGGGGTAGGGTCTGGGGGAGAAGGAGCCTGGGGGGGCAGAGTCTGGGGGCATGGAGGAGGAGCAGGACCTGGGGGAGCAGGACCAGGGTGGGAGCAGGGCTTGGGTTTTAAAAAGCTGGACCTTTTGAGCTTCTGCTCTCTGCCCAGATCACCATGTGATCACCAGGTAAGTGTCTGCCTTCTTTCCCCCTCATGTCCTAACATGTGAATGTTCTTTCCCTAATAAAAGTTTAATGTGCCTGAAAATCATGCTCTCTCTTCAATTCTTTGCTGAGAAAATGTGACAGACTTTATAATATTAGGGGAATAAACGTCTCCCCCCTTTCCCCTTAATCACAGGGACCTGGGTAGGGGCAGGGCCTGAGGGCCAGGGCCTGGGGAGGTAGGAACCTGTGGGGGAGGTCAGGGTCTGGGGGGCTACCCTCAGCCAGAAGGCTCACTAATTAGAGAGAGCACAGAGGGCAGTAGTAGCCTGAGGGGGGTGGGGGGTGGATGTGACTGAGGGCATTTGGAGGTGATGGGGGAGGGGCTGGAAGCTGTGGCCCCACCTCAGCATGAGACCAGGCAGCTGCAGGCAGTGGGAGGTTTGCAGGGCCCCCCCAGTGGGCAGTGGGGTAGGCATCCCTGGGAGCCAGTAGGGAGCATTGGATGAGGTGTCCTCAGAGGGCAGGGGGTATCCCTGGGAGCAGGGGGTGAACAGGGGGTATCCTTGGGGGCAGGGGGCAGGTGAGGGGGCAGGGGCACATCCCTGGGAAAAGGGAGGTGTCCCTGGGGGCAGCAGGGGTGGGTAGAGAGTGTCTCGGGGGGCAAAAGGTGGGCAGGGCATCCCCAGGGGCAGGAGGGGCAGGTGGGCACCCACCAGGTGGGGGCAGCTCATACTGCACCTCCAGCACCACGCGGCCGCCCACATTCCTTAGCAGAGAGACAATCTCCTCGTGCCGAAGCCTGGCCAGGCGGATGCCGTTCACAGACAGGATATGGTCGCCCACATTCAGCAGGTCACTCCTGGAGGCCAGACAGAGCATGGGGACCGGCCCATATGCCCACCCACAGCTCAGGGTGCTGAGGTATCTCAGGGCCAGATACCACCTGCCAGGCCACACAGTGTCAGAGAGAGAGCAGGGACTCTCAGGGCATCTGAGCCAGGGTCTGGCACCTGAGGCCGAGCCTCCACACCCGCCTACCCCCCACCCTCATAGCCCCTGGCAACTCTCACCTGGCTGCCAGCCCCCCGGGTCGCAGGTTGGAGACTCGGGGTTTGCCATCTTTGTCAGTGCCCCCAGAAATTGTCAGGCCTAGCGTGCTGCCTTCCTTCTTGGTCAGCTCCACCACTGTGACTCCCCGGAATTCCTCTGTGGACAGTGGGTTGGGCAGGGCTGTGGGGTGTCTCCTCTCTCAGCACCATGCACAGCACCCAGGGAGCCCCATAGAGGGTAGGCAGTGCTATGGGGCCTCTCCTCTCTCAGCACCATGCACAGCACCCAGGGAGCCCCATAGAGGGTGGGCAGGGATGTGGGTCTCTTCTCTCTCAGCACCATGCACAGCACCCATAGAAATTCATGGAGGGTTGGGCATGTGGCCATGTGGGGCCCTGAGGCCCACCCCCCTATGCAGAGGAGGAGAGAGAGAGAGATTAGTACCTGGGATGCTTTGTCTGCGCCAGGCCAAGGCACCCTCTGTTCCCCCGGCATCCCTGCCACCTTTGGAGTAGGGCCCATCATCTGGGGGGGGGGGGTAGAGGGAGAAGGAAGAAGAGGGAAGAGGTGGAGAGAGGAGCTTGAGGTCATTCAGGCTGACCCCTCCTGTGGAGCCCCCCTCCCCTGGCCTGCAGCACCCTTCCTGCCACCAGCCCTAGGTCCCTGGGTGGTCTCGTGTCTGCAGGGAGCAACTCACAAGGCAAGACAACCCCCAGCCACACCCCTGCAGGCTCCCTGCCCCCAACACCGACCTCTATCCATCAGGCAGCCTGCCCCAGTCCAGTGCTGAGTCCTCCTCCCCCCTCCAGTGCTGAGTCCTCCTCCCCCCTCCAGTGCTGAGTCCTCCTCCCCCCTCCAGTGCTGAGTCCTCCTGCCCCCCTCCAGTGCTGAGTCCTCCTGCCCCCCTCCAGTGCTGAGTCCTCCCCCCCTCCAGTGCTGAGTCCTCCTCCCCCCTCCAGTGCTGAGTCCTCCTGCCCCTCCAGTGCTGAGTCCTCCCCCCCTCCAGTGCTGAGTCCTCCTGCCCCCTCCAGTGCTGAGTCCTCCTCCCCCTCCAGTGCTGAGTCCTCCTCCCCCTCCAGTGCTGAGTCCTCCCCCCCTCCAGTGATGCCCCCCCTCCCACCCCACGTCTGCAGCCTGTTACCCAGCTTTGCCCACTGGATCCGTTTGCCTCAGTGCGGCTGGGCTTCTTCCAGGGGGAGGAAGGTTTGGATGCCGTGCTCTGAGCACCCTCTGCCTCCAAGAATATTCCAGGCCCTTGGCACTCTGTCACCCCTGCCCTGTGCAAGCCACCTGCTTCCCAGGCCTGTCGACTTCCCAGGGTGCTTCACTGAGTCCCTTAACTCGTCAAATAACAAAGCTTTCTGCTATTGATGACCCCTTGCATTTAGCTAAAAGAGTAATAATAATAATAATAATAACGGGGCTGGGCAGTGGTGCACCAGGTTTAGCACACATACCATCATGTGCACGGACCAGGGTTCAAGCCCCTGGTCCCCACCTACAAAGGGGAAGCTTCATGAGTGGTGAAACAGGTCTGCAGGTTCGGGGGCTCGAACCAGGGTCCTTACTCCGGTCCTTGTGTTTTGTACCATGTGCACTTAACCCGCTGCTCTACCACCCAGACCCTCCCCCTTCTTCTTAAACTGTAAGATTAACACAAGTGGCTCCAGCTGACTGGAGCAAAGTTCCTACTGTCTTCCACCTCCTGTGAGAAGGACACCTCCTAACTACCCAGTGATTCCTTTTGGATTTTTCCTGTCTGGGATAAGATGGGTGTGTGGGAAGTTCAGCCCACAGTGGCTGCCCACGGTCAGGGGACAGAGATAACAGACAAGCCAGTGGCACCAGGGGAGAGCCCATGTCCCAGGTCTGGCGGGCTGCAGCCTGCAGGACAGTTAGAGGATGTGTTCAGCTTTCAGGAGTCAGGACTCTTGTACATGTTGGCAGGTTGTGGGTGCTGAGGCTGATCTTGCTCAGTCCCTGTGGCTTAAGTCTGTCTCCAGCCTCATGGAGGCCGCTCGCTGGTCAGAACATGGTCACAGGGTGACCTGTTACAGAATCGTAACCCATGAGCCACTAGGAGGCTCTGTGACCCAAACAGTGTCAAAGGGGGGACGAGGCCAGCCCGGGGTCAATTCCAAAGAGAAAAGTTGGGGTCACTTCTTCCTTCCCCTCTCCCCAGTGCACACAGGGCTTCCTCCCCCCTGTCACCCAGGTGGCCTGGTTGGTGGCCTGAGAATCTGCTCCTTCTGCCCCAGAGTCTGCTGACCAGCCAGACAAGGTGTCCCCTGTGCAGCTGGTGGCTGTGAGTGACTGTGGGAAGGTGGTCACTGTATAAAGGGCAGCGCCATGGTGCCCGGGGCCCTGAGTCCTGTGGACACGAGTCCAGCTGGACACGACTTCCGACTTCCTGCATCCCACCCTGTGGTGGGGGGGGTGTCCTGGCTCTCTGTCTCAGTACTGAGCTGAGTTCCTGAGGTGATTCTGAGTCCTGGTTCAATACTGGTCTGAGTCCCCTCCCCCTCCTCCCCTCCCCTCCCTTCCTCCCCTTTCTCCCTCCCCCTCCTTCTTCCTCCTCCCCTTTCTCCCTCCCCCTCCTTCTTCCTCCTCCCCTTTCTCCCTCCCCCTCCTTCTTCCTCCTCCCCTTTCTCCTTCCCCCTCTTCCTCTCTCCTCCCCTTCTGCCCTTCTCCCTCCTTCCTTTCTCCCTCCCCCTTCTCCCTTCTTTTTCCCCTTCTGCCCTTCTCCCTCCCACCCCTTCCTTCCTCCCCTCCTCTCCTTCTTCCCCCTCCTCCCTTTCCTCCCCCTCCTCCCCTTTCTCCCTCCCCCTCTTCCTCTCTCTCCTCCCCTTCTGCCCTTCTCCCTCCTCCCCCTTCCTCCCTCCCCCTCCTCCCTCTGCCCTCCTCCCCCTCCCTCTTCACCCTTCATCCAGACAAGCAATTACACGCCCTGAGTTGAAGGTTTTACAAAAACATCTTTCCCAGCAACTCCCAGCTGGAAGCGGCTATTTTTACCGCCTGCACTGAAGGCCCCCTGCTCCCCCAAGGACAGTGCCCCCCCTTCCTTCAGAAGGACCTTCACTTCTGGGGACCAGTGGGGGTGGAGGGCACCCTCGCACCCACGATGGCCCAGGCCACGCACCAGGCAGGTGGGTCTCCCGTGACCAGAGGAGAAGGGCTATGGGAGTCCCTCCCCTCCCCCTTCTACCCCTCACTCCTCTTCCTCCTTCCCCCATCCCCTCCCTCTCTCACTCCCTCTCTCCCTATCTCTCACTCCACCTTCCCCTCCTCCCACTCTCCTCCCCCCTTCTCTCCCCCTCCTCCTTCTCTCTCTTTCCTTCATAGAGAAAGTGAAGCCAGCACTGGTGGACTCTATGCCCAGCACCCACTTACAGCGGATGTGGCTATGCCCCAACTCTCCTAAGACAAGTGGAGCCCTTGATGCCCCTCACTCCACATGGGCTAGATGCCTGGAGGAGGGGCCTCATCCTGGCCCAGCCGGGCACTGGGAGACACCATTCTGAGGGTCAGGGCTGGCAGCACCCTCGGCCCAGTACCCACCACTCCCCAGCCTGCGCTCAGTGCCCCCCAACCCTCAGCCTGTGCCCAGTGCCCCCCAGGCTGAGCCCCCAGCCTGCACCCAGTGACAGCAGTCCCCAGCCTGTACCCAGTGACCCCAGCCTGCACCCAGTGTCCCCCAGACTGCACCCAGTGCCCCCCAGCCTGCACTCAGTGCCCCCAGTCCCCAGCCTGTGCCCAGTGCCCCCCAGCCTGCACTCAGTGCCCCCAGTCCCCAGCCTGTGCCCAGTGCCCCCAGCCCCCTAGCCCCCAGCCTATGCCCAGTGCCCCCTAGCCCTCACCCAGTGTCCCCAGCCTGCACTCAGTGCCCCCAGTCCCCAGCCTGTGCCCAGTGCCTCCAGCCTGCACCCAGTGTCCCCCAGCCTGCACTCAGTGCCCCCAGTCCCCAGCCTGCGCCCAGTGCCCCCTAGCCCTCACCCAGTGCCCCCCAGCCTGTGCCCAGTGCCCCCAGCCCCCTACACCCAGCCCCATACACCCTGCCTACACCTAGGCCTTTGCACCTGCAAGAGATATCATAGCACCTGTCACTACCAACGTCACCTGGGCTCAAACCCAGCCCCCTTTCAGGGCACAGGTGCCCACAGGAAGGGAAGAGGCAGGGACAGAGCGCAGGGGGCAGGGGCAGTGGGTGGCGGGTGGTGAGTGGTAGGCGGCAGGGGCAGCAGGTGGTAAGCAGGGTGGGCAGGGAGGGTGAGCAGGAAGGGGTGGGCAGTCGGCAGGGGCAGGGACGGCAAGTGGCAGGCAGGGCCTGTCCAGCCCTACAGCCTGCTCTGTGCAGTGGATGATGTCCTGTGGACCCATGAGGGGTCAGAATCACCAGCTCAGCTGTTGGGCCTTCAGCCAGTGGGGAGGGGGGTCAGAGCTGGGAAGCCATGGCCTTCAGCCACCTCAGTGGTCACTGAGGGGCCAACTGAGCCCCCACCTGCCCCTGGAAGGTGAAGGCACTCAGCCAGGCCACCTGGGCCAGTGTTGGCCAGGCCATGTTGGGGGCCCTGTCCACTAGTACTATCCTCCCCGACCTTTTCTAGAGAAATTGCACTAGGGACACAGATGGACAGAGCAAAAGGTGGACAGACAGACGAAGCACCCCCTAGGTCCCAGCCCGGGCACCCAAGGGTGTCACAGCATGGGGGCTGGGCATTCCCTCTTGGCACCTGCCCAGAGTCCAGAGCTTCCCATCCCTGCCCCTATGTGCCCATCACCCTGGGACAGTTCAGGGTTGGGGGAGCACAGCTAGGGGAGCCCTGGGGACCTGCCTGCTTGGGACAGAGCCAGCCCAGTGTCCTCCCCCTCCCATGTGTCCAGGCTCCTGAGCCCCTCAGCCTCCCCCCACTCACCGGTGTTCCCTGGGGGTGGGTGGCTGAGTCCACACAGCATGTCCAAGGCTGCCAGCTGCCAGCTCCCTCCTGGGGCAGCCCCTCTGTGCTGCTCCCCCCTCCTGAGCCTGGGAGCTGAGCCCCCCTCCCACTTAAAGGGACCGCAGCCCCTGCATGGCTGGCTCCCCCGGGGCTCTGTCCCCTCCCCATGGGTGGAATGTAGGGGCTTTGAGGCCACTCATGCCCCCCCAAAAGGGGGCCTCACCCCTGCCAGCTCTGCCTCACTGCCAGGGACTTGGGGGTGACTGTTCCCCTACTTCCACCCCAGCCCCTCCCTGGAGCATCTAGCTGGTCACCCCAGCTGGGCGAGGCCGAGGGCTTGATGGGCAGGGCCAGCCGGTCAGCTTCCGAGGCACTGCCCAGACTTTGCCAGGCCAGCCAGTGGGACCCAGCCAACCCAGGGTCCCCAGCGTCCCTCCCCCAGTCCCCAAGGTGAGGACAGCAGGCAGACTCCATGGGGGCATGGGGGATGGTGGGGGGCAGGGACATGGTGGGGGGCCTTGGATACACACTGGCTTTCCTCTGTTCTATGCGTAGCAGGAGAGAGTGGCCCATTGGTTAGGGACCCATGGCTTCTCTACTTTCCCCATGGGAATCCTCAGGGGGCCCCAGGGGCTGCCCCTCCCTGGGGTCACCCTCCCCTGACTGACCTAAGGGGTACCCTTCCCTGAGTCCACTCCCCTCCTGAGTGACCTCATCATCTCAACGAGGTCCAGGTCCTGGGCAGGTCCCATGGGAGAGCACTGGACTCTTGGGGGGATCAGAGGTGGGGGCACAGTACATAAGCTGGGCAGGCAGGGGACAGGGACCCTCCAGCAATGGTCAGGACAGACTGGCCATGAAGTCACAGCCTCTGTGCCCAGCTGTCACTCAGGGAGAGCTGGTGCCCAGCTCATGGTGTAGCTGTCAGGGTGGAGTGGGAACAGCGTAGAGAGCTAGACTCAGAGAGGGCACAGGTGGGCACAGGGTAGACACAGGTGGGCACAGAGAGGACAGAGTGGACACAAGGTGGGCAGAGCACAGGCCTGCCAGGTCCACCCATCCCATAGCCTGGCCAGCAGGGCTCATGGCCCCCCTGGCCCCATCCCTCCTCTCTCAGAGATCCCAGCCCCTGGGTCATCGTGGGTGGAACCCTGTGTGGGCTGGCCCAGGCCTCACCTGTCCCAGCAGCACCCCCACCCCAGAGGTCCATGGTCACCTCATCTGACAGAAAGGGACACTGAGGCACAGAGTCACAGTGGTCAGCCAGCTGCCTGTCCTCTCAGAGGACATGGAGGCCTCACTCTTGGGCATCCCAGGCTGCCCCCCCAGGGTGGGGACGGTCTGAGAGGTGGGCAACCCTTCTTGCACACATGGCCTGACCAGCACAGGGTAGGGGGCTCAGTGACCAGTGGTCAGGGCCTCTCTCTGCACATGCAAGGCAGTGCACCCTCACCCCATACCGAAGTGCCCCCCAGGGCCGGGGCAGGCAGGGACTCTGCCCCTGGTCCTGCAAAGCCTGGTCCCTGATGGGGGAGATAGACCATCTGGGACCCAGGGCCTCCTCCAGGCTTAGCAGAGCTAGGCAAGGCACATGTGAGCACACATATATACACAGGATTGCACACATGTACACATGGGACAACACAACATGCACATATAGGACCACACATGTGCTTGCATGGGGCCACGCAGATGACCACGTAAAACCATGTACATGTTTGTGTGGGACCAAATATATACATGGGGCCACACGTGTGTACACAAGGGACCACATGTGCACATGTGGGTTACATGTATACGCATGGATCATGTGCTTGTACGCATCAGAGCACATGTGTGTGCATTGTGACCACACGTGTACATGTGGGACCACACACATGCTGAAGCCCCAGCTCCCCTCCCCCCAACACTCCCTGTCCTGGCAGGGGACAGGAGAAAGGCAGGGCCTTCAGCACCTGAGGGAGAGACAGTCAGAAGGAGACAGAGACTTGGGGCAGAGACCAAACATGAAAGGATACAGGGCAGAGACAGCCAGAGACAGCCAGGCAGAGACAGCCAGGCAGAGACAACGAGAACAGGTAGGTGCCTGCACAGAGAAGAGACTCAAGCACAGATTCAGAAAGAAAGAGAACCCCAAAACCTCCAGTGGAGAAATGGGGAGGGACACCCTAGAAGACCCCCCATCCCACACTGTCTGGTCTTCCCCAGGTCCAGCCCCCCCCTACCCACCCCTCCACCTGGGTTCAGCATCTTGGGGCTCAGTACTTCTAGGCCAACACCTTGCCACACCCAGCCACCAGATGAGTTGAGGCTGCTGGGAGGAGGCAGAGGGGGCCCCACAGCCCAGCCGGGGATGAGGCTGGAGAGACGGAGGCTGCCCACCCCCTGGCCCCCGCTTCCACAGGGCAGGAGCTCCACAGCTGCGAGCCTCACCTGAGCCTAGGTGCCATCACCTGCCTCAGAAGTGTGTGTGTGTGTGTGTGTGTGTGTGCGCGGGGGTCCTGGGGGGATCTTGGGGCCCTGCAGTGACAGGACTAGAGGGATGCCACAGCCGCCACCTGCACAGCCTTCCTCTGCCCCAGCCCCAACTCCCAGCCCAATCCTCTTCACAGCCCAGACGCAGAAGATAGCCCTCCTGGGGGAGCCCCAAGTCTGCCAGCAACCCTGACACACTCCTGTGCCAGCAAGGAATCACACTCACACAGACACACACACAGACACATGGACACACACACAGACACATGGACACACACGGAGACGTGGATACACACAGAGAGACACAGAAACACACAGACACAGAGAGACACACAGACAGACACGCACACACAGAGAGACACACACTCACATGGACACATGGACACACACACACACACAGAAACACATGGACACATACACTTACACACATGTCCGGCCAGGACATCCACCCTCCCCTGGCACTGAGCACCCACAAGGACCGAGCATGACCCCTGCTGGCTGCCCAGGGATAAGCACCCAGTTGAACACCAGCCAGCGGCTCTGCTGTCTCCTGGGCAACCAGCAGACACACTGGTTCTCCGGGGTCACAGGGACACCTCCCCCACAGCTGCATTTGCTTACTCCTGGCCCCCCACAATTGAGCCCCCTCAGTATGGAGCTCCGCAGCCTCTCTGCCACCCTTCCCTTCCCTGGCAGATGGTGCCACCTTCCCCACCCACGTACCCTTGCAGACCATACAACCTCTGGGTATTGTCTGCCCTCCTCCTGCTGCCCCTGGCTGGGGAGTCCCTGTCACAAAGGCCTGTCCTGAGTGGTCCCCTGCTTGGTTCTGGCCCCTCTCCCCCATCCCCAGCCTTGCTCTGTCTCCTGCCTGGCTCTATCCCCCTGTCCCCTATCCCCAGCCTTGATCTGCCTGGCCCTGGCCCCAGCCTACCTCTGTACCTTGTCCCTGGCCCTTGTCCCTGGCCTGCCCCTGGACCCTACCAGGCTCTGTCCCTTGTCCTTGTCCCCAGCCTGGCCCTGTCCCCTGTCCCTGTCCTGTCCTTATCCCTGGCCCCTGTCCTCATCCCTGTCCCTGGCCTAGTCCTGTCCCCTGTCCCTGTCCCCGGCCCTCTTCTGGGCTCTGTGCTGTCCTAGTTCACCACTGGTGTGCTATAAACCATGAGGGTCTCTGTCTTGGGACTGTTTCCCCACAAACATGTGCTGAATGAACAGAATGCCACTGAGTCCTGGTTCCTGTGTCCCCGGCTCTCTAAGAAGAGATGTGGTGACCACGGCAAGCTGTCCTGGTGTGTCCCCACAGTCCAGGGGCAGGGAGGAAGGAGGAGTCAGGAGGCTTGAGGGAGCACACAGAGCAGCTGCCCCAGAGGCTCTGCCCCAAGTCCTCGTCCCCAGGCAGCGGGTGCTGAATGGGAGGGTCGGGTGGCTGCCGACAAAGCCACACTGGTGGCATGAAGCTGAAGTCCCACCTCAGTGTCTGCACCACCGCAGCCCTACAGGGACTTGGCCCATGTCCAGCCCTGGATGCTGCACAGTGACCAAGGTGCATCACTGAACAAGGTTGGTGCCCCTGGCCCTAGGCGAGAACCACACTGGCCACCCAGGCACCGTTGACCAAATGCCATGGAGGGAAAGGCCAGAGACTGGCTCTGTCCCAAGCACCTACCTGTGTGGCCCCGAAGGGGTGTGGGCAGTGGCTGGGGGTGGGGCCCAGGAGTCTGGGGTGGGCAGGTGGCCAGAGCTCTGTCACCCCAGCTCCTTCCTGCTGGCCACAGCTTCTCCTGAAGAAGATTCCTGAGGTGGCCTGTCCTCCCTGCTGTCCCCCTGAGGTGGCCCATCCCTTACTAAGACTGCCCCCCAGCCCTTCCTCCCCACCCCACTGCCCCCCTGAACTGTCCCGCCCTTCCCACCCTGGCTGTCCCCCTGAGGTGTCCAGTCCCCCACCCAGCTGCCCCTATGGCTCACACCCCCAGCCTCTCAGGGGGACCCAGCCCACAGGACCATTTCCCTCACAGTGCCACCTATGGTGCTGGGATTCCAGAGGCCCGTCCTCACGTCCTCAGGGTGCAGGGCAGAGAGCTGGGTCCCCCTGGGACAGGGAGGTGGCAGCACAGGCGCCCACCGACTGCCTCAAATGTCACCCTGGATTGAGAGCCTCTTAGACAAACAGGCACAGCTCACAGGACCCCTAACATGGGCACAGAGCACAGCCGCCCCCCCCACCCGCCCTCTGGCAGGGGTCAAACCCCCACTTGGGGGCAGCTGGGCCCCCCTGGCTTCTCTGGTTGAGAAAGGCAGGCAGGGGAGCAGGACAGTCCAGATGGAGCCCCTATGGGGAGGCAGGCTGGACACTGACCACTGGACAGGCCTGCTGGGGTGCTGGGGAGACCCCAAGACCTCACAGGGCACAGTCCTGAGGGGACGAAGACCAGCCCTGCTGAGTGACCTTGGGCTCAGACATTGTCGTCCTCTTGTCCTTGTCCAGAAAGTGAGTGACACCATCGCTGATGGGGTGGCCTCCTTAATGGGCCTCACTAAGCAGGGCACAGCCGCTGCCCCCCCCCCAATTTCAGGAACTCGGCTGGGGTGGGGGCAGCGTGAACCTCTACATGGGCACCCCCAAACTGGGGGAGGGGAAGATATAGCTGCTCCCGGAAGGGGACGCGCAGGTGGGGAGGAGGGCGCCCTGGGGGTTCCCGGCTGCAGCCCCCATCCCCTGCAGGATCCCAGCCTGAACCCGGGGACCCCCGCCGCCGCCAGCCCTGCTCACCCCGCCCGCTCCCAGATGAGGGGGTCTCGGTGGCCTGCAAGGAGCTTCGGCCCTCAGCTTCCGCGGGGAACCCCCCAGCCCCGCCCCCCCCCCGCCATCCTCACCCCTACACCCTGGTCCCCATGCCCAGCACCATGCTCAGTGAAGCCCCTCAAGGAGGCCACCCCCAGCCCTTCAGCGCCCGCCCCAAAATCCCGTCCCCCCTCCGCACCCCACGCACCCCAGCCCGCGGCACCCCCTGCACCCGCGCCTGCACCCCCGCATGACCGCAGGTCTGCAGCCACCCCCCGCAATGCTAAACCTGCGCCTCTCGCCCGGCCCCCAACACTCCCGCACCCTCGGATCTCTGCACCCCGCCCCTCTCGCCCCCTACACCTCCTCCTCCCCCCTACCTTCATCCGGCGGCCGCTGCAGGCACAGCGTGAGGCCCCGCCGCCAGCCCCGCATCCCTCGGCCCCCGGGCAGCGCCCCCCCCCGGGGCGGGGGAGGGGAGGAGAGGGGGAAGGGTGCAGGGGGCGAGGGGGCCTGAGGGTGGGGGCTGAGGCGGGGAAGGCGCCCCCTGCTCGCTCCGCCGCCCCGCGCTTCCCGGGGGGCGGGGCAGGAGGCGGGACGCACGCGGGGACCCCCCCAGCTTGCGGCTGCTCCCCAGCAATACCTGCCGCCCCAGCTGCGGTGGACAGGCCCTCTGGGGGGGCAGCGACCAGCTGGGGCACAGGCCAGGGGACAGTCACCAGTTGGGGGACAGGCCAGAGGACAGTGACCAACTGGGGGCAGTGACCAGCTGAGGGACAGGGCAAGGGACAGTCACTAGCTGAGGGAACAGGTCAGGGCGATAGTGGCCAGCTGGGGGACAGGCCAAGGGACAGTGGGGGACAGGTCGAGGGGGCAGGGACCAACTGATGGACAGCCTCCCCTAGTCTCTCCAGGCTTCCCCGAGTTGCTCAGCCCTGACGTCACCTTGGGCTGCCTCCCCACTCAGTGCTCACACTTTCTAACAGCTTTTTAAGTGAGCAAATAGAGACTGTCAGACTGAGACAGAGCCCAGAGCCCTGCTCAGCTTTGGCTGAGGGTGGTGCTGGGGATAGAACCTGGGGCCTCAGAGCCTCAGGCAAGAGTCTGCAGACCCCTGTTCCATCTCCTAGCCCAGTGAGTGAATAAATGGCACATGAGTGAGTGCAGAGACATGAATGACATGGAACTGAATGAATGTAAATAAATGAATGAGTTCATTAGTGCTCCGGTGACAGAACAAATGAATGTGTAAATAAGCAACTACAAATGAATGAAAAATGAATGAGAATGAGTAAGTGAGTGAATGAGTGAGTGAATGAATCAGTGAGTGATGAATGAGTGTGTGAGTGAATAAGTGAGTGACTGAATAAGTGAGTGACTGAATGAGTCAATGAGTGATGAATGAGTGTGTGAGTGAATGAGTGAGTGACTGAATGAGTGAGTGAATTAATAAGTGACTGAGTGAGTAAATGAATGAGTGACTGAATGAGTGAATGAATTTATGAATGAGTGAGTGAATGAATGAGTAAGTGAGTGAACCTCCAGAGGAGACAATGAATGAATTTATGAATGAGTGAGTGAATGAATGAGTAAATGAGTGAGTGAATGAGTGAGTGAATGAGTGAGTGAATGAGTGAGTGAATGAGTGAGTGAACCTCCAGAGGAGCCCTCCCTCTTGGAGTCCCCCAGGCTGCACCTGGCAGAGGTGACAACTGTTGCTGTCCCTGGGCCCAGGTGGCCGTGGAAGCTGCTGACAGGACATGGTAGCAGCTGTGCCCACTGCACCCCCTCTGCAGGTGAGGACAGGGGCTTGAACCTGAGTCCTTGCACTTGGTAACATGCGCTCTAGTGGGTGCACCCCACTGGACCCCTCTTCCTCTATTTCTTTTTTTATTTCTCCCTTATTTTATTTATTTTAATTGTTTTATTCTATTTTGGCTAGAACACAGGGAAATGAAGAGAGGAGATGGAGACAGAGAGACCGGTGCAGCACCGCTTTGCCACTTGTGAAGCTTTCCCCTCTGCGGATAGGGACTAGGAGCTCGAACCTGGGTCCTTATACAGTGCAACATGTACACTCAACCAGGTCCTGGCCCCTGCTGCCTCCCCTCTGGGGCCCCATCCTGGCCACTGCTGGCTCCTGTCTGGGGGCCCAGCTGTGAAAGAGCCAGCAGTCCATGTAGAAGGGAAGGGAAGGAGAGGGCAGGAGGACCCCAGGGTCTCAGTGAACTCCACATCCAAGCCAGGAGGGTCTGGGGTCCCTAAGTACCCCATCAAAGCCAGGAAAACCCAGGGTCCCAGGGTCCCCCACATCAAGCACTGAGCAGGTCCAGGGGTCCAGGGGTCCAGGTCAGTGGTCAGAGCAGAGCCTACTAGCCCCCAAGGGACCCAGGAAGGAGGGCAGTTGCCCAGAAGGTTGAATGTAGAACAGGGTCCTGGCCACAGTGGACTGAGGAGTGTTCTGAGCTGCAAGCCCCTCCCAAGTCCCTGCCTGCACAGGGCTAGCCAGGAACTCAGCTCATAGCACCCTGTATCCACTCTCTCCCAGAAGCAGGGATGCCCCGGCCTCTAGCTGCTAGGACCCCCCCACACACACACACCCACCTCACTGACCCCATAGATTACCTGAGCTCGCAGGGAGGGCTGGCCACACATGCTGGTCATCAGGGCTGAGGGCTGGCCAGGCCAGGGGAGATAAGGAAAGTGGAGGGGACCAGGGATGAGAGGGCAGGGCAGAGGGCAGGGCAGAGGCAGGGGAGGGCCAGGCAGGGGAGGGGACGGGAGAGGCAAGAACAGGAGGGCAGAGGAGGGCAGGCCAGGCAACCTTTGGGAACATGCAAGGTGCCAGGCCTCGCTGGACAGTGCAGTGCCACCCATGCCCCTCAGTTTCCCTCCCCAACAGACATGAGGTGGGTGCCTGTGGGGACCCTCCGCTCAGGGCACTGACCCTGTGTGGTGGCTTCTGTGTCCACTCCTGACCCTGGATGCACAAAGAAATGGTTGGGAGGAGGGCGGGAACACAGCAGAACATAGGGTTCTGCAAAAGGCCCTCCTGCAGAAGGATCCTGGGTCCTGAGTTCAGTCCCCAGCACCACCATCAGCCAGGGCTCACCCCATCTGACATGGGGTGGAGTGATGGCCATCAGGCTAATCCACACATGTCCCTGAGTGAGTCTCCTGCTCTATCATTTGCCTCCAGGGTTGTTACTGGGGCTTGGTGCCGGCATTAAGAATCCATTGCTTCTGGTGGCTATTTTTCCTTTTTTTTTTTCTATTTTATTTCATAGGACAGAAAGAAATTGAGAGAGGAGGGGGAAGATAGAGATAAAGAGACACCTGCAGCCCTGCTTCACTGCTTGGGAAGCATGTACAGTGGGGCCGCCTCTGTCCTTCTGTGGAGTTGAGGGTCCGAGGTGCAGGGGGACAGAGGAACACCACAACTGACCCACGGCAGCCGGGCCCAGAGCCTGAGAGGCCAGGCGGGAACTGAGGCCTTGTCTTTGTCACATGGCTGATGGGGGGTCTTGGGGTCTGTCCTTACACAACAGCAGCAGCAGACTTCAGGGAGGGTGGGGGCCTCAGCCTATAAGGTGACCACAGGCATGGAGCCTGCATGTGGGGTGGCCAACGCATGGGAGGACCCCACCCTTGGGAGTGAACTCGGGGGGGGGGGGCTGAGCTCCAGGTGGTGAAGGGGAGGGACACTGCACAGCTGGGGTCCCTGCTTGCTCACAGTCCTAACAGGGACCGCACCCCCCAAATCAAACTGCAGTGACACTCAGCTGCTCGGGGGAGGGGAGGGCGGGGAGCCTGGTGCACAGATGATGAGATGATGGCCATCGAGAAAGTGAGGATGTGTAGCGCCAGGTAACTCAGAGGATGTGCTGAGGACACTGACATAGGCTCTGAGGACTTGAGTGAGGACACTACAGGCCTCTTGTCCCCAAACAGCGATGTGACTATCCCTCAGGCTGGCTGTGACAGTCCACACAATTGGCCTTTAGGTGCCTCTACCACCAGCCACCAGGGGGCATGCTGGGCTGCCCCTGACACAAGTACTCAGTTCTGGCAGGTCCAAGCCACAGCGTCTCTAGGTATGGCGTGACTCAGCATTCAGAACCCCTCTGGCAGGGGAAAGCTGGTGGTACAGCTCCAGCATTCAGGAACATCTGCCGTGCCTATTGTGCACCAGGCCTACAAACAGACCTGACAAACCCTATTACCTGGGAGTTCTCAGGGAGCTCCAAGTCTCACCCAGTTGGGAGACAGACCAAACCACTGCTCTCACGAGCACTGAGTTGCAGGTAGACTGCAAGGTGGTTTGCAACAGGGTGGCTGTGAACTTCCCTTGTCAAATCCCATGCTTCCCTCTTCCCTGACCCCCAGGTCCCCTCTGGGAACCATTCCCCCCTCCCCTCCCCTCAACCCAGGTGGTTCAAGTGAGAAAAAGCCCAGGGTCAGGGATGCTGGCCAATCAGAGCACTCTGCTCCCAGGCAACTGCAGTGACTGGGCAAGACTCACATACGTCATGGGAGGCTGGCCAACAAGTACAAGTCCAGGACCTGTGTATGTGTGTAGGGAATCCTCTCTGCCTGGGAAGGTCAGTGCTGGGGGGCAGAGGGTCTGGCTAAGTCAGACACCCCCCAGGAGGAAGGCTGGGAGAGTTAGGGCCTTTGGGGGTTCAGGGGAGCTGGCTAAGGCCAAGAGAAATGCCACCAGCAGCTGCAGGTCCTGGTCACCTGAGACTCCACAGGAGCTGTGTCCCGAAGGTCTCTGTCATCTGAACCAGTGTCACCTATAGGGCCCAGCCCGTGAAGTGGGGTTTCCCCCAAGTGCAGCTGAGTATCCCCCCAAAGGGGCCTGGGGGCTTCCCAGAGAGCAACATCCTCCTGAGTCTTGGGGGACAAGTGAGTGCAACTGAACACAGGTGCAAGTCTGCAGTGCTGGGGCCTGGACACTCTGGGGGACTCAGGAAAGGGGAGGGGGCATCAGTCTTTGTGCAGAAGGGGGGCTGAGGAGGGAGATCCGGGACAGGCAGGTCAGCACTCACAAGACAGCTGCCACCACCACCTCAGGTCACACCTTTGACAAGACTAAGACCAGCATCTTCCTGTGCAGAAAGGTCTCCTCTTGCCTTCTCCCAAGGGCTCCTCAGCCTTCCTGAAAGCATCCCGATTTCTGGCTTTGGAAGCAGAAGCATTTTCTTTCTTTCTTTCTTTCTTTCTTTCTTTCTTTCTTTCTTTCTTTCTTTCTTTTTTTGCCTTTAGGGTTATTTCCTGAAGCTTGGTGCCTGCACTATGAATCCACTGCTCCTGGAGGCTATTTTTTCCATTTTGTTGCCCTTGTTGTTGTTGTTATTGTTGCCATTGATGTTGTTGTTGTTGTTATTGGATAAGACACAGAGAAATCAAGAGAGGAGGGGGGACTCCCCTGCAGGTGGGGAGCCAGGGGCTCTGGAATCCTTACACCAGTCCTTGCGCTTTGTGCCATGTGCGCTTAACCTGCTGTGCTACCAGCAGAGGCATTTTCTTAAAAGGGGGATGGGGTGCTCTAGAGGGGGTTCTCAAACAAAGAAGTAATAAGAGGCTGGCAATGGAACCCCTTAAATTGCAAGTGACTTTTTCCTCACTTAGCAGCTTGGGAAATACTGCAGTTTTGTGTTTCAGATTTTCTTCAATGTTAAGTGTTTGTATTTTACATTAGGAAAGTAATATAACCACACTTGGGAGATGCAGAAGAGAAAAATAGGATGGAGATCTTTAAACTTCTCCCTCCCTGTCTTTGTTCGGCTAGTCCCAAGCGACTGTAGCTCCCCAATGTTCTGGCCTATGAATCAGCCTCCAGCTTTATTTAAATGTGAATTCGGACTCACTGGGTCCAGGGTGGACCCTGGGATTCTTCTTCCCTTTTTTTTTTCCTTTCCCTTCCAGCATCTGGCTTTGTGCACGTGCAATTCCTCTGCTCCCAGGATGACTTTCTTTTGTTTACTTGGGAGAAAGAGAGACAACAAGGTCTGTAACCCCCTGCCCTGTCCTAACTGGCAGCGGGCCACATGCACAGAGGAAGGCAAATGCGCCATCCAGTGAGCCACCTCTGCCTTGCATTCAGCTCCAGGCTTTTGTTAGGGTGAGGACAAGTCAAGGCAGTATGGCCTGGAGCACTGGGGCCACCCAAGGCTGGCCCCACACAGTCTTGGCTCTGACACCTGAAGGCTGAGCTCTGCCGTATTAGCACCTGGGCTCTACCGCAGGAATTCTGGGGCGAACTGCAGCGGCAGTAAGGACAGCTGGGCAGTCCAGCCGAAAAGGCCAGGAGGCCGGGCAGCTGCTACTGGAGGCCAGTCCTGCCTTCCTTTGGGCATCTCTCCCTTTCCCTCCCTCTTTCCCTTTCCTCCCTCTCTTCTTCCTTTGCATCCCCGCCCTCCTCTCTCTCCATCTCCTCTTCCTCCCTTTCAGTCCCTCCCTCCTCTCTCTCCATCCTGCACCTCTCTCCCCCATCTCGCCTCCCTGTTCCCTCTTTTCCTCCCTTCCCTCCTCTCCTTCCCTTTCAGCCCTTCCCTTCTCTCTCTTTCCCCCTCCTCCCTCTTTTCCTCCCTTTAATCTCTTCCCTCCATCCTGCCCCTCTCACCCCTATCTCACCTCCCTCTCCTCCCTCTCTTCCTCCCTTTCAGCCCCTCCCTCCTCTCTCTCCACCCTGCCTCTCCCCCATCCTTCCTCCCTCCCTCTCTCCCCCACTTCACTTCCTCTCAGCCCCCAGGCTTTAACCACCCCCCAGCCCCTCCTCTCAATACCAATGTCCCAGAGTAGCGTTTCATTGGTCAGGTTCAGGTTACATGCTAATTTACACCCAATCACCTGTGCCCAAAAGATCAACAACTCTGATTGTCCCAGACTAAGCTACATGGCCTCCCCGCCCCCTTCAGGGCCTAGAATAGGGAAGGGGATCAGGGTCCTGAGCTCAAGGGCTGGCAGCCCTGTGCACCCCTGAGGTGGGGGGGGCTCCCAGGTGTCCCCCACACCTGGGACAAGGTCCTTCCAGCCAGTGGCTCCAGACCCTGCAGCCCACCCGGAGGGGACTGGCCATGGGGGGGGGGTCTCCGGCCTCTGGCCCCTCAGCAAGGCCAGGCAGCCCACGGGGCTCCCTTCCTGACTGGCCCACACCAGGGGAAGACCAGAGGGCTCTGAACCTCAACTCCATCAGGACGGGAGAGGGAAGAGGGAGAAAGGAACTACACTTGGAAGTAGCAACAGGTGCAGGTGTGCCTCGGAAAAGCAGAGCAGACAGGACCATAGAAAATGGACAAAAATATGGTAGATTGTGATAAAAATACGAATCAACCCATACCTGTGACTGTGGAGAACCACTGCAGTTTCCAGTGGAGGGAATGGGGACACACAACTTTGGTGGTGGGAACGGTGCAGAATTAGACCCCTGTTATCTCATAGCTTTGTAAATCAATACTAAATCACTAATAAAAATATTAAAGGAAAGAAACTAATGGCTCCTTTTCTCTCTTTTTTCCCTTTTTGCCTCCAGGGTTATTGCTGGGACTGTCTGTAATAGGAATCCCCTGCTCCTGGAGGCTATTTTTTTCCCTTTGTTGCCCTTGTTTTTCGTTATTGTTATTATTATTGTTGTCATTGCTGTTGGATAGGACAGAGAAATCGAGAAAGGAGAGGAGGACAGAGAGCGGGAGAGAAAGACAGACACCTGCAGACCTGCTTCACCGCCTGTGAAGCGAGCCCCCTGCAGTTGGGGAGCGGGGACTGGAACCAGGATCCTTATGCCATTCCTTGTGCTTTGCACCATGTGCGCTTAACCCCAGGTACCACCGCCCAGTCACTTTCTCTCTCTCTCTCTCTCTCTCTCTCTCTCTCTCTCTCTCTCTTTCAGCAGAGCTCTGCTCAGCTCTGATTTAAGGTGGTGGTGATGGTGGTGGTAGGGTGAATGGAACCTCAGGCACTAGAGTCTTTGCAGAACCATTATGCTGTTTCCTCCCACTAATGCTTCCTAACACCAAATGTCGCAACTTGAGTTTGTGTTCAGGGTCTGTATCCCCAGAGGGCAGCCTGGGTTCTTTCGGGCATCCTCACAACACTGGGCTAAGGGTTTTCTTTCGATTAAGAGGAAGAATATATATGGAGAGAGAGGAACCAAGCAATGGCGCAGCCAGTAAGATACACATGTCACCATGTGCAAGGACCAGGGTTTGAGCCTCTGGTCCCCACCTACAGAAGAAAGACTTCACAAGTAGGAGAGCAGGCCATTACCTTCCCCTTCCCTCTCAATTGCTCTCTGTCTCTATCAAATCAGTAAAAGTTTTAAAAAAGAAAGGGAGGGCAACCCAGTTGAGTGCACATAGTACTAAGTGCAAGGATTCAGACAAGGACCTGAGTTCAAGCCCCCGGCTTCCCACCTGCAGCAGGGACACTTCATAAGTGGGGAAGCAGGTTTGCAAGTGTCTCTCTCTCTCTCTTCCTCTCTATCTCCCCTCTTCTCTCACAATTTCCCTCTGTCATATCAAGTAAAATAGAAAGAGAGAGAGAGAGAAGAGGCAGTTGGGCAGTAGTGCAGTGGGTTAGGAGCAAAATGCAAAGCCGGGATCTTAGGATCCTGGCTCAAGCCTCTGGCTCCCCACCTGCAGGGGCATTGATTCACAGGTGGTGAAGCAGGTCTGCAGGTGTCTTTCTCTCCCCTTCTCTGTCTTCCCCTCCTCTCTCCATTTCTCTCTGTCCTATCTAACAACAACGACATCAATACCAACAACAATAACTACAACAACAATAAAAACAAGAGCAACAAAAGGAAAAATAAATAAATATTAAAAAATTATTATTGCACCAAAGTAAAAGACTCTGGGGTGGGTGGGTGGGGTGAATACAGGTCCAAGAAGGATTCAGAGGACCTAGTGGGGGTTGTATTGTTATATGGGAAACTGGGGAATGTTATGAATGTACAAACTATTGTACTTACTGTTTAATGTAAAACATTAATTCCCCAATTAAAATTATATATATATATGAAAAAGGTATACAGTATGCAAGGACCCAGGTTCAAGTCCCTGGTCCCCACCAGCTGGGGGAAAGCTTCATGAGTGGTGAAGCAGTATTGCAGGTGTCTCTCTGTCTCTCTCTCTCTCTGTCTATCAACCCCTTCCCTCTCAATTTCTGGCTGTGTCTATCCAATAAATAAATAAATATTAAAAAAAAAAGAAAAGGAAAAAAGTTACCACTAGGATTGGTTGATTTATAATGCTGGCACAGAGCCTCAGTGATAACTGAGACCGAGAAAAAAAATTAAAAATGAAAATAAAAAAATAGGGAGTCGGGCAGTAGCGCAGCAGGTTAAGTGTACATGGCTCAAAGCACAAGGACAGGCATAAGGATCCCTGTTCTAGCCCCCCCCCCCCTGCAGGGGGGTCACTTCACAAGCGGTGAAGCAGGTCTGCAGGTATCTTTCTCTCCCTTTCTCTCTCTTCCCCTCTTCTCTCCATTTCTCTGTCCTATCCAACAACAACGACATAAGTTAACAACAACAATAATAACTACAACAAAGAAACAACAAGGACAACAAAAGGGAATAAATAAATTTATTTTTAAAATAATAAAAAAATAAGGAGAGAGGATGGGGGGTGATAGCATAATGACTATGTAAACAGACTTTCAAGCCTGAGGCTTCAAAGTCCCAGGTTCAGTCCTCCACACCACCATAAGCCAGAGCTAAACAGTGCTCTGGTAAAATAATATAATAATAATAGTAATAATAATAGTAGTAATAATAATAAGAAGAAGAATAAAGAGCTGAGGTGACGACAGCATCATGGTTCTGCAAAATACTTTCCTGCCTGAGGTTCCAAGGTTCCAGGTTCAATCCCCAGAACAGCTATCAGCCAAAGCTAAGCAGTTCTCTGGTCTCTCTCCCTTCTCTCTTTCTCTTTCTCTCACTATCACAGTCTCATAAATATTTTTTAAAATAAAGAGAGGGATACCAACTCACCCTCAGTGTACATCTTGACGCTTGTGTGTGGGGCCAGCCAGGCTGCACACCCTCCACCCAAGTGTTATCACAGCAGCAGAATAACTCAGGGGGGCGGTGTGCTGCTCTGTCCCATGTGGTGACCCAGGTTCTAGCACGTCTCACTACTGGAGGGAACTTCAGAGCTGAGGTCTCTCTGTCTCTGTTTGAAAAAGTCATCCTGGAGTGGTGACGCCCTAGTGATGGGAAAAATACCCGTGTAGGGCTCAGCCTGGACACTGGCACCACTGAGTGAGCCCCCAGGCTTCCTTCCTTCTTTCTTTCCTTTCTTCATTTCAAAGGGAAGAGACCCACTCCCAGTCCACTCCCTCACTCATGGAGTTCCCATTTCCACCCATCATGCTCCCATGTGGTCCTGGATTGGAGCATGGTCTAGCACCTGACCTGCAGGTGAGCTGTGCCCTCAGAGATGCCACTCCAGGAGTGACATTGCCAGGAGAAGTGACAGGGCATTGCCCCCAGGGAGAGCTGAGGTGACACTGCTGGGGAACGAGCACAGGGAGGAGACCTTGTCAGTGTGAGGAAAAGTATGTGCAAAAAAAAAAAAATCACTTTTTATTTATTTTGAATTTTTAAAAAAATATTTATTTATATATTATTTATTCCCTTTTGTTACCCTTGTTGTTTTATTGTTGTAGTTATTATTGTTGTTGTATAGGACAGAGAGAAATAGAGAGAGGAGGGGAAGACAGAGAGGGTGAGAGAAAGAGAGACACCTGCAGACCTGCTTCACTGCTTGTGAAGCGACTCCCCTGCAGGTGGGGAGCTGGGGGCTTGAACCAGGATCCTTATGCTGGTCCTTGTGCTTTGTGCCATGTGCACTTAACCAGCTGCACTACCACCCGATTCCCCATCCCTATCTTTTAAATATTATTTATTTTAAAGTCTGTTGTGTCAGATATGAGAATAGCTGTTCCTGCCCATTTTTGTGGTCCATTGGCTTGTATGATAGTTTTCCATCCTTTAACTTTGAGTCTGTGTTTGTCTTGTTGAGTCAGGTGTGTTTCCTGTAGACAGCTTATTGTTGGGTTGTGTTTTCTGATCCATCTTCCTACTCTGTGCCTCTTAATAGGTGAATTCAGGCCATTGACATTTATTGATATCAAAGGTTGAAGAAATTTCAACACCATTCGTTTATATTTTTAGAGTGTTCTGATATATAGCCTATTTATGGTCGTCTGACTGTTTATAGGAGGCCTTTCAGAACTTCTTTCAGGACAGGCTTGGTGATAGTTGATTCAACTGTTGCTTGTCTGAGAAGGTTTTTATGCCTCCATCTAGTCTGAATGACAGTCTAACAGAATACAGTAGTCTTGGTTGAAAGCCTTTCTCATTGAGCACTTGATAGATATCTTGCCATTCTCTTCTGGCCTGCAGTGTTTGTGTGGAGAAGTCTGCTGCCAGTCTTATGGGTTTTCCTCTGTAGGAGATTCTTTGTTTTTCTCTTGCAGTCTTCAGGGTCCTTTCTTTATCCTTATTCCTTTGCATTCTATATATGATGTGTCTTGGTGTCTTTAAGTCTAAGTTAATTCTGTTTGGGACCCTCTGTGCTTCTTGGACTTTTATGTCTTTGATGTTGTCTAGAGTAGAGAAGTTCTCAGCTATTATGTCCTGAAGAATGCTTTCTTCCCCTCCCTCTCTTTCTTCCTCTGGTAAGCCAATAATGTGTATATTATTTCTTTTGAAGTCATTCCATAGGTCTCTGTTGTTGTTTTCAGAATCTCTTAATCTCTTTGAGAGCTCTTACTTCTTTTTTAGTTGTCTCTAATTTGTCCTCGATCTTTCTAATTCTGTCTTCAGCCTCATTTATTCTATTCTCTCTCCCTTCTACTGTTTTCTGTAGTTCATCTATTTTGTTAACCTGTTCTGATACTGTTTTAACTTATTCAGCTAGTTGTGTTCTTAGCTCAGCCATTTCAGCTCTCTAATAATCTTGAGATAATTAGTGTTTTCTTCCAGGGTCTCATTTGTTGTTTCTGCATTTCTGATGACAATTCTTTCAAACTCTTTACTCACCCCTGTGATTATTTCCTTAACTAGTGTTTGGATGTTGACCTCATTATTTTGTGCTTCACCCTTTGGGGACTTTTAGCCAGACTCTTGTCCTGGTTCATTTCTCCAATATTTCTTCTTGTGGTTTAACCATTTTATATAGTATGTTATGAGGTCCATCTCTCAGTACTTTTCAAATTACTGATCACTCTTGCCTGGATTGATTGTGTCTAAGTAAGTAATTAAAGGGTTCACAGTTATGGAAGTTAACAGTTGTTTCAATAGTATTTTAATCCCTGAGTTGGAGCACAGTGGCTTAAAAGCCTCTTGTGTTTCTCTTCCCTGTAGGATATGGGAGCCTGAGGGCTTTTAAACTGTATGTAGGCTTCTTAGCTTAATCACTGATTCCTGAAGAGATAAAGCAGGGTGTGGCAGAGATAATCCAGTGGTTATGCAAAGAGATTTTCACAGCCCCACCACTAGGCCACTGAGGTATAGAGCTTCTCCTGAGTTTCCTGGTTAGTTCTCTGTCCCCTGGTGTCAGCACAGGGCCTCCTTGCTGCTGCTCCTGATTCTGAGGGCAGAAGCAATGGAGACTGACAGTTGTATTTGGGGAGTCTTAAGGGAGTCCTCTCCTCCCTTCAGTCTTTTTGTTGGTGAAACAGACTGGAGGTGGTGTCTCAAATGGTTGCCATGTGCGCTTAACCCGCTGTGCTACTGCCTGATCTCCTAGCTCATCTTTTTTTTTTTTTTTTTTTTTTTTTACCAGAACACTGATCAGCTCTGGCTTATGGTGGTGCAGAGGATTAAACCTGGAACTTTGAAGCCTCAGGCATGACAATCTGTTTTGCATAACCATTATGCTATGCTATCTACCCCTGCCCAACTCATGATTCTTATGAGAAATAAATAAAATATGAGGCACTCCAGAAAGTGTCCGGCACCCAGAGGTGCTCACAGGATCTACCCAGCCATGTCCAGGATAAGCGACCTGCTCTGATTGTTCTGGGACTAGGTCGTTTGGCCTCCAGCGCCCTCCCCAACATGGCGCTATCTGCCCCACGCAAAATGGCGCCCACAGCTTTAAGTCACTTCCGACCTTCTCAAGATGGCGCCATAACACCTTCCCCACACGCTTTCTTCCCGCCCGCTTCCAGATGGTTCTCGCAGTGAGAATTTTTTTTTTTTTGCACCTGACCTACTCAAGATGGAGGCAGAAGCGACGCCGCCCGCAACTTTCCCTTTTCAAGATGGAGGAAACATCTCGAATTTTGCGTCGCTGTTAAACGTCACTTCCGGGTGATCCGGTAAAAGATGCCTCCGGGGTCTCCGTAAAAGCACTTCCGGATGCGCCGGAAGTTGTTGTTGGAGGTCTGCGGGAAGTCCCGGAGGCTGGCTTCCGCTACAGTAGCTGTTTCGAGGCCATGGACCGGAGGAAAAAGCCTCTGGACGTGACAGCATCTTCGGTGAGTGCTGCAGGCGGGGCCCTTGGGTCCGGGAACTACGGCGCCGCCCTTCTCAGGACGGCTGGACCGGCCCTTCCTAACGCGCGCCGGGCTGACCCCATGATTCCTGGGTGATCCCACGACCCCCGAGCTGACCCCACGATTCTGGTTGACCCCATGGCCCCGGACTGACCCCATGACCTCCGGGTTGATTCCACGGTCCCGGGCTGACCCCACAGCCTCGGGTTGACCCCACTGCCCCCAAAGTGACCCCACGGCCTCGTGGGTGGCGGGGGCAGGGGAGAGGCAGGGAAGGAGAGAGGCGGGAGGGGGGCCCTGTGTAGGGGGCTGGGGTGATGGTGGCTCAGTGGTTACAGGGCTGGGGACAAGGTGACCCAGGACACAGGGTCCTCTGGAGCCGTGAGTGTGGCAGCTCGGAGTGGACAGCGCCCAGAGCCCCGGTAGGAAGGAGGCACCCTGGGGTCCCTGCCTGGGCGCTGCAGGTCTAGGTGCAGGTGGGCTGTGACCTCTGGCTTCCAGGACATGAAATGTACCCTCAGAGAGAGGGCAGTCGCTGGGCTCCAGCTTGGTGGCATCACCTTCTCTGTAAAAAGTAGCATCAGGGTTTACTGGTCGTGCCAAGCGAGCGGCCAGCTGCCTTCTGCCCCCCACCCAGGTACACCATGAGGGGACAGTTGAGGACCCTTTGCAGCAGAGCCGGTGGAGGTGCCTGCTCCATGCTGACTGGGTTCCACAAGGAAACAGGGAGCTTTGCCTTTAGTTATCCGGACCTGAAGTCTCACTCTGAAACTGTAGTAACTTACAGACACCCTCACTCACTAGAATTAAATGGCTTTTGTTTGCTTTGGTTTTATTTTAGTTAGTAGATCTCAAGGCCGAACTCTTCCGAAAGCAAGAGGAATTCAAGCAAGAAAAGCTTCTAAAAGATTCTGGGGCTTTTGCAAAACCAAAAGCAACACACAAGGTAGGTGATCAACACTCCAGTCCCTGGTGTTGACCAAAGACATGGAGGCTGACCAAAGACATGGGCTTTAGGAGAGGGACACAGTGCCCACTACTTCTGTGTCAGGGGAAAGCATCTTTGCACAGTATTTCAAGTATTAACAACAGAACTCAGATTACCAAAAGCAGATTACAGTGATCTCAGTCTCTGCCACTTTCTTTGGCATAACATGTATTGCGAGTAACTGGCTTGTTAGCATTCTCATGGACAATTACTCAGTTACTAAAGTGTTACAAATCCAGAAGTAAATGATTTGATAATAAAGAAGTAGAGCCGAAAGGGGCCAGGTGGCTTAGCCAGTGAAGTGCACATAGTACTAAGCGCAAGGGCCCATGCAAGCATCCAGGTTCAACCTACTCCCCACCTTCAGTGAGGATGGATCTTCACAAGTGGTGGAGCAGGTCTGCAGATTTCTCTCTGTCTCCCCGTCTCTCTCAATTCTCACTGTCCTGTCCAGTAAAATGGAAGAAATGGCCATCAGGAGCAGTGGATTTGTAGTGCAGGCACCGAGCTCCAGCAGTAACCCTGGAAGCAAAAAATAAAATAAAATAAAAGGTGAAAATAGCAGAATTCAAAAGAGTTGAGGATGCCTTCCAACTTGATGGCTGCTTGAACTTGCTATTTACACTGTCGTTTGTGTGCAGTACACACATTTAGTTAGGTTCTGGTCTAAGTCGTGATCTTTCGGGAGGTAAGAGAAAGAGCAGTGACTGCAGTGAGAAAAGTAAATTCTGCTGTAGCAGTTTTCCCCCAGTTGTAGTTTTGCCATACATGGTCTATTAATAGGACTTAGTTGCAGGAGATCTAGTCATCTCAGCTGACTCACAAGTTCAAATTCTTTTCCTTTTTTTCTTTCAGTGTATAAGTAGAAAAGTCTTGTGATTATTCGGTGGTTTGTTTCATCTTTTTCAATTTTTTTTTTAATATATTTTTGTTTATTATTGGATAGAGACAGCATTTGAGAGAGAAGGGGGAGATAGGGAGAGAGACAGACACCTGCAGCCCTGCTTCACCACTCGTGAAGCTTTCCCCCTGCAGGTGGGGACCAGCGGCTTGAACCTGGGGCCTTGTGCACTGTAGCGCTTGCACTTAAGCTCATGCGCCACCCACTGCCTGGCCTCATCTTTTTTAATTCTCTAGAAATCCAGCATCTGGAGCAAGCAGAATGCAGGTGTTTCCAGTCGGGCAGAGAAAGACGCGGAGCAGAAGGCTGAGGAGCAGAAGACTCTAGACAGAGCAAGGTGAGTCTGTGTCCCAGAGCTGCGCCTAACTGAGAGGCTGCCCAAGCAGACTGAGCCTGTACCTTCTAGTTCTGGGCTCACAGTTGCACTTTTTGGCATATTTCTAACCAAATACCCTATGTAAAAGTATGTTTACATATGAAACTGTATATACTTTGCAAATTCATTGTCTTAGAAGTAAAAACTTAGCCTCAGTTTAGAAGATGAAACACAATTCCCACTTCGAGCCTTTGTTAGTCCCTAAAATTGTTAACAAGTATGTGACAGGTAGCCCCTGAGGTTTGCTGCTCTGACCACAGGTGACACACCACTAGCATTTAGAAAGGAGCCGCCGGCTCCCCACCTGCATGGGAGTCACTTCACAGGCGGTGAAGCAGGTCAGCAGGTGTCTATCTTTCTCTCCCCCTCTCTGTCTTCCCCTCCTCTCTCCATTTCTCTCTGTCCTGTCCAACAATGACGACATCAATAACAGCAACAATAATAACTACAACAACAATAAAAAAGACAACAAGAGCAATAAAGGGGAATAAATAAAAAATATTTAGAAATGAAAGGCTTCTCCCAACTTTTTACTTTGAGAAACTTGAAACCAACAAAATAGAAAGAAGAGTATAATGTTTATCTAAGTGCACCAGTCATATGTCACCACATTACATTTGCTCTTTCACTCCCTGGCCCCCTGCCCCCTCCCTCCATCCTTTTTCCTCACCTCCCCGTGTTCTGGGTAGGTAGACTGAGGGTTTTTGTCAAACACCATCATGTGGTGCCTCTAAACATTTCAGCATTCTCCTCCTCCCCCTTCTTTTTTAATTTGTATTTTAATACTGACTTACAAAATTCTAAGATACAGGGCTATAATTCCGCACCATTCCCACCACTAGAGTTCTGCGTCCCCACTTCCTCCATTGCAAACTGCAGTGGTTCTCCCAAGGCCATAGACATGTGCTGGCTATTACTTTTATCACAACCTATCTGTCTTATTTTTGCCCTATTTCCCTATGGTCCTGCTTTTCCTTTCTAAACCATACCTACACCTGTTACTCCTTTTTTTCTCTTCTCTCTCTGAGTCTTGATGGAATTGGAGTTCAGATTCCTCTGGTCATCTTCCCCTAACATTTCTCCCCCTCTGGGAGTATGGACCAGAATTCTTTCTGGGGTACAGAAGGTGGGAGTTCTGGCCTCTGTGTATTTTGCACCCATTCCTTCTTCAGTCATCACCCCCCTGCCCCCTAGTCCCTCCCATCCCCATGTCCTCTGCCCTTGTCTTCCTGGCTGTACCCCATCCCTTCGTGGTGATTCCTGGCTGAGCAGACCTCCCTGATACTTTTGTCTGCTGTTTCTGTCTCTGCGGCTTTGTCTTCATCAGGACAGTGAGATCCTATGATGGCAAAGCTCAGAAGTTAGAGCCCTCCAGGGCAGAGACAGGTTAACCTCTTAGATGCTGTGGTTCAGCAGGCCCATGTGGAGGCTCTCCACCCATGCCTCCCTGGGCAACAGCTGCTTTTCTTTTTCTCCTGATTCCACTACCTGAGGGTCTCTTTTTCATTGACTTACTGTCCTTTCTAGACTGTAAACTCCCTGGAGCCAGTGTTTGTTTATTAGCTAGATGTCACAGATAAATGATTCACATGTCTGTAAAGGAGACACTATCATGTGTAAACTAACTTAGAAGTTAGTCTCTAAGTTCCTCAGTGGCTGCCAGGCAATCCTTGTCTGAAAACAGTGGTGCTAAGAGTTTGCATTGAATCTGTGGGTATCTTGGAGAGCTGCACATAGAAAAATGATTTTGACCCCCTCCCTCCCTCTCTTCCTTCTTTGTCTGACCTCAGGCAAATTAATAAATGTTTAAATTAATTGGGCTCATCGACTATGAAGGTGTGGATAGCACTATACTAGAAGCACTGAGGCACAGATGAGAGCAGGGAAATTGACGTCTAGCTGGTGATGTGAACAGGCCTGGGTCAGAGGGCTTGTGTCAAAGGGCTCAGGCCAGAGGACTCGGGTTGGAGGGCCTGGGTCGGAGGGCCTGCTTAGCATTGGTGGTCAGCTCCAGTCATGGCTACTCTGTCAGCGGGGCCCTGGGACAGCTGTCGGGCAGTGCCAGTGATGGCTGTTTCTACTGCTTTCTCTAGGGAGAAGTTGGAAGAGAAAGCCCAATTATACGAGAAGATGACTCAGGGAGATTTTATAGGTAAGTAGCAGCTATCTCGATGTCACTGCTGATTTGTAAGCCATATCTCTTATGTTATTTCACTGCTACAAGTTAGTGAGGAGACTTAAGCCAAACCAATTACTTTTGTTTAACATGACGTTGGAGGGTGACCCTGGCTGGGCTTCCCTTCCCACACGGTGCAGAGCCCTGGGATTGGGGGAGCAGGGGCTGTGAGAGGCCGCCTTCTGCTTCTGGCCAGGCAGGGCTTCCACCTTCCCGAGAGGTAGCTGTATGGAGGCTCCTCTCCACTGTACAGTGGGGGTGACTCAACATCCCAAAATAGGAATGCAGTGCTGGCTCTGTGGGGCTCACCTTTGTCTTCAGAGGACCCAGGGCTGCATCTCCAGCCCCCACTGCATAGCGTGACCTGAGTGTTGTTTGCATACGTTGTTGGGGGACTGTCGTGTGTGTGTGTGTGTGTGTGTGTGTGTGTGTGTGTTTGTGGAGGGGGTCATGGCTTCATTCTAGACCCTGTAGCCCCACAGAGGCAGGTGACCATCCACACCTCTCTGTCCTAGATGAAGAAGTGGAAGACCTGTACCTCGTGGACTTCACTCAGAAAGTCATAGACAGACACAGGGAAGCAGGAGTGCTTGGTGCCGGCAGGGACACCAGCAGAGACGCTGGCAGAGATGCTAGCAGGGCAGGAGACAGGGCAGACGAAGAGGAAACCCTGTCTGAGAAAGACATCCCTCCTCCCTTGGACCCCAGTGAAGAATGGTTGGTAACATTTCAATTTATTGTATTAACATCATCAGCCCTGCATTTTTTCTTTTTTTTAATTTTAATTTCTTTAATGGGGGATTAATGGTTTACAGTCGACAGTAAAATACAATAGTTTGTACATGCATAACATTTCCACATAACAGTACAACCCCCACTAGGTCCTCTGCCGTCATGTTTCAGGTCCTGAACCCTTACCCCTACCCTAGAGTCCTTTACTTTGGTGCAATACAACAACTCCAGTTCAAGTTCTGCTTAGTGTTTTCCCTTCAGGTCTTATATTTCAACTTCTTTTTTTTTTTTTTTGACTGATTTTTTTTTTTTAATTGGGGAATTAATGTTTTACATTCAACAGTAAGTACAATAGTTTGTACATGCATATTTCAACTTCTGCCTGTGAGTGAGATCATCCCATATTCATCCTTTTGTTTCTGACTTAACCTCATTTAACATGATTCCTTCAAGCTCTATCTAAGATGAGGTGAAGAAAGAGAAATCACCATTTTTAATAGCTGAGTAGTATTCCATTGTGAGTTTGTGTGTGTGTGTGTGTGTAGCGGACCCCCAGCTCATAACAAAGATTTGTCATATCACGATGTGAGTGGGGTGCTTCCCAGGAAGATGTCCACATTCTTCTCGTGGGGAGGCCTTCCCGGCTGCCCTGCTGTCTGTCCATCTGTCTGTCTGGCAGATAGGAGGACAGAGGGACAAGGAGAGCAGACGGCAAATTGCTCTGAGGTTGGCATCTTCCTCTAAAGAGAATTCCCCAAACACTATGAATGTACGGAGAATTCCTACTCTGGGAAGAGTTAGACCACTCAGAATAATAAGGGGGAAGTGCTGGGTCTGGGGGAACTGCAGGAGTGGGCACGTTGAGAGTCTGGTGTAGGGCACAGTCACCACTGGGTACAGAACAGTTCACGAGTGTCCCGACCAGGTCAAAGTTTAGTTCTTGAGACGGTACAACCAGGTTGTACGGGGTGCTGATCTCTAAATCAGATGTACACGGTCAGTTCTTTTGTAGTTTCTGAAGCTTACGGTTGACTAAAACGCACAGTGAGCTATTGGGTGAGTGTTTCTAGCTTAAAGCAACGTGTTCTGGGCTGTGGCGGTGGAGTCTCAGCTTGGGGGTTGTGCGGGTGAGAAGTATGTAGATCCTTGTCTGCGCACTGGCTCCATGCAGAGTCGTGGCCATTGCTGTTGTTTCAGGGTGGACTACGTGGACTCCCTGGGGAGATCCCGGCGCTGCATGAAGAAGGATTTGCCACAGCTCCTGGAGATGGACAAACGTCTGCAGGGCCGACTGTGAGTGTGGCTGCAGCGGGTCTGAGTGTGGGACAGAGATAGAGAGACATCCCAGGGGTTCTGTGATCAACTTTACTGCTCTCACAGGGGAGGGAGTATGTGTGGTGGTGGTGGTGGTGGGGTTTGTGCATGCATACCTCCCTGCTCTGGGGAAGATGTCACAATGCCACATAAGAACCCACCCAGGTGGTCCGGGAGGTGGCGCGCAGTGGATAAAGCATTGGGCTCTCAAGTGTGGGGTCCTGAGTTCAGTCCCTGGCAGCACATGTACCAGAGTGATGTCCCTGCTGGGATTGCGGGTCAGAATCAAAAGTCTGTGAGGAGCCCTCTCCTCAGGGAGCTAGAGCGCCTTCCGTGGTGAGCAGACCGACCCAACTCGTTTTGTGACTCACTCTGATCTAAGCTTTTACTCTGTCCTGCTAGTTTCATCAGTCCTGCTAATGAGAAGACCTTACTGTCCGAAGACATGAGGAAGGAGCTTCAGCGGCAGCAGTGGGAAGAGGAGGAGAGGGAGGCCCTGCAAAGGCCCGTGGGGCCCGTCCACTATGAGGACATCCGTGAAAATGGTATGACCACCCGGCAGCTGCTTAGAGCTCTGGAGTCTGCTCCCTTGAGAAGCAGGGCAGCCCGTGGATGGGGCCTGTGTTACCCTTACACTTAGAAAACTCTGACAACTTCTCACTCTAAAGCCTCTGTCAGATTCCAGTGTTGGCTGACCAGGAAGTCAGGCCAAGTCTAACCGTTGTCTAATCTGACTGTTTCAGAGGCCCGGCAGCTCGGGGTTGGATACTTTGCTTTTGCCCAAGATACGGAGCTGAGAAGCAAGCAAATGAAAACTCTCGAGATGCTGCGTGAGCAGGTGCGGCTTTCATTAGAGTCGATGTGAAGGGGGACCTAGGGGGTGGGTGGCGGCACACCTGGCTGAGCGCACATTGCCATCAGCAAGGACCTGGGTTCGAGCCCATACTTCCCACCCTCGAGAGAGGAAGCTTCACGAGCAGGGCTGCTGGAGTCTGTCTCTCTCTCTCTCTCTCCTCTCTCCCTTCCCCCTCTCCTCTCAGTTTTTCTCTCCTGTCAAGTAAAAGTAAAGAGCAATGACCACCAGGAGTGGTGGATTTGTCCTGCAGGCACTGAGCCTGGCAATAACCCTGGAGGCAATTAAAAAAAGGAAAAAGACTCAAGCTGTTGGCTTTTTGTGGGCCACATCCTGCTGGTGAGTGAGTGAAGTTAAGGACATTCAGAGTGTTGTGTCTCAGGCTTCAGGGTGGTGCCTGCCAGGTGTTGGTGTTTGTTCTGTCAGAACTGCTCAGAGGAGCCTTGGGGTCTGAGGTTTTGGCTTCTACATGAAACATCCTTTTGGAATCACCTCAGTGAGAAAATACTCAGGGGACTGAGGAGTTGACAGAATGGGCTGTTTTCTGGGTGCTGAGCCTCTTAGGATGCTCTCTGGGCTCCCCCTAACGTGGGCACACACCAGATGATGCCCGTGGGAGCCCCTCAGGTCTTTGTTCTGAAGACCTCAGGCAGCTTCTTAGAGTGTAAATCAACTCACTTAACTTTCAGCGTAAATAAAATCTCTTTTACCTTATTAAGCAAATGTGAATTTGGCTTAAGGAAATCATTTTCTGATTTGCTGATCTGTTCAGACAACAGATCAGAGAACAAAGCGAGAAAACATCAAGGAGAAGCGGAAAGCTGTGTTAGAAGCCAGACTTGCCAAACTCCGGCAGAAAAAGATGAAACAGGCCAGCGAAGTGGGGGCCGAGGAAGCAAATACAGGTACGCCAGTGGCTTGTCTTAGGGGGCCTGCCAGACCCAGGGGAGTCTTGTACTCAGCAGCCCTGGTCATCTATCTCCAGGCCAGCAACTTTGAGACTGCCCTGGCTATGACCGTGTCCAGAGTGGGTGGACCCTCCATGGCCGCATGGCCTCCTCAGACCACGGCTTAGGGACCGGGGCTCACTCATTGTTAAGCTGTGGGGGCGCTCCTGTCTACATGCCACACGTTGCATCTCTTGGCCACTGCAGGCCAGAGCAGGTGGTCTTCTGGGCTCTCTCTCCCTCCCTCTCTTATGAAAATGAGCTGAAAAGAGGTTCAGCTGTACACATGCACACTGTAGGTGCTGTCTGATTTTTTGCTGTTTGGGGTTCTTGTGAGTCTGTGAGTACATATGTGTGCGTATACACTTTAGAAATACACTGACAGAGTTGGGTGATAGGAACAGAATTTAGAAATACAAATATAAACAGCTTATTACAAGCCTGCCCTAAAAGCTGATGGTAAAAGTGTTATTGTTCTTTGCAAAACACTATTTAGTAACATGGTCAAATTAGCATGTCCTGTGAGTTAAGCCAGTCGGGGCTGGACTGATATGGCAGAGACGCCTTCACAAGCTGCACAAATAGAGAGGAAGGTGTGTCTGTCTGTCTATCTCTCTCTCTCTCTCAAGTACTTCTTTTTTTTTTTAAACTGTTTTTTAATATTTATTTTTCCTTTTTGTTGTCCTTGTTTTTTTATTGTAGTTATTATTTTTATTGTCATCGTTGTTGGATAGGACAGAGAGAAATGGAGAGAGGAGGGGAAGACAGAGAGGGGGAGAGAAAGACAGACACCTGCAGACCTGCTTCACCGCCTGTGAAGCGACTCCCCTGCATATGGGGAGCTGGGGGCTCGAACCGGTATCCTCATGCTGGTCCTTGCGCTTTGCACCGTGTGTGCTTAATCCACAGCACTACCGCCCGGCTCCCTCTCTCAAGTACTTCTATGGGGCCAGGTGGCAGCTCTGACAGGTGAGGAGTCCTGGCTCCTTCCTGTCTTCAAGCCTGAGCTCTCCCCGAATGTTACCCTCTGCCTAGGCCAGTTTGCACCCCGGCATCTGTTAGGATCAAGCAGGGGGAGGGGGCAGCTGCCTTTATCGGCGGGTGGGCTCAGTCACAGCCCGTGATTTGCATCCTGCCTGTCAGAGGGTGCGCGGGCGCCCTTTGCAGAAGAAGGTGCACAGCTAAAAGGGGCATCCTCTCTCCAGAATAAGTAAGTGCTGGCTCTGGCTGAGAGGGAGGGACGAGGAGACACCCACCACCACCATCAGGCTAAAGCCGTAGCCTAATCCTGACAAGCTTCAGGGAGCTCAGAGTGGCGGCTGTGAGTGCAGAGCTGTCTGCTCAGTGGCATGTCCACGCTGCCTTCCTGTTACTCAGGGCCTCTGCCTGTCTGCCCCTCATACTCTGCTTCCGCGCGCCTAGCTTGCTGGGCTGGAAGGGCCAGCAGACTGGCTTTTCACAGGGGCCCTGTTGCACGAGACATGCCTGTCTGTCCAGCCTGACTCTCTTGGCCTGTCCGAGACCCTGACCTCAGGGCCACAGTGTAGAGATATTCCTGCTGCAGCCATAGCTAAGCAGCACAGGTGCTCAGTGAGACTCAATACCCCCCTGAACTGAACATCCCTCCTCTGGAAGGTATGAACGCAAACTTTGGCTCCATTGTGGTTACAAGAACTGACTGAGTGGTGGCAGGCAGGGTACCTAGCCCCGATGCCCACTGACCTTGGAGTGCTCAGCTGCTGCATGGCCATGGTCACAGACTCTGACCTTAAGGTGAGCGGGTATTCCTGAGCTTTAACACGAGTCTTCCTCACAAACAGCTGGAGACGCCATTGGGCCTTTGCCACCGGAACCTGAGGCCAAGCCAGCTCCACGCCCCACGCAGAGCAGAGTCGAGGTGCTCGTGCAGGAGAGGAGGGACACCAGGCCCGGGGTGCCACACGTCCGCGAGTGGGACAGAGGGAAGGGTAAGGAGGGTTGTGGGTCAGACTCCCAGGGCGGGTCCCTCACAGCAGGTTTCCCTGGGCCTCAGGGTGGGCCCCTCAAAGCCAGTGCCCTGGTTCTTACAGGTGCCCTGGCACCCACACGTGTGCCACCACCCAGCCCAGTTGAGATAATTTTTGTAACATTTGTGAAGTTGTTGAGAAGCAGTGAAATTTTCCTGTCTGAGTCACTGGCTATAACAGTCTTTCTTATTTTTGCTAGAATTTACCTTTGGATACTGGTCAAAGAGGCAGTCCAGTCTGCGGGCTGAGCGAGACCCTGAGTTTGCCCCACCGTCGGATTACTATGTGGGTCAGCAGAGAGCCGGCTCCAGCAGCAGCCAAACGTGGAGCAGACCTGGGCCTGCACAGCTGGGTCCACAGCAGCACCCTGCTCCTGCTCCTGCCCCTGGCCCTGGCTCAGGCCTTACCTCCAGCTGTTCATACCCAGCATCCACTGCTGCCCCCAGCACCCCGCCACAAGCCCCCACAGTCACTTTCGAAACTCTGGATGACATGATATCTTATTATAAACAAGTGACGTGAATTTGGAGAGCTGAGGCCTCCCCTCTGCCATGGGACTGCCGTCAGACAGTGTAAATGAGAGGTCTCTGGAGGATAGAGATCTGGGGCTCCCAGGAGATGGTAGACCATGAACAGTGGCTCTGAGCCGGGGAGAAGGGTGAGGGAGGACCCCTGAGCCATGGCTGGACCTGTGATCAGGGGCACGGAGGATGCCGTGCTCTGGATGGGCAGAAGCTGAGCTCGATCACTCAGCACCACCCTCCTGCAGGTGTGTCTGTCTCCCTGTGCAGGGGGTGTTGAGCCAGGGTCCCACCTGTCTGCCTCCTCCCCGCACCCCAGACCTAGCTGCAGGGTTGGTTCCTGTGGCATGCGGGCCCCTCATCCTCAGCCACAGTCACTGCAGAAGCCTGTCAGGACCAGACCAGGGAGACAGGAAGTGTTCTTCCCTATCACTTAACGGGGTGACTCGGGGCTGGGGTTGCCTCTGCCACCTCTGTCCCCCTGACTGCTTGCCTACAGTGCTCCCAGCACCTGCCCAGCCAGTGTTGCTGAGGACTCCATAGAGTGTGCCCTGCACCTGCCGGGGGTAGGGAGGCTCCATACAGTGTGCCCTGCACCTGCCAGGGGGGCCTATTCCCTGGCTTCTGCTGAGGACTCAGACCCCCCCCCCCCCATACACCTGATGGGGGCTGTCCTCTGTCCCCACTGCAGGGCGAGGGGTGCTGTCCTCATGGTGGAGTGCCAGGCTGTCAGGTTGTGCTGTTAGCCGCAGTGGCTTAGTCTTGTGCGTCTCCGCCTCTTTTTTGCCCCACTGCAAAGCAGCACAGACAGTCCCAGGTTTTGTGAACTCAGCCACTAGCAGTCTCCTCAATGCTGCCATCATTCTGCTGACAGAACCAGTAAACCCCTGGAGCATGGGAGCTGTGGACTTGGCTGCCTATACTGCAGAAATTGACAGACTGATCCTAGAATTCTCGTGGAGCTGCAAGGGACTCAGAATTCACAGAGTCATCAGCAAGAGCAAGGGTGCAAGATCCCTGATTGATACTGCAGACATACAGACGAGTAGACAGACACAGGGAGGCCCTGGAGCTCCATGTGTGGTCAGTGCCAGCTGCAGCCAGTAGCTTTTCCTGGGTGGGTGAAAACCTCGGGAACCCGGGCCAGCTGGTAGCACACCTGGCTAAGCATGCAGTATTAAGGACGCGGGTTCAAGCGCCAGCTCCCCACCTACAGGGGGCCAACTTAATGAGTGGTGAAGCAGAGCTGCAGGTGTCTCTTTCTCTCCTTCTATCTTCCCCTCCCCTCTCAGTTTCTCTGTCCTGACTAGAAAGGGTGGGGAAAAAAAAGCCTCCGGGAGCAGTGGATTCATAGTGCCAGCACCAGAACCTAGCAATAACCTTGGAGGCAAAAAAGGAAAAAGAAAAAGGTCACCTTACGAACACTGGGGCTGGGTGGTAGTGTACCTGACAAAGTGTGCACATGGGGGTCGGGCGGTAGCGCAGCGGGGTAAGCGCACATGGCGCAAAGCGCAAGGACTGGCGTAAGGATCCCAGTTTGAGCCCCTGGCTCCCCATCTGCAGGGGGGTTGCTCCACGGGCGGTGAAGCAGGGCTGCAGGTGTCTATCTCCCCCTCTCAATTTATCTCTCTCTAATGAATAAGATAGATAAATAAAATAACCTTACGAACCTGTTTCTGATGCCCTCTTATTTTTTAATTATTATTTTTACCAGAGTACTGCTCAGCTCAGGTGGTGTGGGGGATTTATCCTGGGAGCCTAAGACATGAGAGTCTTTGCATGACCATTATGCTATCCACCACTCTTCATTTTTTTAATTGGGATTAATGGTTTACAGTCAACCACAGATATAGTTGTTGGTACATGTGTAAAAGTTCTCAGTTTTTTGCAAAACCTTCTCACCCCAACCTAGGTCCTCCACTGTTGTGCTCCAGGATCTGAAAGCCCCCATTACTTTACTTTGGTGCAGACACCATCTGATGTCTTAGAGGCATTCATGGAGTTTTATAAGCTTCAGGTTTTATTCTATTTGAGACCCAGAGTGTGTCTGTGTTTCTCCTAGAGTCCTACTTGGCTCTGGCTGACAGTGGTGCTGAGGATTGAACCTAAGACCTCGAAGCCTCAGGCAGGAGGGTCTCTGCTGACCCCCCAACTTGGAGCCTCAAGTTGAGGTGTGAAAACGTAGTTTCCTGTAGGCCTGTTTTGTGTGTGTCCAGCAGGGGGCAGTGGGGACCTTTATTTGCCGCGTGTCCTGAGCAACCTGGGTCATGAGCCTCTGCCAGTTCCCTACAGACTATGCTGAAAAGTGGGATTCTCCAATGTATTTATTTAATCCAGTGTATTTAAGCATCTCAACACTTGATAGTTTCCAGTACAGCTCCGGCCCCTGGCACCCCAGGATACGTGCACAGAAGGCTTCAGGCATGTGGGGCAATGCTGTGTGGTCCCCCCTTTATCCCGGAGCCATGGAATCATGTGGCTATGGAACTGGTGACTGGCCCCTGGGGCAGAGAAGAGTGATGCAGTCATTTCCACATGCTCTAGTCCCCTGAGCCCACTATGATACGTCTGTGTGGACACTCCACCTTCGTTCAGAAGATACGTGTCTTGATTTGGTAGAAAATGCAGTTGGAAAAGCAGGGTTACTGCAGAGTGCTGACCTGTGTAGTGGCTGTGCACATGGGCTCTGAGGCAGAAGATCTTCAGGTTCAAACCCTGTTCTCACCAGAAGCCAGAACTTCACCCATCTGGAGGGAAAACAAAATAGTAGGGTAACACTTCCAGGTTATTCCATATTGTTGCTGAGGAATTATTCTGATGCAGTCTCTGCCCCCAGGTTTTACCACGCCCCACAAAATCCTAGCAGTGCCCCCTTCAATCCTGGCCCCACACGTCACCCCTGGTTGTCACCCAGTAAAAAGCCCACTCACCCCCCCCCCCCCGGGCTCTCAGCTCCCCCTTCTCTCAGATCTCGCCCCCTTCTCTCGCCCTGTGGTCAGGTAGTGGGGACGGCCATTGTTGGCTGACTCCACGTGGCCTGAGCCACCCCCCCATCCTATAATAAAGATTTGTGTACCCCTTTGCTCCGGACGTCCACTCTCTTCTCCATGGTGCAGCCCGACACCTGACCGCTACAACATCTGGCGCCCAACGTGGGGCACGAACCCACGACCCTGAGATTAAGAGTCTCATGCTCTACCGACTGAGCTAGCCCTAGATGTCACTTAACGTGATCTGAAGAACCTGATACACAGACTCCAAGGACAGAACTTTCTTAATGCCTGCTTGCCGTTCCTGCTTCTGACCTACCTGTCACATGTTGGCGGATCCAGCTGGCTATCTACAGAAAAGCAGAATTCCAGCGGCTGACCTCCCTCATGCAGCGTCGCATTCCCTGCCAATTCTTCCCCTAGCCATCTACTTCGGACTGAGACTTGTATCGGACTTTCTGACATACCCTATATACATTTTACACAATTTTAAAGCAGCTTATTTCCCTTCATGCTGCTGGTTTTTTATAGACTGATCCTGAGTAATTCATAGACTTTACAGACTGTTGCCTTGAGGACTATACAATGCCAAATAGCCCCTCTGTTTGGTGGGTCATGTCCTCCCGCCTCCCCCTCATTATGTACCCTTGCCCCCCCCCCAAGCAGGGAATGTTCCTTTACACACCAATCCTTCACTTCACACTGGCTTTTACTACTCCCCTACTTGTCCCTTCCTGTTTTGTTATATCAGTTAGGTTTATGCCCAAAAGGTTTCTGCCCCATGATAGTCTTTTACAAACTTTGTACATCTTGTGCAATTACTAGATAGAAAGATAGAAAAGATGTAGAGATATTGTGAAGAGATGGTTGAGCAGGCTGCGCTTAAACCTATGAGATGAGTCCCTCCAGGTAAGTTTCTCTCTAAAGAGGGGTTGAGCACAGGAGGACGCATAAATCTCACAAGGTTGAGAGGTAGAGACAGACACCTACAGCTCTGCCCCACTGCTCATGAAGCTTCCCCCCTGTAGTGGGGACCAGGGGCTTGAATCTAGGTCCTTGCTCATGGTAACATGCATTCCACCAAGTGCACCACCACCTGGCACTGTTCCACACTTACTCAAAGCCACCTAACACCTGAATCAAGTCTATTTTTTGTTATCACCTCATCACTGCTCTGGGGCAAGTTTTTCAGTTAGAAGGAATGAAATGGAGGGAGGGGGGGAGGGAGGGAGACCATAGCACCAAAGACATGGTAGCCCTTGGGGTTCACGGTGCAGAACTGGCTCGTGTGAAAGCTGCCTCAGTGCTCCATTGAAACTGGTGAGATTAGGGAGTCCGGCGGTAGTGCAGCGGGTTAAGCGCATGTGGAGCAAAGCAAAGACCAGTGTGAGGATCCCAGTTCAAGCCCCCCGCTCCCCACCTGTAGAGGAGTCGCTTCACAGGTGGTGAAGCAGGTCTACAGGTTGTCTTTCTCTTCCCCTCCTCTCTCCACTTCTCTTTGTCCTATCCAACAACGACGACATCAATAACAACAACAATAATATCTACAACCACAACAAAAATACAAGGGCAACAAAAGGGGAAAAAAAAGAAACTGGTGAGATTAGCTGGAGTCCAGGAGTTTTAGCCCAAACCCTCAGCCCACATAAGCACCTGTCAGGCTGTGCCGTCCAGGATCCAGCCCTAAGGGTGAGCGGACATCCCATGTGGGCACGGAGCCATCCCTCTCTCTGGGCAGTGGGCTGTGGCCACATCCACCCAGGCTTTCTGAGCAGATGTGGGTAGGACGCTGTGGTCTATTTGAGTTGTGATTTCTCCAGGTGGATGTGTCAGTGACAGTTGGAATTGGCCCCTGAATCTCCTGAGATTCCTCAGGCATGTCACACCCACATGCAGGTGCCACCATGTCTCCCACATAATCCGAGCACCGGGCTCTATCTCCTCTTAAGCCGAGGTGCAGGCCTGAGGCCCCAGCTGTGACACACAGGTGAGGCAACAGAACTCGGAACTTGGAATGGGGACGGGTGCCGGCTTTCGTTGACGCAGAGGGAGCCCGGCGTGCGTCTCTGCCAGCCCAACATCCAGCGCCATCCTGTGTCTGCCAGGCAGTGCAAGGGAGAACTGCATAGCCAAGGTCAGTGGCACTGCAGGGACAACTGAGTGGGCAACACACCGGGTTCTGACCTGCCCCTGTGGCTGTGAACCGGCCTGGCAGTGAGGCCTCGGCTGCTGTGAGGTTTGGATTTCAACTTCTTGTTCACAGTGTCCATGTCTGTGTGTCTCTGTTTCTGTGTGTCTGTCTCTGTGTGTGACTGTGTGTATCTCTGTCTCTGTGTGTGATTGTGTATATCTTTGTGCATCTCTGTCTCTGTGTCTGTATATAGTGGGGGGGGCAGTGTTTTTGGTGCAGGCCCCTACCAGGAAAATGAGGAAATCAAGTCACTGACAAATCCTGGCTGCTTCCTGGCCTGTCATACAGGGCCTGCTGCTGGCTGTCATGCTGGGTCACACTGGGACTTGTCCCTGTGTTCAGCGTTTGGTGCTGAGGTGAACGGGCTCCTTCCCACCCCAGCTCCTGCTGTACCCTACCCTGTCCCCTGCTCCCACATGGGGAAGCTCACCTGCGGGTGGGGGCCTGGCTTGGGAATGGGAATTTCCAAGGAGTGCTGCCTTTGCCTCTGGTCACCCCAGGCCCCTGCTAGACGTGTGGCAACCCCTACTCCCCTACCGACACACCCTCAGTACTGGCTCCCCTAGTGCTGGTGAGCTGTCACCAGCTTCTGAGTCAGGTCTTGGCAGGGGTGGCCTGTGGGCAGGGTGTGCACCCCAGGCTGAGATGGGGCCACTGGTCCAGATGGGAAACCACGAGGGCCGGCAGAGGTGAGGCTGAGATGGGCGACTCTGCACCCGGTGATAGGCAGGAGTGTGAACTAGGTGCCCAGTCAAGGCCTCTGGTTCTGGCTGCAGCCCTTCTGCCTCTCCACTACACCTGTCCCCGACCCCGCACCCAGCACATGGACATGGCTCTGAGCCCCCCCACCCCTTGTCACACCTGTCCCCCAACCCTTTGGGGCTCAGCCCACTGCACTCAGAACCTCTCGATTCCTCCAGTTTCTCCCTGTGAGGTGCGTTCCTGGCTCCTGTCCTGGCCACGTCTTACTCAGCAGCTGTGCTCCCTCCAGGGCTGCTTCTTGCAGACTGTTGTATATTCCTTTCTGTTTTTTAAGATTTTAAGAATATTTTTTATTTACTATTGGATAGAGACTGAGAGAAATTGAGAGGGAAGGGGGAGACAGAGGAAGAGAGACATACACCTTGCAGCCCTGTTTCACCGCTTGTGAAGCTTCCTCCCCTGCAGGTGTGGACCAGGGACTTGAACCCGATTCCTTGTGTGTGGAAACAGGTGTGCTCTACCAAGCGCACCACCATTGGTCCTTTCTATCGTAATGATAATGTTCTGCCACATTCTGTTCCATTATATTCTTTTAAAAAAAATTTATTTATTTATTCCCTTTTGTTGCCCTTGTTTTTTATTGTTGTAGCTCTTTTTTAAAAAAATATTTATTATTATTATTTTTCCTTTTGTTGCTCTTGTTATTTTATTGTTTTGTGGTTATTATTATTGTTGTTGTTGATGTTGTCATTGTTGAATAGGACAAAGAGAAATGGAGAGAGGACGGGAAGTCAGAGAGGGGGAGAGAAAGATAGACACCTGCAGACCTGCTTCACCGCCTGTGAAGGGGCTCCCCTGCAGGTGGGGAGCTGGGGGCTGGAACTGGGATCCTTAAGCCAGTCCTTGCACTTTGTACCACTTGCACTTAACCCGCTGTGCTAGCGCCCAACTCCCAATTTTTTTTTTTGTTTTTGCCTCCAGGGTTATCACTGGGGCTCAACACCCGCACTAGGAATCCAGTGCTCCGGGAGGCCATTTTTTCCATTTTGTTGCCTTTGTTGTTGTTATCGTTATTGTTGCCATTGCTGTTGTTGTTGGATAAGACAGAGAGAAATTGAGGGGGGGAAGAGAGAGAGGGGGAGAGAAAGACACCTGCAGACCTGCTTCACTGCCTGTGAAGCGACCCCCCTGCAGGTGTCGAGCCGGAGGCTTGAACCGGGATCCTTAAGCTAGTCCTTGAGCTTTGTGACATGTGCGCTTAACCTGCTGCGCTATTGCCCAACCCCCTGTTCCATTATATTCTATTCTGATGAAGAGAGGCAGAGAAAGAGAGAGTGAGACAGAAACAGAGAGATACCTGTAGCCCCGCCCCACTGCTCAGGAAGCTTCCCACCTGCAGGTGGGCAGAGGGGGCTTGAACCTGGGTCCAGTGACATGTGTATTTAACCAGTTGCATCACTGGGTCTGGGCAAGTTTCCCCAGAAGAGTGGGATAAGACCCCCCCCCCATAAGCTTTCTGCCCCCTTCGGCTGGGCCCCTCTCAGGCTCTGTCCCAAGGCCTCTCCTAGGCGGCTGAGCAGTGTCTCTTGGAGTCTCTGGGGGGACAGAGACGTGACGTCCCGGCCCTGCTGCACTGAGTGTGCCCCCTTTGTCCCAGGGCTGGCGCCAGGAGTAGGAGGCCTTGCTGGGCGCCATGACACGCGTCAAGAGCAACCGGGAGCTGTACCAGGAGTACTCGGCGTCGGCGCCGCGGCTGCTGGCCCGCGTGTCCCGGCTGCTGGTGCTTTGCCGCAGCGCCGGCATCAGCATCCCCAAGGGCATCCGAAACATCTTTGAGTTCACCTGGGAGGAGCTGGTTACAGACCCCACGGTGCCCACGGCCTCTGACATCCGGGGCCTGGAGATCAGCATCGGGGCGCCGCCTGCTCCCCCGGAGTCCACCCCAGCCCCCGCCACCCCCAGCCAGAAGAAGCAGCCCTCTGGTCCCCAGCCGCCCCCGCCGGCCCCGCTGGCCGCTGTGCTGCTGCCCACCACACCCACCAAGTTCTCAGCCAGCCAGGGCTTCCTGGGCACCTCCAGCCAAGGGCCCCTGGTCCCCCCCAACCAGGAGACATTACAGCGCTTCCAGTGCCGCTCTGTCCACCTGCTGACCGAGCTGCTCGGCCTCAAGATGAAGGCCATGCTGGAGTCCATCACCGGTGAGGCTGCCCTGGACCTGCACGCCCCTCTGGGCCCAGTGGCCATCCTGCTACCCCGCCCTGGACGGCTGTGTAGACAGGCTCCTCTCTGTCCCTCTGGGCCCAGTGGTCATCCCACTGCCCCGCTCTGGATGGCTGTGTGACAGGCTCTGGGGGCGGCCAGCAGCCAGGTGGCATCAGGAATGGCAGAGACCCTGCTCCTCAGCCCCTCTGTCCTCTGTGTTCCCTTTCTCCCCAGTGGTACTGAGCCCAAATGGGAGGTGGGCCGTGGAGAAGAGTAACCATGCCTGTGTCCACATGTGGTCAGGTGTCGGGGTGGAGGGGAAGCTTCCAAAAGGGTTACTCTGGAGAGCTCTCTGGGGGATGGCAAGATGGATGGGGTGGCATGGAACCAAGAAGGTTCTGAGGGCCCTATATTCCCACCGGAAGGCTATAGCTCAAAGGTCAGGGCCACATTCCAGTGACCACATGGCCAGACCTCGCGGGATCCCCACCTGGTGCCCAGGCTGCCCTTGGCCCGGCCTCCCCGGCTGAGCCGCCCATGGATCCTCCAGCAGGCGCCAACCCCCTGGACATCACACGGCGATTCCTGGAGGCCAGCCAGCTGCTGCATGTCAGTGCCAAGGAGATGGCCTTCCGCCACCTGGTGGGCGCCACCGGGAGGGGCAGCCAGGACCCCGGGCAGCAGGGGAAAGGTGAGTGACCCTGGGAGTCCCCAGCAGGGGTGTAGGTGCAGGGCATCAAATTCAAAACCTCATCTCGTGAGTCTGGGGCTCTGGTTCTTTGCCACTTCCAGACCACTGTTGATCACATTCTAAAAATACAAGAAAGATGTCATGGTAACATCAGATTGGCCCAATGTGCTTCATAGCTGCCGCGGGCCACAGTGTTGGCCACACCTGGACAATAAGGCCTGCTCTCTGGGCTGTCGGAGCAGTCATGGCACAGTGCTGCACAGGAAAACGGAAAAAAAACATGGGGACTTTTCCCAGAGCCCAGTCGAGTGTTGACTTCAGAGCTATTTGGGGAAGCACTGAAGCAGCCGACGTGTCCAGCAGCAGTAGGGAAACAAATAATATCTACTTAGACAGCGGAACCTCACGAGAAGTTCATGTCAGTAGAGACACCTGCCCATCGCCATGTGGTCATGTGACTCAGCAGGAAACGTGGAGCCATGTTCATGCTAATGAAGCCAGGGAGGCTGGTGACATTGGAGGCCTGGAACTTTCCAAGGTTCTTCACACACCCACACACCCACCTGTGGGGAGGGCAGAGAGCCTGGATATCAAACCATCACCAGAGGCTGGTGACTTAATGCCACCGTGACCAAGTCTCTGTCAAACACTCCAACCCTAAGTGACTGGAGAAAACAGCATTTGGGGAGGGTGTCACTCTCAGAGGACAGTGACCCACCCCCTGGCTGCTCCTGAGCTCTGCCCCTAGCCCGCTAATATGTCTCTGTTGGTCCTAGGACACCACAGCCCAAGGAGGGGTCACTGGCCTCGGCCGTGCCATTGGCAGGTGTCGGCAGGTGCAGCCGAGATCTCTCAGGCTCTGCGAGGACTGCAGTGACTGGGGGTGGGGGAGGGCATGGATCATGGATGGGAGGTATATTATCAAGTCATTAAGAATAATAGGGAGTCGGGCAGTAGTGCAGCGGGTTAAGTGCAGGTGGCGCAAAGCGCAGGGACTGTCGTAGGGATCCCGGTTCAGCCCCCAGCTCCCCACCTGCAGGGGAGTCGCTTCACAGGCGGTGAAGCAGGTCTGCAGGTGTCTCTCTTTTTCTCCCCCTCTCTGTCTTCCCCTCCTCTCTCCATTTCTCTCTCTCCTATCCAACAACAGCGATAACAATAACTACAACAATGGAACAATGGGGGCACAAAAGGAAATAAATTAGAAAAAAAAAAAGAGTAGTCGAGGAGGAGTCCCGGAAACTGCTGCCATTTGCAGCTAGGTGGCGTCAGGGCTGGCAGGATGGTAGGCTACCCAGGGGAGGTTGAGGGCCAGCTGCTGGGGCAGGATTCTGCTCCATGTTCACTGGTTCCAGCTGGCCTTGGCTTTCCTCATCTCTTCTGAGCTGACTGCACTCAGAGCTGCCCAGTTCCAGCTGCCAGCGGCCCCGAGAGTGGCTGAATATTGGTACCCAGTCCTGGCCAGAGGTCTGCTCTGCTTGCAGGGTTGAGTTCTCCAGATCCTCAGGAATCTGAATGGACCGCAGTGGGCTGATCACTTGGTGTTTCCTGGCGAGAATTCTCAGGCCTGACCAGTGAAATGACTGTCTGGGAGAAAAAACAAGCAAATGATTTACAGTGACTTATGCAGGAAGGAACATGTTTCCACTAACACTGGGAAGACACTAGATCTTCATTCTTAAAAAATAAAGGGGGGGCTGAGTGGTGGCACACCTGGTTGAGTGCATATGTTACAGTGTACAAGGACCCAGGTTCAAGCCCTCAGTCCCCACCTGTAGAGGGAAAGCTTCATGAGTGGTGAAGCAAGGCTGCAGGTGTCTGTCTGTCTCTTTCTTTTTATCTCCCCTCACTTCTCAATTTGTCTCTATCCAATAATAAATAAATTACTGAAAGGAGACTGTTCATGCCCCCAGACTCCCTCACAAGCTTCTCGGCCATGGCTGTGAACACACCCTACCAGCTCATCTACGAGTCCACCACGGGCTGCCTCAGCTTCTCCCTCTCGACTACCAGGGACATCAGGAGAAAACCAGGTGATGCTTGCTCCCAGCAGGGCTTGCTCTACCCTTGGTAGTGGGGCTGGGCACAGGGATAGGTTGTGGGTGTTTGGGAGAGTGGGGCGAAGATGGGGATGGGGACGGGGGTGGTGGTGGTGAGGGACTTCCCAGTAGGCTGGCCAGCTGATTCGATCTGGTTTCACGGGTCACCCTGCACTGTCCACACAGACTGTCCCCCAGAAAAGTTGCCATGGCTCAGGTCAGTCACCGCTGTGTAGACTTAGTGTTGGAATGTCCATGTCCCTGCATTCCCAGGGTGTGGGGGGCTGGGTCCCACATGTGACAGTGTGTCTCATGAAGGCACAGCCGGGACCCCGAGGCAGCTCCTGTGGGAGACGGTGCCAGAAGGCTGAGGGCTGGGAAAGATTGGACGGCATCAGCCCCTCCTCCTGGGCGGTTCTGCTGTGGAGTTGCCTGAGCAGATCCCTGGTACCTGTCCCAAAGCGGGAGCCCACACACCCCGTGGCAGACCCTGCATCTGAGGGGCAGGGCCTGGCAGACAGCTCGAGTCCTGGACTGGGCCCACTCCCAGAGAAATAACTGATGTGTCTGGAAGATGGGGGGCCAGGGGTCTGTCAGCAGCTGTCCTGACTTCCAGAGGAGGCCATCACCCTTCCTGCCTCTCATGATGCAGCCATGGTCAGGCTGGACTATGTCCAAGAGGGCAGCCCCATGGGGGCTGGGACTCGGGCCCCCTCTCGTCTCTGGGGGCAGGGGTGGACCCCCAATCATGCAGGGCCCACAGATGGCACCCAAGTTGTGGACAGACCCATGACTTGGTGAACTCAAGAGTCCACTCTGAGCCTGTGGTCTGAGGCTGGTTTCTTGCTCCGGATCTCAGCTCAGCTGAGCTGGGGAGGCAGAGGGGCACTGAGCATGGAAAGGCATCTTTGGACCTTGAGCCTTAGAGTTCTCATACCCTCCACAACTTCACATCACCACATCTTCCTGCCTTCTGACATTCTCCACAAGGGACAACTTTGGGGACACCCGAGACTGGCCGACACCAACAAGCTGGAAAGGACAGGTGCTAATGAGGTTGGGGAGAAAAAGGACTCTGCTCCACTGCTGGTGGGAATGCAAATGGCAGAGCCCCTATGGAGACTGTGTTGACAGTCTCCAAACAAATAAACATGGAATTACCTTATGGCCCAGCAACACCACTCTGAGGCATTTATCCAGTGGACACTCAAACACTAGTTAGAAGGGACACATGCAGTCCTGTGTTCACAGCGGCATTATTCACAACAGCCGAAGAGTGGACACAGCCTAGATGCCCCTCAGCAGATGACTGGCTAAAGAAGTTATGGAATATATACTCCATGGAATACTATTCTGCCATCAAAAAGATGAGATTGTGTCCTTTGGGACAAAGTGGATGGAACTGGAGGTGATGAAACTTAGCAGATGAGAGACAACTACTGGGCAGAAACCAAGAGAGTCTAAAGCAGGCAGCCCACCCAGGGGCTTGTCACATTCATGCTGGGAGCCCTGAGGATGTTACCAGCTGATTTGTTGAAGGCTGTGGCACCATAACAGCAAGTGAAGCAAAAGCGTTGACCTTCATTCAGTCAGATAATGGCTGAGGGAACTGATGTCAAGGTCAACCCTGCAGGAAGCAGTGAAGGGGGCTGTTCAGGGCAGCCCAAGTGGAGATGGAGCCCCCAGCAGACCCGGCAGCTGCAAGGCTGCTGCTACTGTGGCCTCCTTGGTCTCTAAGTGCAGTTTGTTTTCCACACGATTTAGGAGACCGGGGCATTTATTATTTTATTTTATTATTTTGCCTCCAGGATTATTGCTGGGGCTTGGTGCTAGCGCTACAAATCCACTGCTCCTAGTGGCCATTTTTTTGGATAGGACAGGGAGGAATTGAGAGGGGAGGGAAGATAGAGAGGGAGAAAGACAGAGATGCCTGCAGGCCCACTTCACTGCTTGTAAAGTGACCCCCCTTGTGGGTGGGGGTCTGGGGGGCCTTGAATCCGTATCCCCGTATGGGTCCTTGTACTTAGGGCTATGTGCACTTAGCTGGGTGCACCACCGCCCGTCCCCTGAGACTGTTGTACGTAAAGGAAAAACGATTTATGTTAAAGCTAGTAGTAGTGTAAGCTTGGGCTGCAGCTCCAAATCTCCACGTTATCTAAAAGGCTCAAGTGTTTAAATGAAGTGTCGGCTGTGTTCTGGGCACACGATATTGGGAGATGTGATTCTGTGACAGACAGCTGAAAGGAGTGGGGACAAGGTGGTAAAAGAGGAGAGCTTTATCTTTTTATTATGTATCTATTACTTATTGGGTAAGCAGAGAGAATTTGTGAGGGAAGTGGGAGAGGAGAGGGAGAAGGAGGGAGGGGAGAGAGAGAGAGGGAGAGACTGAGACCTGCAGCCCTGTTTCCCCATTTGTGAAGCTTTCCTGCAAGTGGGGATTGGGGGCTTGAACCCGTGTCCTTGCGCACTGTAACATGTGCACCACCACTCGGCCCCCAAGAGGTTTATTACGCTGGTAAAAATTTAAGTTAGAGTCTTTGTGTTTCATTGTCTCCTGAGGATTCTACTATCACCAGTGTGGGTGGGATGTTAGGTATAACCCAGTGGTGATCATGAAGAAGAAAACTGCAGAGCAGACCAACAGTGACACGAAGAGACTGAAGTCGGAGTATAAGCAGCTCACTGCTCAAGGCCTGTGCAAGTGGGGAAGGAACCTACCTGCTGGAGCCCTGGCTCTGCTGAGCTGCAGGCACATCTGCCCTGCTGCCCACTCCCTCAGGGCACCCACCCACAGAAGCTTTATGGGTGATGGAGCTGTGGGGATGTCTCTTCTCCCTCTATCTTTAAAGAATGCCCTTTGGACTCACAGTGGGGTTGTGTGGGCACAGAGTCCCACCCACACTGGTGACAAAAGAATCCTCAGGAGACGATGAAACACAAAGGAGACAGTAACGCAGCCAACAAGGGATGGGGACAGTGATATATAGACACCCAAAAAGCCCAGTGGCAGGAGTCCTCTCACCAGTTTTTCACTGGAAATGTGGGTGGATTGCATGGGCCAATCAGAATGCAAAGACTGGAAGCACTAAGAGAAGCAGGCGGAGATGCAGGACATGGTGTTTATAGGAGACCAACACCAGACCCACAGACACAACCTGGGCTCAGAACTGAAGGGTGATCAAACACTTCTATGTGGCAATTTCTGTGCACAAAACACCTGCCTTCCCACGAGATCCAACCCCTGCCTGATTGTGAGTTGTTTCTCCCTCTCCCTCTCCCTCTCCCTCTCCCCACCCCTCTTTTACCAAAGCCCTACTCAGCTCTGGTTTTATGGTGGTATGGAGGACTGAACCTGGAACTTCGGGGTCTCAGGCAGGAGAGACTTTTTACAGAACCATTATACTATCTCCCTCCCCACCACCACCACCATGGTATTTGGTAAAGAAATAAAACTCTTTTCAGATGAGAAAAAGAAAGAAAACGAAAGGATGAAAACTGCCTCCGGTGCAGTGTGGCGGCCGTGCTGATGCCGCAGAGAAACTTTTGGGTTTAAAGTCACAAGACAGCGAATGCATTGTGGTATCACAGCAAGAAGACGAAATAGGGGGCCGGGCAGTAGCACAGCAGGTTAAACACACATGGCGCAAAACTCAAGGACCGGCGAAAGAATCCTGGTTTGAGACCCCGGCTCCCCACCTGCAGGGGAATCGCTTCGTGGGCGGTGAAGCAGGTCTGCAGGTGTCTGTCTGTCTCTCCCCATCTTTGTCTCCCCCTCCTCTCTCCATTTCTCTCTGTCCTATACAACAATAACAAGAATAATAATAACCACAACAACTATAAAACAACAAGGGCAACAAAATGGGTGGAAAAAAGATGAAGCTAGCTGTGAACATTTGATAGTCCATCCAAATAACTGGACAGAACCTGATGGAATGAAGAATTATATCTCTACTTGAGTCATTAGGAACTGTAATTGACACCCAGCTCATGGTGAGTAGAGCAGCTATGGGGAAGCCAGACAAGGCACCATAACAGAAATGGAGCACGAACAGCTGAGCAGGGCTCATGGCTTCCTCAGTGCACAAGGACAGCCTCCAGGGACCTCTTGAGTTAACATGCTGGTTGATTAGAGAATAAAGAATGCTAAGTGTTGGAGGAGGGTAGATAGAATAAAGGTTATGCAAACAGATTCTTAGCCTGAGGCTCCAAAGTCCCAGGTTTAATCCTCTGCACCACTATAAGCCAGAGCTAAACAGTGCTCTGATTAAAAAAAAAAGTGGGGTAAAATGAGAAGTCAGTCACAAAGACAACTGGGAAGTTAACCAAATTTTGGAGATGAAATGACACATGGATCAAAGAAACACTCACAAAGGAAACTAGAAACACTTAGAAGCTAAAATAAACAGATAAATGAACAAACACGCAGCACCCAGAGCCCAGGATCATGGAGTGAAGGGAAAACAACCAAGTACATTCAGAGGAGAGTGCAAGAAGGTGGGATGCAGGTCGAGTGCACACCTTGCATGCAGGTGGGTCTGAACCCCACCCCTGGCACTGCACCAAAGTGAGAAAGGCCGGGTGGTGGCACACCTGGCTGAGTGCACACATGTCATCATGCTCAAGGACCCGGGTTCGAGCCCCTGCTCCCCAACTGCAGTGGGGAAGCTTTCCAAGCAGACCAGGTCTGCAGCGATCTCTGTCTCTCTCCCTCTATCTCCCCCCCTCCTCAATTTCTCTGTCTCTACCCAAAATAAATAATAATAATTGGGAGTCGGGCGGTAGCGCAGCAGGTTAAGCACAGGTGGCACAAGCGCAAGGACTGGCTCAAGGATCCCGGTTCGAGCCCCCAGCTCCCCACCTGCAGGGGAGTCGCTTCACAGGCGGTGAAGCAGGTCTGCAGGTGTCTGCAACTGTCTCTCCTTTTCTGTCTTCCCCTCCTCTCTCCATTTCTCTCTGTCCTATCCAACAATAACAACAACAATAATAACTACAACAATAAAACAACAAGGGCAACAAAAGGAAATAAATAAATATTTAAAAATAAATAAAATAAATAATAATCTTAGTAGGCTGGGTGCTGGCACACCTGGACGAGGGCACATGTTACAATGCACAAGGACCCAACTTCAAGCCCCCAGTCCTATCTGCAGGTGTCTTTCTGTCTCCCTTCCTCTCTATCTTCCCCTTTCCTCTCTATTTCTGACTGTCTATCCAATAAATACATACATAAATAATAAAAATAATCTTAAAAGCTGAGAAAGATGGTCACTCTCAGGGAATCAACCCACCAGAAAGGTGGTCACTCTCAGGGAATCAACCCACCAGAAAGGTGGTCACTTTTGGGGAATCAACCCACCAGCTTCACAGGGTGACACCCTCTGGGTGTATCAGGGGCCGAGTCAGAGAAGCCGACCTGAGCCCTGTTTCCAACTGCAGGCAGGCTGAGGACGACAGAAGAGCTGGACCAGCTGGCCATGCAGGGGGCCCCCTCGGCTACCGAGCTCCACATCACAGACCCCTGCCCCGAAGCCCGCCAGCGGCTGCAGAAGCTCTGCCGCCAGATGTGAGCTCCTGAGGGGTGGGGGTAGGCCAGAGGTCATGGGGGTGGGGTCACAGAGGTGGAGTATGGACCCCTAAAGTCTGGGCCAAGCAGCTAGACCATATGGCTGGAGCCCTGAGCCCTTGAGCCCTGAGTCATGAGCCCCTGAGCCCTGATCCTCCAGTGACATGAGCCTTTGAGTCCTGAACCCTGAAACCCTGAAACCCTGAACCCTGAGACCCTGGGAACCAGAGCCTGGAGCCCTGAGCCTCTGAACCCTGAACTGATGAGCCCCTGAACCCTGAGTGCCTGAGCCCCTGAGTCCCTGAGTCCCTGAACCCTGAGACCTGAGCATGTGAACCCTGAACCCCTGAGCTTAGAATCCTTGAGCCTGGAACCCCTGAGCCTTAGGCACTGAGCCCTGAGCCCTGTGCCCCTGATCCGTGAGTCCCTGAGCCCTAAGATCCTAGGGCCCTAGCCCCCAAGCCCCTGAGCCCTGAGCCCCTAGACCCTAGGCCCTTGAGCCCAGAGCCCTAAGCTCCTTGTCCCTGAGCTCCCGAGCCCTGAGTTCCTGAGCCCCTCAGCCCTGAGTCCTGCACCCCTGAGCACTGAGCCCTGAGCACTGAGCTCTGAGCCCTGAGCATTGAGCTCTGAGCCCTGGAGCCTGAGCCCCTGAGCCCCTGAACTCTAAGCCCCTGTATCCCTGAGCCCTGAGTCCCTGAGTCCTGGGCACCTGAGCTGTGGCCGTATGACGCCTCCCACCTGATGGGCTGTAGCAGTTCCACAACAGGGGGACAGCCCCCAACTTGGCCCTGTCTATGGCTCTGGCAGGAAGCTCTTTCTGTGTTGCTTCCAAGCTCTGGCCCCTGTTTCTGCAGTGGTTCACCCCAGGTCCTCAGTGTGGACACCAGGCAGGGCCATCTGGGGTCTTGGTGTGGTCCTGGGACTCCTCAGCTCCTCCTAAACTATCCCCTTAAGGAAGAGGGAAGATGGAGGAGCCAGGGGATGTGGGGACGGGAAGGACATACAGGTGGACCCCCAGTGTCTGAGGCCCCGTGTCCTCCCCAGAGAGGCAGAGAGGGCCATGGGAAGAGACAAGCCCTCGTACCCAGTGGTGCTCCGGAACTACAGGGTGAAGTCCTTCATGCCCAGCCTGCCCATGGCCTCGCCGCTGGGCAGCCAGCCATCTACCCGCCTCCTGCCGCAGCCCTCAGCCCTCTCCCAGCCTGGCCTGCAGCGGATCTCCAAGGACTGGAAGGCATCCCGCAAGACAGTCAAGCTACACTACTCCTTCCACGACGGCTCTTCCTTCGTGTAGTATCCTCCCCGCCCCGAGGGGCTGTGGGGTGAGAGGAGGGGCACCACTACCCGGCCTTGGTGGGCTGGGAGACACCTGGAGGTAGGGCGCCTGTTCTCAGGTTCCCAGGATGGTGAGCAGGATGCAGGATTCTGGCGGGAGGTGGGGGGGGCTTGGGGCGGGTAGGCCCAAGAAGCAGCATGTCTTTCCCAACTCCATGGCTAAGCAGATAGGGCTCACCACCCAGAATTGACCACTGCAGATCAGCTTTCTTAGAAAGACAGAGACAGAGGGAGACACAAAGAGGAAGAGACACAGATTCCACATATGAGTGAAACCATCTGGTAGTTTTGTTTTGTTTGTTTGTTTTTTACCAAAGCACTGCTCAGCTCTGGCTGATGGTGACGTGGGGGATTGAACCTGAGACTTTGGAATCTCAGGTGTAAGATTCTCTTTGCAGAACTATTATGTTCTCAAACCCCTGACCATACTTTTTTTTCTTAACTCTTTACTTATTTCACTAAGTATCATCACCTCCATTTCCATAATTTTGTCCTAAAAGATACAACTTATTATTATTATTATTTTGCCTCCAGGGTTGTCACTGGGAGTTGGTGTTGGCACTAGGAATCTACTGCTCCTGGTGGCCATTTTTTCTCTTTCTCCCCCTCCCTCCCCACATTTTATTAGCTAGGCCAGAGAAAAATCGAGAGGGGAAGGGAAGATAGAGAAGGAGAGAAACAGAGAGACATCTGTAGCCCTGCTTCACCACTCGTGCGTGAAGCTTTCCCTCTGTAGGAGGGCAGCCAGGGCTTAAACCTGGGTCCCTGTACACTGTAATGTGTGCACTTAACCTGGTGCACCACAGCCCAACCCCTTCAGTTACTTTAAGATCTTCTTCTTTTTTTTTTTTTACATTTTTTATATCTATCTTAATCTTTTAAATTTAAAAAAAATATTTATTTATTTATTCCCTTTTGTTGCCCTTGTTGTTTTTTAATTGTTGTAGTTATTGATGTCATCATTGTTGGATAGAACAGAGAGAAATGGAGAGAGGAGGGGAAGACAGAGAGGGGGAGAGAAATATAGACACCTGCAGACCTGCTTCACAGACTGTGAAGCGACCCCCCTGCAGGTGGGGAGCCGGGGGCTCGAACCAAGATCCTTACACTGGTCCTTGCGTTTTGCGCCACCTGCACTTAACCTGCTGGGCTACCATCCGAATCCCCCTCTTTTTTTTTTTTTTTACTTTTTTTTACCAGAGCTCTGTTTTTTTTCCCTCCAGGCTTATTGTTGGTGCTTGGTGCCTGCACTACGAATCCATTGCTCCTAGAGGCCATTTTTCCTATTTTGTTGCCCTTGTTATTGTTTGTTGTTATTGTTATTGCTATTGTTGTTGTTGAATAGAACAGAGAGAAATTGGGAGTTGGGCGGTAGCGTAGCGGGTTAAATGCACATGGTGCAAAGCATAAGGACCAGCGTAAGGATCCTGGTTTGAGCCCCTGGCTCCCCACCTGCAGGGGGGTCGCTTCACAATTGGTGAAGCAGGTCTGTAGGTTTCTATCTTTCTTTCCCCGTCTGTCTCCCCCTCCTCTCTCCATTTCTCTCTGTCCTATCCAACAACAACAATAATAACTACAACAATAAAAACAACAAGGGCAACAAAAAGGGAAAATGAATAAATAAATATTTAAAAAATATTTTAAATAGAGAGAGGAGGGGAAGACAGAGATGGGGAGAGAAAGACAGACACCTGCAGACCTGCTTCACTGTCCGTGAAGTGACCCCCCCCCCGCAAGTGGGAAGACAGGGGTCCTTACACCGGTGGTTGCGCTTTGCACCATGTGTACTTAACCCTCTGCACTACTGCCTGACCCTCTAGAGCTCTGTGTTTTTTTTTAATTTAATATATATATGTTTTTTTAACCAGACCACTGTTCTGCTCTGGTTTATGGTGGTGTGGGGGATTGAACCTGAGACTTTGGAGGCTCAGGCATGAGAGCCTGTTTGCATAACCATTATGCTATCTACCCTCCGCCCTAGAGCTCTGGTTTTATGGAAGTGCTGGTTCATGGAGAGGGTCTCTGAGATGCTGCACCCAGCTCACACATAGTCACATAGACATGGAGACTTGCCTTCCCTGGGAACAGGGACCACAACCCGGTGTTCCTGGGGTTCCTGCTAGTTCCCCTTGACTAAGCCACCAGCTACCCCTCTGGGAACATTGCCATGTGCCAGATCCCCACCTGCTGCCGGGGCCGAGCCATCACCTGTCTCTTCAATGACATGCCCAACCTCTCCTTCCTCGCTCTGTTCAACGCTGAAGGCCAGGGTTGCGTCCACTACAGTGGCAAGGCCCGGTAGGTTGAGGGGACCTGGCCACAGAGAAACTGCAGGGGGAGCCAGAGTCCCTGGGACAAGGGGGCTGGGTGACTTCAAGGGGTTGGGGGGATCGGCCATGGCCTGAGGGGCCCAGCAGAGGCTGCTTCCTGCTCTTCACCTGTGCAGCCCCAACCACTAAGAGCTGCACTGTGGGTATTTCTGCGCCCATGCAGCCCCTACTACTTCTTCTTCTTCTTCTTTTTTGTTGCCTCCAGGGTTATTGCTGGGGATCGATGCTTACACTACGAATCCACTGCTCCTGGAGGCCATTTTTTCCTCTTTTGTTGCCCTTGTTTGTTTAATCAGTGTTGTTGTTACTATTATTGTTGTTGCCGGATAGACAGAGAGAAATGGAGAGAGGAGGGGAAGACAGAGAGGGGGAGAGAAAGACAGACACCTGCAGACCTGCTTCACCGCCTGTGAAGCGACTCCCCTGCAGGTGGGGAGCTGGGGGCTCAAACCGGGATCCTTCCGCCGGTCCCTGCGCTTTGCACGGCATGCACTTAACCCGCTGCGCTACTGCCCGGCCCCTAGCAGCCCCTCCTTCTAAGAGCTGCATTGGGGTTACTCTCATGGGGTGGTTTTCAGTGGTGAAGGCGCTTTTCTCTGAGAGAGTGAGGGAGAGGCCATGGCCGCCAAGCCTGAGGCCATTGGTAAGAAGTCATCTTCATGGGACTTGTCTGCCCTCCATAGGTGCTGCCCTGGGGTAGCGCCTCCTCTCCTCCCATTTTGGCACTGGGATCTCTGAGGCTCAGGGGTGCTCTCTGGGTTTCTCTCTCTTGGTTTGGCTGACCACTGGCATCTCTCAGGCCACACCACCCTGTGCTCCCCACCTCATCTACATGCTCCCCGAGTGTCAGCCCAGGAGGGGTCTTGGGCTACCTGATGGGGTTTCCTACAGGGCCCCTCTGGCTGGGGGAGTCACAGAGCCACCTGTGAGCCCCTGGTGCCCAAGCTTCCTTCAGGGATCTCCCTGCATCTCTCCTGTCTCTTGTCTCTCTCCCAGCTGCCCGTATGTCTTGGTTCTGGATGAGGAAGGCGGGACCACCAATGACTCCAAGGGCTATGTGGTGCACAAGTGGAGCTGGGCCTCAAAGGCAGAGACCTTGCTCTCCCTGGAGTACAAGGTAAGGGGGATAATGCTGGGCACAGGGCCTGCCTGGGACTGCCCATGACTTCCTAGGTCTGCCATGACTGCCCAGGACTGCCTGGGACTGATCAGGACTGCTGGGTACTGCCCAGCACATCCCAGAGTACAGGGTCCCCACCCATCATATCCCAGAGTGCTCTATGGATACACCACTCCCAGTGGGCAGTTTTTTCTTTTTTCTTATTTCCTTTCTATTTTATTTGACAGGACAGAGAGAAATTGAGAAGGGAGGGGATGCAGAGAGACAGAGAGATATCCTGTTTCCCATCACTGCAAGCATGTGCTCCACCTCACTGACTCCATCAGTTGCCCCTTGAGAGACCTCATCTGTGGTTCCGCCATCGTGTGAGCCCCGGCAGGAATTAGACTCCTCCCCATTCAGTTGCTGTGGGTTCTGGCTTTGAGGGAATCATGAGGTGCAGTCTCTTGGGTACTGGTGTGTTTCTCTAAACAGTGCTGACACCCAACACTCGGTAAACTCTCTAGACCACACCACAGAGTGGCTTGCTGCAGGGCAGGCCTTTGTCACTGTGTCCCTATGTAGCCAGTTTGGCCTGTGTAGCCTTGTGTGGCCTTGTGTTGCTTGTGTGTAGCCCTGTGTGGCCTTGTGTGGTCTGTGTGTTGCCTATGTGTGGCCTTGTGTGGCCTGTGTGTGGCCTTGTGTGGTCTGTGTGGCCTTCTGGGCCCAGTGAGAGGCTGCTTCCTGCTCTGCACATGTGCAGCCACAACCACTAAGAGCTGCATTATGGGTACTTCCACGAGGTCATTTGTGGCCTTGTGTGCCCTCTGTGGCCTTGTGTTGGCTTTGGGTCCTGCTGTCTTGCACCCTCCAGGGACAGTGTATGCATGGAGCCTGGGTTTCTTTCCCTCTCTCTGCGTCTTCTGGAATGGTCTCCTTCTGTGACTGTGGCTTGCAGGCTCGGTCCTGTGACTAGGACATGGAGGGTGGACTCTGGGCTGGGGCCGTGGGCCTCCTCTTGGCTTGAGCTCTACAGCAAGAATCCCTCTTGCGCTGCAGCTCTTTCAAGCTTTGACTCCTCATAGTCTGCTTCTGAACAGTCTTCAGTCTTTGGGTGGCTGTGGCTGTGTTTTTTGCTTGAGTTTTCTGAGAGTGGGAGCAGAGCCAGCACACTGGGACCGTCTGTCAGTCCTTTCTGAGGGGCTGGCCTGCTAAATGGTGTCTGTGAGCTAGTGCTGGGCCATGGTGGGCCTGGGGAGACAGCTCAGTAGTCACTGCCCAGACCTGACAATACCAGGGTAGCCACGGTATTTGAGAAGGACTCTGTGTGACAAGAGCATTCAGCTGTCTGAGATGTGGAATATGGGGGCCACAGGTGACCATGCCTTGGGGCACGAGCTGGACAGAAACAGAGGGGTTAAGAACATGTCAGAGGTCAGCATGCCTTCGGATCTGCCCACTGGGCTCACTGGGAGGTGAGAATATGTGGTTGTTAAGAACCCCTAAAAAGACAGTGGCCTGGGGGATGCCCATGCCCAAGTCATTGTGGGAGGTTGTTACCCAGATGCAGAGATGGGGAGACACAGCTGTCAGGTTGAGCCCTGCTCAGCAGCCTCTGAGGAAGGTCACCAGGGTTCAGGGCCGCCTAGCAGTAATGGCTCTGCTGGGACTCATTTCTGTCAAGCACAGTGCTCGAGGGCCCCACTCCCAGCCTACACAGCACTTCCTGTCACTCTCCTGCTTTAGTCACTTTTATTCTGCTTCTGGGCTTTCTGTAGAGTCCATCACCCAAGTGGACTTCACCCCTCTTCGAACAGAGAGAAGCAGAGAGGAAGAGAAACGGAGAGAGAGAGAGAGGGCGTTGGGTGGTAGCACAGCGAGTTAAGCACAAAGTTCAAGGACCAGTGTTAGGATCCTGGCTTGAGCCCCTGGCTCCCCACCTGCAGGGAAGTCGCTTCACAGGTCTGCAAATGTCTGTCTTTCTCTCCCCCTCTCTGTCTTCCCCTCCTCTCTCCATTTCTCTCTGTCCTATCCAACAATGATGACATCAAGAACAACAATAATAATAACTACAACAATAAAACAACAAGGGCAACAAAAAGGGATAAATAAATAAATATTTAAAAAGAGAGGGGGAGAGAGGGAGAGAAAGAGAAAAGAAGCTTCCCTATAAGCTTTCTCTGGTACTTGGTGCTCCTATGTGGTGTCAGACATTTGAACCCAGGTCCTTGCACACGGCCAAGCATACACTCAGCTAGGGGAGCTCTCTCCTAGCCCCTACTGTACTCTCTAGAAGAAGAGAGGGTCCTTCAGCTCTGCTCAGCTCTGGTTAATGGTAGTGCTGGGAACTGAACGTTGGGCCTCGGAGCCTCAGACAGGAGAGTCTCTGCAGAACCATTGTGCTGTCTCCCCAGCATTATTATTATTAATTATTTTTTAAAAATTATATTTATTTTCCCTTTTGTTGCCCTTGTTTTGTTTTGTTTTGTTTTTCCTCCAGGGTTATTGCTGGGCTCGGTGCCTGCACCATGAATCCACAGCTCCTGGAGGCCATTTTTCCCCCCTTTTGTTGCCCTTGTTGTTGTAGCCGCATTGTGGTTATTATTATTGCCATTGTTGATGTTGTTCGTTGTTGGATAGGACAGAGAGAAATGGAGAGAGGAGGGGAAGACAGAGAGGGGGAGAGAAAGACACCTGCAGACCTGCTTCACCGCCTGTGAAGCGACTCCCCTGCAGGTGGGGAGCCAGGGGCTTGAACCGGGATCCTTATGCCAGTCCTTGCACTTTGCACCACATGCGCTTAAACCCACTGCGCCACTGCCCGACCCCCGTTGTCCTTGTTTTTTATTGTTGTTGTTATTGATGTCATCATTGTTAGATAGGACAGAGAGAAATGGAGAGAGGAGGGGAAGACGGAGAGGGAGAAAGACAGACATCTGCAGACCTGCTTCACTCACTGCCTATGAAGCGACTCCCCTGCAGGTGGGGAGCCGGGGGCTCGAACCTGGATTCTTAAGTGGGTCCTTGCACTTTGCACTATGTGCGCTTAACCCACTGCGCTACCGTCCAACTCCTTATTATTATTATTATTATTTCCCAGAGCCCTGCTGAGCTCTGGCTGATGGTGATGCTAGGGATTGAACCTAGGACCATGGAGCCTCAGATAGGAGCATCTCTGCAGACCTCTGTGCCATCTCCGAGACAGGGGGCCCCTATAAGGAGGATGAGGTCCACATTCAGGGCTGTGGGAGCAGTTAGGCCTGTTATCTGGGCACTAGCCCTGGCTTCTACTAGTGCAGAAGGGTCTGGTGAGGACTTTCCCCAAAGGCGGGCAGGATGGGGAGGGAGGAAGGGGCAGGGGAGTGGCTGGGAGAGAAGCCCTGCATGTCTCTGTCTCTCCATCGAGTCAACCCCACCTGTGTGCCCCTCCACCCTGCCCAGGTGGCCCTCCTGTGACCCGGCTGTGCTTGGCAGCTAGCCCCAGCTCGGCCACTATGAGCAAACGGGAGATGACAGTGAGGACCGCACCCTGGGGCTTCTGGAAGGAGCGGCAACGTGGGCACTGACGTGGATGCGGGCTCCCTCCTGGGCTGGGTGTTCTGGGCTGCAGAGCAGACAAGGATCCACCTGGGTGGGGGCACTGTGGCCACCATGGGGCAGGTTGGCCGGCAGCCCTCCCACACCCCACCCTGTGCCTGTCACACTCAGTCCTGGGCCAGGACAGGAGGCCTGAGCTGCCTCTCCGTTGGCTCCTGCAGAGAAGGAAGCATCCTCAACACATTTCCTCCCAGCAGCCAATTCCAGCCAGAGCTGAGCAGCCTTGGCCTCGGGCCACAGGACTAGGCCTTTGTGGAGGGTGGGTGTGGGTGGGACACAGGGACACAGGGGGGACACAGGGGGTCATGAAGGACATGGGGGGGACACAGGGGACACAGGAGGCTCAAGGGAACACAGGGATCACAGGCAGGGGCATGGGGGACACAGGGCACACAGGGGACATAGGGGGATGTGGGGGAACATGGAGACATAGGGGCACAGGCGGGAACATGGGGGACACAGGGAACATGGGGCACAGGTGGGGCACTGAGTGGCTTGTGCTTGCAGGTTAACGAGCAGATGAAGCTGACGGTGCTGGGCCAGGACTCTATGGTGGTCACCTTCACCTCCATGCACGAGACGGTCACACTTCCTGTGTCAGCCAACAACTGTCCCCACGGCCAGGACAGGCGGGTGAGTGAGCTGAGCCCAGGCCAGCCCATCCTCTGGGTGTTGGGCATCTCCCTTCCCTCCCTTGCCTGGGGCAGCTGTCACTGTCACCATCACTGTCACCGAGTGGCTCTTCCCAGGACTATTGTGCCCTGCAGGGGCGGTGTGTGGGGAGCTGGGTCCCGGCTGACGGGGCAGAGCTGTCTGTGGCCAGGAGGGGACATCCTGTGGGCCCTGCCTCCTCCTTGGCCTCCCCAGGTGAGCCACCGGTTGGGCAGCATGGAGGACAGGCTGTCCAAGGGCAGCCGGGCGCTGGCCATCAAGAAACGCTTCCAAAAGACAGTGTCCCAGTTCATGAACTGCGTCTTGCTCGTGGCAGGTGAGGGGAGTGACCACCATCACAGGCACACAGGGACACAGGCAGCTACCAGGGCCCCTCACACTCCAGCTGAGGCACGGGCTCCAAAGTACTCAGAGTGACAGACAGATGGACAGAGGGGGTGGGCACTGCACCGTCCAAGATGGTCCTGCAGGGTTGTCCATGGTGGTCCCAGGCTTTGAGCACCATTTAAGCAGTTGGCCTGTAATAAACTCACTGCTGAGGAGGAGGGCTTCCCCTTAGGGAGGAAGGCTTCTCACATGGGAAGGAGGGTTTCCCCCCCTCCAGAGCCCCTCTGTCCCTGTCTTCCTCTTGGCCCAGCCTTCTCTTGCTGGGCTCTGTCCCTTCTGAGCTCCCAGCAGAGACAGCACAGCTGCCATCCCCAGGCCAGAGGGTGCCCCCAAGACCTCTCTCCCATCTAGGTGGTCTCCTCACTGCTGACAGCCAGGGACAAAGGGATATTTGCACCCACTCCCCACCCATGACACATACATGTGCACAGAGTCCTTGCCATGTTTGCTGGGCCCAAAGGGATTTCCTGCCCGCCCCCAGCCTACCTGGGACTTTCTCTTCCTCCTGCAGAGACTTTGCTTCAGGCCTCCTCTCCGGGACCCCCTAGCAGGGCCCTGGCTCCTCTCTGTTGGGAGCTTCTGGCACTCCCTGTGCTGACCCAGAAGCCTCACTGCCCTGTGCTGTGGAGACAGTGTGTGCCTTCCTTCTGCTCCCCTGAACACCTGGGCTCCCAGAGGCAGGGGGCTCTGACTGGTCACCTTGGTGCCGAGTGCCCAGCTCTGCTCCAGCACCAGCACAGGAGGGCAAGAGGAGGATTCTGGCCTGGCAGCCCCATTCAGTGTGGAGGCAGAAGCAGTAATGATGCCAGGAGGCTACCAGCTGGGCCTGTACACTCTGGCAGCTGTGTGCTGAGGCCCTGTGGGGTTGTGTGCAGGGTCCAGTGGCCTGGACACTCACTGTCTGCCTGGTGGGGTCCACGGCCTGGGGCACAAGGGGACAGTATGGCTCAACATGTGGTGACCCAGCCTTCCTGCCAGGCCTGTTCACCATCCAGTACCCCATGCGGGAAGAGACCGAGCTCAGCCGCACCAGGACCAAGTCCGGGGTCCAGCTGGAGCAGGTGCCCAAGGTCAGCGCCTCCCTGGGTGACGGGATCGTCCAGTCCTCGTCTTCCCGGCTCGAGTCTCCCATGGCTGAGCCAGGGAGGGATGACACTGCCACCTCAGTCCCCATGAGTCCCAGTCGCAGGACGACCATCTCTGTCCGCCTCTCGAGCAAAGCCGTGCCCAGGTAGGCGGAGAGACCAGCTCCCTCCCCACTGTCCACCCTAGGGAGACCAGCCCCCCACTGTCTGCCTCTCTGAGTGGAGGTGAAGCCGCAGAGCCAGGCAGGAGACTGCACACGGGGCTGTGGGCCAGCTCTGCTAATTTGTCTTCTTTTTATTAGTGAGTTCACAAAGTTTTATAGATTTTTAAGATTCCAGGGGTATAATTTCACAGCCATACACTTATGGGCCAGCTAAGAATAGCTTTTACATTTTTCAAATACATTTATTTATCTATTTATAAGAGAGCAGGGAGAGAGAACCAAAGCATCACTGTGGTGCTTCGGAGGCTTCAACCTGAGGCCTCAGCAGAGTCCAGCGCTTTGTCCACTGTGCACCATCTGGAGGGGCCTTTCTAGTTCTTAGTCCCGGAAGGGTGACGACACATCCTCACACGGTGGAGTCAGTTCTGCTCTCTGCTTGGGGCCCTGGCTCATTGCATGTTGGAGGTGGGGTGCCCTGCATCCCCGGATCCTCAGAGTGAGGCCTTGCCGGCTGCGCAGTAGCCATTTGGAAACCCACAGTCCACTGAGACTGAGCCGGGGTGCTCTGGGGACAGGCCAGCCTGCTGGCCACAGATGGACAGACAGACAGCCCCCTGCTCCCCTGTTCAACCCATGGCTTCCCTCCACACTGGGCAGGGAGATGAAACATACCTCACTTCCTCCTCTTCTTCGGAGTTGTTTGTCCTTCCTAAATGCCATCATGTTGAAAACCATGTTTAGAACTAGGCTTTTGCACCTAATAATGCTATATTTTTAGAGATTTCTGTCTGACTCAGTTCTCTTCTTTTCTCTTTCTTTTTTTTCTTCCTTCCTTCCTTTCTTTCTTTCTTTCTTTCTTTTTAAGATCTTTTTTCTATTTATGAGAAAGATAGGAGGGCCCATGTCTAAAACTTTAGGGGAACAGTGGTGGATTACAGTGGGAAGAGTGAAGATTCAGAACTCTGGTGGCAGGAATGGTGTGGATTCAAACCCCCGTCGACATGTAATTCTGTAATATAAAAAGGAAGAAAGAAAGAAAGAAAGAAAGAAAGGAAGGAAGGAAGGAAGAAAGGAAGAAAGAAAGGAAGGAAGGAAGGAAGGAAGGAAGGAAGGAAGGAAGGAAGAAAGAGAGAAAGAAATAAAGATAGGAAGGGAGAGAGAGAAAGAACCAAACATCACTCTGGTGTATGTGCTGCCGGGGATGGAACTCAAAATCTCATGCTTTATCCATTGTGCCACCTCCCAGACCACAGCTTTTTCTTTTCTAAAATATTTTCCAAACTTTGTGTTATTTATTTATTTATTTATTTATTTATGCCTCCACGGTTATTGCTGGGCTCAGTGCCAGCACTACAAATCCATTGCTCCTGGTGGCAATGTTTTCCTTTTTTCTTTTCTTTCTTTCTTTCTTTCTTTCTTTCTTTCTTTCTTTCTTTCTTTCTTTTTTTTTTTATTATTATTGGATAGGACAGAGAGAAATTTAGAGGGTACACATGTTACTGTGTGCAAGGACCTGAGTTCGAGCCTGTGCTCCCCACCTCTAGGAGGAAGATGCACGAGTGGTGGAGCAGGGCTGCAGGTATCTCTGTCTCTGTCTCCCCATCTCAGTTCATCTCTGTCTCTCTCAACAAAAGAAAGAAGAAGAAAAAAAGGAGAGAGAAATAGTCACCAGGAATGGTGGGCCTGTTAGCAGGGACTGAGTCCCTATAGTGGCCCTGGTGCATTTTCTGAATCATTGCCACTCTTTGCCTCTGGTCACTGCGGGGACCCAGACCAGTGGCCCTGGCTGCTGCTGGCCCTGCCAGCACCACATGCCAGGGAAAGCCTGGCTCTCCTGCACTGCTCTGGGGATAGCTCAGCTGTGGAGCACAGGATTTGCACCCTGGTCTGACCCCCGGGGCTACATGTGCCAGAGGGTGCTCTGCTCTCTCTCTCTCTCTCTCTCTCTCTCTCCCCCTCTCTCTCTCTCTCTCATCTATCTATCTCCCTTTCCCTTCTTTCCTCTCTGTCCTTCCCCTTCCTCCCACCCACTCACATGACACTCTGTATGTGTCTAATATAAAGTGAATCTTTCTAGAAATGCCACAACTTCTGGGTTAAGTGCACATGGCGCAAAGCACAAGGACTGGCGTAAGGATCCCGGTTCTAGCCCCCGGGTTCCCACCTGCAGGGGAGTCACTTCATAAGTGGTGAAGCAGGTCTGCAGGTGTCTATCTTTCTCTCCCCCTCTGTCTTCCCCTCCTCTCTCCCTTTCTCTCTGTCCTATCCAACAAACGACACCAACAATAACAATAATAACCACAACAAGACTACAACAACAAGGGCAACAAAAGGGGGGAAATATGGTTTCCAGGAGCAGTGGATTCAGGGTGCAGGCACTGAGCCCCAGCAATAACCCTGGAGGCAAAAAAAAAAAAAAAAAAAGAAAAAAAGAAATGCCACAACCTCACAGCAGGGCAGCCTAGCTTAGTGCTGGGTACTCAGTGCTGAGTGTGCAGCTGAGGCAGTTTGAATGCTCACCCCTGAGCAGAAGGCCCCAAGGCCATGCTCTCAGGGTACCATGTTGGGGGAGGGAGTACAGCCTGGGGAGTGGGCATGCTGCCTGGGAGTCAGCCAGCACCCAAGGAGGGAGGGCCCTGCCTTGTGAAGTGTGGGGGCTGGGTGACAGTACCTCAGAGGAGGCTAGAAAGAGGTGGGAAGGACATCCTGGGTCTCAGATTCTGTCCCAGCGGGGTGGCCATCCCTGCAGGGTCCCAGAGAGTGAGTTTTCCCCTACCCTATTGTCACAGTGGTGGGTGGGTGAGGACAGGAGGGTGATGGGCAGCTGCCTGACTCCTTCTATTCTCCCAACCGCTAACCCTGCTCTTTCCCCCTGTCCCCCACTCCCCCATTCCCGTGTCCTCCACCCCATTCCCCACCTACCCTCTGTGTCCTCTGTCCCTGCCCTGTCCCCTACCTGTCCACTGCCCCGCATCTCCCTATCCCCTTGTGTCCCCCATCCCCATCCTCCCCACCTGCCCCCTATGTCCCCCATCCTGTCCCCCACCTGCCTCCTATGTCCCCCACCCTCCTGTGTCCCCCATCCTGTCCCCCACCTTCCCCTATGTCCCCCACCATCCTGTGTCCCTCATCCCCATCCTGTCCCCCACCTGCCTCCTATGTCTCTCACCTCCATGTCCCCCGCCCCCGACTCAACCCCCAGCCATTCCCTGTGCCCCCCTTTCAGGAAGGCCCCTGAACCCCGGGGCAGCCCCATGCGCTGGGCGGCATCCCCATCTGACTGCCCACTGGTGCTGCGCCGGCTGCTGCTCCGGGAGGATGCGCGGGGGGGCTGCCGTTGTCTGCTGCACCCACCCCTGGTCACTGACGTGGAGCTGGAGCGCTTCCTGGCTGCCCCCCGAGACCCCAGCCAGGTGCTGGTGTTCGGGATCCTGGGGGGCCACACCCCCAGCCGCACCGCCCAGCTGAGCTGGCTGCTGGACACCCTGTACGCCAGCCGGCAGATGGGCCGCGGCTCGCCCTGCATCCAGGTGCATCCCAGGTGGTCCGGGGCAGAGGTTGGGGGACTGAGAGCAGGGACCCCTTGCCCAGGCTGAGACACCCCCTGCCCACAGTGCCGGCATGACCCCTTCCGTCTGCTGCGTTATGACCTGGACGATGCCCTGCAAAAGGACCCTCCGCTGCTGGTGAAGAAGTTCGCGGTGGTGGAGGGCATGATCCTGGTGAGCCCAGCCTGGTCTCCCGGAGGCACCGAGCATGAGTGTGTGTGTGTGTGTAGGGGGGCGCTGAAAAGTGCCTGTAAACTGTGACTCCCTGAACACGGACCCTCTGCCCTCTGTTCCCAGCCCTCTGCCCCCAGCCCTCTGCCCCCTGCCCTCTGTCCTCTGCCTTCTGCCCTCCTTGCCCTCTGTTCTTCTGTCTGTTGCCCCCTGCCTTTTGCCCCCTGCCCTGTCTTCCCAACAAGCCCCTATGTGCAGTCTTAGGCAGTTCATTATGTCTCCTTCTCAGGGGCCTACACAGGATGTGACCATGCTTAGAGCTCAGAATGCCAGGAGTAGGGGTGGGTGGGTAGGGGTCTCTCTGCCTGGTGGGAGGGCTGGGGGGACAGCATCAGAGAGCAGCAGGACAGGACTGCCCACAGGGGGTCCCCTCCCATTCCAGTTGGTCATACAGAGGAGGGGCAAGAGGCAAGTACCTGAGGGTGCTAGGTGGGTGGGGCCTGGGGGCAGGAAGTCATCCTCTCACCCCAGAATCTGGGGGACTGGTCAGCCTGGTGGAGGCCAAGGCTGAGGGCAGGACTGCTCCCTAGTGGGGGTCCCAAGGATAGGCTCAGGTTCAGCCACAGCCATGGGGGGGAGGGTAGAAGGGGGCTTTTTTGAGAGCTGCAGGGCCTTGTCCTAGGTGGGTGCTGGGTGCTGAGGGTTCATCCCTCCCCAGATGTTTGCAGGCGGGAAGCTGCTGTTTGGGGGCTGCATCCTAAATGGATATGGCTACAGCCGCCAGAACCTTCTGAAGCAGATCCTGAGGGCCCAGCAGGATGGCAAAATGGGCCACTTCCTGCCTGAGGACTTCAAGTTTAGGTAAGAGGGGGACACTTCCTGCCTGAGGACTTCAAGTTCAGGTAAGAGGGGGACACTTCCTGCCTGAGGACTTCAAGCTCAGGTAAGAGGGGGACACTTCCTGCCTGAGGACTTCAAGCTCAGGTAAGAGGGGGACACTTCCTGCCTGAGGACTTCAAGCTCAGGTAAGAGGGGGACACTTCCTGCCTGAGGACTTCAATTTCAGGTGGGGGCACTTCCTGCCTGAGGACTTCAAGCTCAGGTGATGGCCTGGGGGAGGGCATTTCCTATCTGAGGACTGAACCTGTGGCCTCAGAGCCTCAGACAGGAGAGTCTGTTTGCAGTGATGTCTTTCCAGCCCTCTCTCTCCTTCCCTACCTCCCTTTTCCCTCTCAATTTCTCTCTGTCCTATCCAAAAATAATTTAAAGATAGAAAGGAAGGGGACCGGGCGGTAGCTCAGCGAAGCTCACATGGTGCGAAGCGCAAGGACCGGCGTAAGGATACCGGTTCTAGCCTCCAGCTTCTCACCTGCAGGGGGGTTGTTTCACAGGTAGTGTGTCTATCTCTCTCTCTCTCTCTCTCCCTCTCTTTCTTCCCCTCCTCTCTTGATTTCTTTCTGTCTTATCCAATAACAACTGCAGCAATGACAACAATAACAACAACAACAACAAGGACAACAAAAATGGGGGGAAAATGGCCTCCAGGATTTATAGTGCAGGCAGCAAGCCCCAGCGATAACTCTGGAGGCAGAATAAGAATAAGAAGAATAAGAATAAGAAGAATAAGAATAAGAATAAGAATTAGAAAGAAAAGGAGAAAATGGCTGCCAGGAGTGGTGGATTCATCATGCAGACAATGACTCTCAGTAATAACCTTGGTGGCAAAAAAAAAAAAAAAAAAAAAAAAGCAAGCAAGAGAGAGAGAGAGAGAGGAGAGATCCTACAGCACCAGAGCCTCCCCCACTGCCTTTGCTCCTCCCATGTGGTGATGGGCAGCTCAGGGCTTGGGGGAGACACCCTAGACTCGCCCCCCCCCAGTGGGGAAGTGCTGCTGGTCTCCACGTTAGCTGTGTCCAGCGTCCTGTGTCACTTGTCCTCAACGCTCCTCAACCTGCTCCCAGGGCTCTATAGGGAAGAAGCCCCGAAAGTGCTATTAGGGGCTTGTCCTGGGGTAAGGGGTCGGGGGCTGGGACAGGCTGGATGTGTCCACCCTCACACCCCAAGGGGCAACACTCAGCCCTGAGCTGATGGGCTCCCTCACCCTGAGCCGCAGCCCAAACCTGCCACGGAGGCCATGCTCATGGTGAGGGACAGCAGCCCAGCCCCCAAACCCAGGCAGCCGGGGTGCAGGGGACTGTGGGGGCAGGACCCAGGCTCCTAGGGAGCAGTGAGGTGGTGATCCCTCAGGGTTTGGGGTGTTGTTAGACATTTATCAGCATGGGGGTCAGGGAGGCAGGCAGAGTGGCACTGCTGGAGACTGAGACCTCAGGCCTTCCAGTCTGGTGCTGTCATCACTGCTCTACCTCAAGTTCCCTCATGGTGTTAGCACCCAGACACCCTGTGCCCCACCCCAGGGAGAGTCCCAGAACCCCTCAGAGAGAAATGTTCACACCCATGTACATGACTATGAGGTGGATCAGTCCAAATGTCCACGGATGGGTGGATCGGCAGAAAGAGGTCTGCATGCTGTGGAATATGATGCAGCCTTGAAAAGGGAGACAGGGACATGTGCCACAACAGGGACAAGAGCTAAGGACAGTTAGCTCATGAGAGCAACCAGTCACAAAAGGACCTTAAATCCACTGATGCGAGGTCCTAGAGCAACTGGGATGGGAGTTTTATGGAGACAGGAAGCAGAGTGGGGGGCCAGACGCTAAGGGGCATGGGGCCTTCTGGTGCCGTTCTGCTGGGACCCAGTCAGGTCACCATCTTCACCCCTACAGGCACTTCCTGGGGGCGGGGGATTCAGGGTGGTGACGCCCAGCCCTGAACCACCATGATGACCATGCTGCCACCCTTCCTCCATGATGGGGCTAGGGATGGTGGCCCTGACCCAGAGCTGGGGACATGTCCAGCCTTGGGGGGTTATCACTCCCAGGCAGTGACTGAGACCCCCTCGGGCTGCCCCCCAAGTTGACACCTACCCACCCACAGCGTGCCAACCCCCAGCTCCACCTTGGAGGAGCCCCGGGCCACCAGGAGGGCCATGTCGGAAGACATCCAGGGTAGCCTCTCCTCTCTGGGCCTGCTCGAGAGGGTGGACCGGCCGGACCAGCCATTGTCCCCAGAGGCTGACAGGAGGTAGATCCATGCCCCCACACAGGGCCCTCAGGACACAAAGGTCCCAGGACACCCCCCCTCAGGGTCCCCTGGACTCAAGACCCCCTGGACAAACAGGTCCCCTGACCCAGGGCCCCCACGACACAGCCCTCCCCATTCACAGGGCCCTCAGGACATAGGTCCCCCAGGACACAGAGGCACCCTGACACAGGGCCCTTGGACACAGGCCCCTTATGACACAGGGTCCTCCCATTCCAGGACCCCCAGGACACAGAGGCCTCCCAATCCAGAGCCCCCAGGACACAAGCCCCAGGATACAGGGCCCCCCTTTCACAGACCCCTCTCCCCCCACAGGACTTCCCTTCCCCTTCACAAGCCCCTCTCCAACAGACCCCCTCCCCACCCACAGGCTCCCCTACATCCTCTTCTCTCCCTCACAGGCCCCCACCCCATCTACAGGCCCCCTCCCAGTCCATAGCCCCCTTGAGAGAGGGTGGTCTCCTATCCTAACCCCAGCTCACCATGGGTGCCCCCTTGAGTTGGGCCACTGTCCCTGTAGAGGTACTAGTGGGGTGAGGGAAAGCTGGCAGGCACCCCATGAGCCTGGGCAGGGCTCCCAGCCCCCAAGGTGCTTGTCCCCCTGTCCTCTCAGGCTGAGGCCACTCGAACTGGACCTGCTGGCCCTAAGCCGTGCACGGAAGAGCAGCAAGAAGCTTGCCAGCTGGAAACGGACACTGCCCAAGAAGCAGTGAGGACACTACCACCCGCCTGGCCCCCAGAACCCCAAATAAAGCCGGCCTCGGACCCAATCCTCTGCGCCATGCTCCAGGGAGGAGTGCTCAGCTGCTGCGACACAGGGAGTTGGGGGGCCTGAGGGTGGGGGGACTCAAACCCGGGCCTCATGGGCAAAGAGAGAGCACAGGGCAGCATCCCAGCCTCCCCCACCCCCAGTGAAGAAGGAGGGAGAGAGGGGACAGGAGGGAGGGGGAGACATCACAGGATGGGAGACAGATGGTGAGGCCGGTGAAAGGGACTGGTGGGCATGGCCTCTCGCATCACCCATGACCCCAGGGGCAGCCAATCCCTCCCAGTGGGCCTGCGCCTCGTGGGGCCCTTGCTTATGGTCCCCAAGCCCCGGGAGCAGGAGACACCTTCATCCCTCAAAGCCTCTCACAGTGGCACCTCCCCACCAGTCTCCTCACCACAGACTTCCTCAGCTTCACTTCAAGATGTCTTTTATAGAAAGTACACTTTTGTTCCCTGGGAGATGGACTTGGTGTGATTTGCTTTGTCTGAAGCCTCTGTCCTTCCTTTGGTCCCCTTGTTTCTAGAGCCCAGAGGATGGAAAAAGGAGCTGTCCATTGCCTTGAGCAGGGGTGCCCCCCAGGGAAAGGGACCCAGGGGACAAGGTCTCACTTGGGGGCCTGGCCCATGAGCAGAGAGAGAGCCCTCAGATTTGTCTGATCAGCCACCCCTGTCATTCTGTCCCAACTTTGGGACCCTGTGGTGTCCTGGGGCAAGGGGCTGTGCCTACCTTTGGGGGGTGCCACAGAGGAATCCCCAGGCTGCCCCCAGACTCTGCTGCCCACACAGCCCACAGCTGGACTCAGTGCTCTGGTCACACACATCCAGGGCCACAAGGAGAACAGACATATGAAGTGACACCTGCAAGACGTTTGCTACAACAACATCAGTAAGTCAGCCAAGGGACAAACACAAGTGTGACCAAGTCATGTCACTGTGAAATGGGTGACACGGCTCCAGAGACAAAGCTGGAGCACATCTACCAGAGGGCTCCAAGATCACTCTGAGTCCGTGACCAGCACTGGGACTGTGAGCGCCACACTGGTGACAAGACAGGAGGTTCCAGGGACAAAATCAGATGCCCACCCCCCAACCCCAAGGGGCTCCCTGGATGCTATGCATGGTGCTGAGAGAGGAGACACCCCACAGTCAGCCCTACCCTATATGGGGCTTCCTGGGTGCTGTCCATGGTGCTGAGACAAGACCCCACAGCCCTGCCCACCCTCCATGGGGCTCCCTGGGTGCTGTGCATGGTGTTGAGAGAGGAGAGACCCCACAGCCCTGCCCACCCTCCATGGGGCTCCCTGGGTGCTGTGCATGGTGCTGAGAGAGGAGAGACCCCACAGCCCTGCCCACCCTCCATGGGGCTCCCTGGGGGCTGTGCATGGTGCTGAGAGAGGAGAGACCCTGCAGCCCTGCCCACCCTCCATGGGGCTCCCTGGGTGCTGTGCATGGTGCTGAGAGGGGACAGACCCCACAGCCCTGCCCACCCTCCATGGGGCTCCCTGGGTGCTGTGCATGGTGCTGAGAGGGGACAGACCCCACAGCCCTGCCCACCCTCCATGGGGCTCTCTGGGTGCTGTGCATGGTGCTGAGAGGGGACAGACCCCACAGCCCTGCCCACCCTCCATGGCTCCCTGGGTGCTGTGCATGGTGCTGAGAGAGGAGAGACCCCACAGCCCTGCTTCACCCTCCATGGGGCTCCCCAGGGTCTCATCATGGCCAGCTTGCTCTCTACTGTTGAGCTGTGTCCTGGCCCTTGGAAAGCTGTGTGTTTTAGGTGACCACAGAGTTCTGTGTCCTCCCAGTTAGGTCCCCTCAGCTGCCATCCAGGGTGAAGCAGTTGCCCACTCACCACCCCCACCTCCAGCAGCCTGACTGGGAGCCTGACTCAGGCTCCTTGGCTAATAAGCTCTCCCCTGCTGCCTCCAGGGGATCTCTCTCTGGGATGCTGGGTGCTCCCTGGCCCTGGCCCCTGGTGTTGGTGACTCCCTGTAGAAGGGAGGCTGGTCCTGCCGCTACCAGACTCCTGGGGTGGCGTGGCGGCTAGAGGTGCGGCGATGAGCCTCAAGCCAGTGCATCTCAGGCTGGAGAGAACAACTGCGCCATAGAGCTGGTCTGAGAGATCTGGGGGGACAGTCCCAGACACCCTTGGCAGGACTGTATCAGAGTATTTGCTAGTAAAGTCATGCATCGTGTCAAAAAGGAATGAGGAAGGTCAAAGATTTTTTTTTCTCTTTTTCTTTGTTTCCTCCAGGGTTATCACTGGGGCTCGGTGCCAGCACTAAGGATCCACTACTCCTGTGGCCATTTTTCCCCATTTTATTGGACAGAGAGAGAGAGAGACTGACTCACAGACCTGCTTCACTTCTTGTGAAGCTTCCTCCCTGCAGGTGGGGAGCCAGGGACTCAAACCAGGATCCTTGAGCAGGTCCTTGAACTTTGTACTATGTGCACTTTGTGGGATGTGTCACCATGTGGCCCCCTTAAAGATGTTTTTTAAGTGAATCATCCACCAGGAGCAAATGTCAAGGCCCAAATAGTAGGAGGTTAAATGTCACTGTCAGAAGCTCGGAACTAGAGCGGAGAGACTTCAGAAGTGTAGTATAGGTAGGTTTCAAGCCCCACTACAGGAGTCATTATGTCAGCTACATCCTCTGATAGTAGACAGTAAATAGTCACTGGTACATGTGTCACATTTCTTAGTTTTCCACATAACACTCTTTTTTTTTTAATATTTATTTTATTTATTCCCTTTTGTTGCCCTTGTTGTTTTATTGTTGTAGTTATTATTGTTGTTGTCGTTGTTGGATAGGACAGAGAGAAATGGAGAGAGGAGGGGAAGACAGAGAGGAGGAGAGAAAGATAGACACCTGCAGACCTGCTTCACCGCCTGTGAAGCGACTCCCCTGCAGGTGGGGAGCCGGGGTTCGAACCAGGATCCTTATGCCGGTCCTTGTGCTTTGCGCCACCTGCGCTTAACCCGCTGCGCTACAGCCCGACTCCCCACATAACACTCTTAACTGCCCCCAGCCTCCAGCCTGAGGTCCTCCTTCACCATCATGTTCCAAGACCTGGAAGTCCCTCCCACCCCAGAGTCCTTTACTTTGGTGCAACACACCAAACCCAGTCCAAGTTCTGCTGTGTGTTTCCCCTTCTGTTCTTATTTCTCAACTTCTGTCCATGAATGAGATCAGCCCATATTCATCCTTCTCTTTCTGACTGATCTCACTTCACAGGATTCCTTCAAACTCCATCCAAAATGAGGTGAAGAAGGTGAATTCATCATTCTTCACATCTTAGTAGTATTCCATTGTGTATCTTAGACCACAGCTTTCTCAGCCACTCACCCATCTGTTGTTGGACACCTGGGTTGCCTCCAGGTTTTGGCTATCACAAGTTGTGCTGCTATGAACACAGGTGTACACAGACCTTTTTGGATGGGTATGTTTTGTTTCTTAGGATCTATCCCCAGGAGAGGAATTGCAAGGTCATAGGGTAGGTCCACTTCTAGCCTTCTGAGAGTTCTCCAGACTGCTCTCCACAGGGGTTGGACCAATTTACATTCCCACCAACTGTGCAGAGGGTTCCTTTGTCCCCACACCCTCTCCAGCAATAGTTGCTGCTACCTTTTCTGATGTATGACACTCTCACAGGAGTGAAGTGGTATCTCATTGTTGTCTTTATTTGCATTTCTCTGTGAGTCACTTCTGACCCACCTCTGAAGGCTGTGGGCAGTGCCAAGTGCTGGCCAGTGTGGACTAAGTCTCTGTAGATGCCCTCAAGCTAATTTCAGAGTGGGGTGGGAGCTCTCTACTCCTCTGTGAACAGGGGCAGAGAAACTCCCAGTCTAGAGCTGCAAGGAGCCACCACATGGCCTGTTACCCTCTGCCCGGCCTGCCCTCTACCCAGCCTGCCTGCTGCCTGGTCTCCACGCAGTCCTCCGTGTGGGGCTCTGGCCAGGGTCCCTGAGCCTTCCTGGCTAGGCCTGGCAGTCAGCCTCTCAGAGTCAGTTTGCATCATGTTTCCCTTGATGGGGTGTCTAGACTCCCCTGTTTTTCAGTTGGCTTACCTGCTGAGGTGAGGGCGACGCGCTGTGGGTGGCCGGAACCCCTCTGTGTCCATACCCTTACCTCTCCTTCCGCAGCATTTCCTGGCTCCCACCAGTCCCAGTTTACCTGTCACCCCCACAGGCCTCCAACTGGAAATGGCTCCATCAGACCCAAGGTCTCCCGGTGAGTCTCAGAGCCAGGTCTGAGTCTGGGTTCTAGACCCCGTCTGTCCTTCCTCTGTCCGCTTGTCTATGGATGTCAGCTGTCCTGGGAGCACTATGATCAGGTCTCAGCTGAGCTGTTGCTCCCTCCCTGAGCTGTTTGGAGGCCTGTGTGGGCCCTCTGGCCCCAGCCCCCCCTCCCCCGTTCAGAGTCACAGTGTCACAGCAGCTGCTTAGGGAGCCTCAGTCAATGCAACTGCAGACTGCGTTCTTGCCTCTCTCTCCTCTCTCTCTCTCCTCTCTCCTCCTGTTGAGGGACAGGAAGTACCTGGAGGGTATCAACCCAGAAAATGGGAGTGGTGACAGGTGTGGCTTGGAAAGGTGGAGGCGGGGCTTGGGTATTTAAAAGCTAGATCTGTGGGCTTGGCTGCTCTCTGTCCTAATCTCGCACGAGGACGAGATCTCGGGCTTCTCTAGTGTGCTCTCTCTCTACCTACATGGGCCTTCTGTCAAGATGGGAGTAGGTGGCTTCTTTTTCTCTTTCATGCTCTCTTTGCCTAGGTCACATGAGAGTCTCTCTGCTTAGGTCACGTGAGAGTCTCTCTGCTTAGGTCACCATGTACTTCAGCTGCTTTTCGGAATTTCTCTTTTTCTCACTCTCCGGGCTCTTAGCTCTAGGTGAGTGCCCCATCAGTATGTGAGTAAGAGAGCTCTTGCTACAGGGAAAGGTGGAGGCCAGCACCTGTCCCCCATTATAGAGGCCCATCACACATTTTCTCAGCAAAGAATTGAAGGGAAAAGCATGATTGTCCAGGTAAATTAAACTTTCTTAAAAAAAAATAAACATGTTAGGGCATGAGAGGGAGAGGGAAAGACAGAGAGAGAGACACAGAGAGAGAAAGACAGAGAGAGAGAGAGAGAGAGAGAGAGAGAGTAGTAGAGACTTACATTGTGGTGGTAGTCCGGAAAGAGAGCAAGCTCTCTCAGACTCCCTGTTTTAAACCCAAATTCCCACTTACACTTTCCAAGCCACACCTGTAACCACTCATTTCTGGGTGGTCCCTTCTCCCTCAGCACTCTGGGGCTTCTCTCTCTCTGCCTAACATGAATGTTCTCTGTTTTCCTAAATAAAGTTAAAAATTCCAGAAAATCATGCTCTCTCCTCAATTCTTTGTTGAGATAATGGTGACAGACTTTTTAAAATATATATATTTATTTATCTATTCCCTTTTGTTGCCCTTCTTGTTTTATGGTTGTAGTTATTATTGTTGTTATTGATGTCATCGTTGTTGGACAGGACAGAGAGAAATGGAGAGAAGAGGGGAAGACAGAGGGAGAGAAAAACAGACACCTGCAGACCTGCTTCACTGCCTGTCAAGCTACCCCCCTCTGCGGGTGGGGAGCCGGGGGCTCTAACTGGGATCCTGTGCTTAACCTGCTGTGCTACCGCCCAACTCCCTGCCTGACTCCCCGTGATGGACTTTTTAATTGTTGGGGAAACAAATGCCAGTCCCCCTCCCTCCCAATGCATTCCCTTCTCTCTTCCCTTCTCTTCTCTTCTCTTCTCTTCTCTTCTCTTCTCTTCTCTTCTCTTCTCTTCTCTTCTCTTCTCTTCTCTTCCCTTCCCTCCCCTTCCCTTCCCTTCCCTTCCCTTCCCTTCTCTCCCCTTCCCTCCCCTCTCCTCCCCTCCCCTTTCCTCCCCTCCCTTCTCTCTCTCTCTCTCTCTCTCCTCTCTCTCCTCTTTTTTTTTTTTTTTTGCCAAAAATAAGAAATGACCCTAAAGCCTGTGCAGGTGTTCAGAGAGGTGAGGGGCCCTCTGAGGAGGTGACCCAGGGGCAGGGCTGTGGGCTCTGTCCCAGGTGGCAGCAAGGACCAGAGAGAGAGCGTAGTGCAGCCCAGATGCAGAACTCGGCTGGGCGGTGGTCCTATGCACCATGGGTGAGGAGGGGGCTCCCACTACCTCAAGCTTTCTGGAAACTCACCCAGGACACAGTCTTGGCCTCAGCCTTTGTTTCATATGGGCACAGCCTGGCCCCACCCCAAGGAGCTGCACTGCTGGGTGTTGGGTGGGGGAAGGCTTCTGCAGAAACAGCTGTGAGGTGGGCTGAGGCTCCTGAAGCTGACACCTGGGGGCAGGTGTGGGGGTTCCACTGGCCCCAGGAAGAGGAAGCAGGAGGCTGAGTGATGGGGCTTTCTTTGTTCCCCAGCACAATGGGGTGGCCCAGCCAGGAGAACCAGAGGAGGCTGGAAAATCCCCGCTGGAGGGGGAGAACTTGGGGGATGTGGGGGAGGGTCACGGGGGGGGGGGTGTCAGTGCTGTATGAGGTCTGCCCAGTCTGCTGCCAAGCCTGCCCAGCTACCAAACCATGAGACCTGGCTGCTGGGGGGGGGGGCACCAAGGGAAGGGGCTGGTGGGAGGGGGAAGGGTCTGGTGCTTCTGGGGGACACCAAGGATGGGGGCTGGCACTGCTGGGGGGAGGGGAAGGGAGCTGGCGCTGCTGCATGGAAGAGGGAGGGGCTGCCCAGGGTGTGAGGCCTAGTGCTGTTGGGGTGGGGGGTCACCTGTGGGGTGGCCTGGGCTTCTGGGGGGGACATCCAGGGGAGGGTCTGGCTCTTCGCAAGAGTGGGGAGCCTGAACCTTCTGCGGGAGGGTTATGGGAGGGGGTTCTGGTTCTGCTGCGGTCAGGTGGTCTGGGCTGCTGGAGGTGGCCCAGGGTAGGAGGCTCCACCTATTGCTTGGCCTTCAGGATGGAAGGATAGAGAGGAGGGGGAGAAGCAAGGGAAGGAGGGGGAGGAGGAGGGGGAGGGTGAAAGGGAGGAGGGGGAGGATGAAAGGGAGGAGGGGGCAGTGCTCAGAATGCAGACAAAGTACACACCCTGCTGTGTACCAGGTGCTGGGTTCAAGTCCAGCACCCCATGGGAGCATCATGGGTGGCACCAGGGAACTCCTTGGAAGGTGCAGTGGTGCCTCTCCTCTCTCCTCTCTCCTCTTTCCTCTCTCATCCCTTCTTCTCCTCTCAGGTGCATAGATGAAGCACTGGGTTGCAGAAGCTACTCTGTTCACCCCAGCGTGTTAAAGGTGAATTGTTGAGCAAGAAGAGTTGGGAGCTGGACAGGGATGCTGAGCACACCTGTCACCACACACAAGGACCTGGGTTCGGGACCCCACTCCCCACCTGCAGGGAGGGACACTTCAAGAGGTAGGAACAGGGCTGCAGGTGTCTCTCTATCTGTCTTTATGTCCCCTTCCTTCTCAATTTCTCTCTGTCTCTATCCAATATATACATTTTAAAGAGACTTTTTAAAAAGTTTGTTAGACATAAAACACAGGTAAACACAGGAAGCTGAGGGCCAGGCAGACAGCTCACCTGGCGGGCACCCACTGTGTTGTTCTCAGTCAGGTGCCATGAAGGCGCCTCCCAGGGAGCTCTCACACATGTGCAGACGTCTGCATGCACACTAGGCTGTGCACACACAGGTACACACACCACACAAACGTACACAGGTGTACACACACAGAGATGTACACACACAAACATGTACACACAGGTATAAACAGACAGGTATACATACAGGTACACAACTATACACACACACACACACACACACACACACACACACACACACACACACCCCTGGTTGCAAAGGTCCTACAGGCTCCAGCTCTGGCCAGGAGGCGGCCTGAGTGTCAGGAGGGCATCCAATCCTGCCCGGGGCCCTCCGAGGCCCTGAGACCTGAGCTGAGCCGGTGGTGTCTGACAGATACAGCCTTTGAGAGAGTTGGGGAACCCCCCACTGCTAGCTCCTGTCCCTAGGGGGGCATAAAGTGGGACCCCTTACTGACAGTGCCTATCTCTGGGATCAGAGAGTCAGGGGAGCCCCCCCACTACCAGCACCTGTCCCTGGGGGGACCAGCAGGGGAGGGAGCTGGTGCTGCTGGTGGGAGGGGAGGTGGCTGGCGCTACTAAGGGCACCAGGGGAGGGCTGTGTTTATGTGTCTGGTGCAAGCTGCTCAGCCAAGTGGCTGTCTGTCCCCCAAGGCATTGCTGGGCTCCCCAACCACACTGCGGCTCCATCTCCAGAGGCTGTTTGTTTCCTCTCTGTACTGTTGGACAAGACAGGACGGGGGCTGGAACCCTGGTCCTTGCGCACTGTAATGCATGCACTCTACTGGATGCAGCCCCCCACCGACCGACCCCCACTAATGCTGCTTCTTAGAAGCTGTTATTTTTTTAATATTTTATTTATTTTTCCTTTTTTGTTGTTGCCCTTGTTTTTATTATTGTTGTTGATGATGATGTTGTTGCTGGATAGGATAGAGAGAAATGGAGAGCGAAGGGGTAGACAGAGAGGGGGAGAGAAAGATAGACACCTGCAGACCTGCTTCACCGCCTGTGAAGCGACTCCCCTGCAGATGAGGAGCCAGGGGCTTGAACAGGGATCCTTACGCTGATCCTCAAGTTTCAAGCCATGTGCGCTTAACAGGCTGCACTACAGCCCAACCCCCCTTAGAAGCTGGGTTTAAAAAAAATTTTTTTAATATTTATTTTATTTTCCCTTTTGTTGCCCTTTCTGTTTTATTGTTGTAGTTATTATTGTTGTTATTGATGTCATTGTTGTTGGATAGGACAGAGAGAAATGGAGAGAGGAGGGGAAGACAGAGGGGAGGAGAGAAAGATAGACACCTGCAGACCTGCTTCACCACCTGTGAAGAGATTCCTCTGCAGGTGGGGAGCCGGGGGCTCGAACTATGATCCTTATGCAGGTCCTTGCGCTTTGCACCACATGTGCTTAACCCTCTGCGCTACCGCCCGACTCCCAGAAGCTGTTTTTAAGGCCCTGAGAGATAGCTCAGCTGGGCAGTATGCCTGCGTGTGGGCTTCGAGCAACCCCACAGCACTAGAGTGCTAGAGTAGTTTTGGTTCTGTGCTCTCTCCATTCCCTCCATCTCCCCATCTGTCTGTCTCTCTGGAGATGTCTGATGAGAGCATGGAAGTCCTGTGAGGGCAAAAAGTCATTTTCTTCCTTCCTTTCTTTCTTTCTTTCTTTCTTTCTTTCTTTCTTTCTTTCTTTCTTTTCCCTTTGTTTTTGCCCTTGTTGTTTTATTGTTGTAGTCATTATTGTTGTTGTTATTGATGCCTTCGTTGTTGGATAGGACAGAGAGAAATGGAGAGAGGAGGGGGAAACAGGGAGAGAGAAAGATAGACACCTGCAGACCTGCTTCACCGCTTGTGAAGCTACTCCCCTGCAGGTGGGGAGCCGGGGGCTTGAACCAAGACCCTTATGCCGGTCCTTGTGCTTTGCGCCACCTGCGCTTAACCGCTGCACTACCGCTCGACTCCCAAAAAGTCATTTTCTAAGCATTTCTCACAGCAACCTGCCCTTGGTGCCACCCTAAGGCACAAGAACACCAGCAGGGAATGCCCCTCCCCTGGGCCTTCCACTCTCAGGGCCCAGTTTCAGGATCCCAGAGCCACGTGGAAGCACCCTGCACAGCAGGGGAAGCCCCAGGAACTGAGGGCAGCACTGTGGTGTCTCTCCTTGTCTTGCTTTAGCTTTTCTCTTCTGGTTTTTCCCTTGCTCAGCTCTGGATAATGGTGGAGAAAGAGAGGGAGGGAGAATACGGAGCTCTGGTAGTGGGAATTGTACCCCTCTTATCCTATGGTCTTGTCAGTGTTTCCATTTTATAAATAAATAAATTTAAAAAAAATTTTAAAGTATTTTTTATATTTGTTTATTTTCCCTTTTGTTGCCCTTGTGGCTTTTCATTGTTGTTGTAGTTATTATTGTTGTTATTGATGTCATCTTTGTTGGATAGGACAGAGAGAAATGGAGAGAGGAGGGGAAGACAGAGAGGGGGAGAGAAAGATAGACACCTGCAGACCTGCTTCACCGCGTGTGAAGCGACTCCCCTGCAGGTGGGGAGCCGGGGACTCGAACCGGGGTCCTTATGCTGGTCCTTGCTCTTTGCACCACATGTGCTTAACCCGCTGGGCTACCGCCCGACTCCCAAATAAATAGATTTTAAAAGAAAGAGGGGGAGGGAAGGAGAGAGAGATAGAGATTGTGTGTGTGTGTGTGTGTGTGTGTGTGTGTGTGTGTGTGTGCGTGCTCAGACATCCAGAGCCCTGCTCAGCTCTGGCTGATGATGGTGCTGGGGGTTGAACCTGGGACCTCAGAGCCTTGGTCAGGAAGGTCTTTTGCAGGACCACTGTGTTGTCTCCCCAGCCCAAATACTTATTTATTTATGAGAAAGCCAGAGAGGAAGAGACAGAGTGATACAGAGAGCAAGCCCAGAGCCCTGCTGAGCTATGGGTGATAGTGGTGCTGGAGTTGAACCTGCGACCTCAGAGCCTCAGGCAGGAGAGTCTTTTGCAAAGCTATGGTACTGGGCAGAAGAGTCTTTGCAGAACCATAATCCTCTCTTCCCCATCCCTCTCCCATTATCTCTCTCTCTCTCAGCCTCAATCTAAAATCAACAGAAAGTTCTGGGGCAGTGAAACTGTGCACCTATGAGGTGCTAACAAGCCAATAAATAAATGATAAATAAATAATCAATCTCAGAAGATACTTTTCCAATGCTCAGGGCTCTGTCTCTGTGCTCCACCATAGCCACCACCCACCCTGCAGCCACTTGCAGTCACTAACCCCCCTCCTTGCAGGCCCCGGGGTACTGGGTGCCCTTAGGGAGGTGACCAGAGTCTCCTCGTGGGCAGGGCCACACAGCACCCAGGACAGTCCAGGCCACCACCTCCTTGGACCACGAGTCAGAAGCTCATAGTACCTAGTACCTAGGGGAGCCACCGCTTGTCCCTAAGTCACTGGTGTGTGTGTGTGGGGGGGGGGGAGGCTGGGCGAGCCCCTCCTGGGCCTGCAGCCTCCTCTCCGCAGCCTGAGAAGCCAGCCCCTTGGCCAGGCAGGCACCCCAGCCAGATGCCCTCCTCACCCCCACCCCACAGCCAGGAGCCCCTGCCACCTCCACCACCCTATCACCAGCAGGCCACCCCAGCCCAGCCCGCCACATCTTACCTCTCAGCCAGGCACCCTCCACCCCCACCGCGGTATGTCATAGCAGGCACCCCCTCCCACCCCCAGCTGGGTCCCCCCTAAACAGGTGCCCCCTCCCACAACCCCCCTACCTCATCACAGCAGGTGCCGCCTCACTCCTCCCCAGTTGACCGTCCTCCCACCACAGTAGGCATCCAGACAGCCTGAGTTATGGGTCCCGGAAGCCATTAGTCAGACTCTGCTGATTAACTCCGAGCTTATTATTCACATTCATCACCTCATGACAGTTCTCAAGCCCCAGGCTCATGGTGGCCCTGCTGGGGGGTCCCCAGAGGTGCAGGCTCACTCAGCCCCACCCCTGCAGGGGTCCTCAGGTCACCCCTCCAGCCGGGCCAGGAGCAGGGAACCAGGGGGACCCCCAGCTCCAGCTCCATGGTTGGGGGACAGGCCCCACAGGTGACTCCTGCTCTACCAACCGTGACACCTGGCTCTGAAGCCCTGGAACCTTCCAGAGACCCGCCTGGCTGCCAGGAGGGCCCTGTGGGATTATGGGAAGGAGGTGGAGGCTGCCTGGGCCTCAAGAGGCAGAGCTGGGGGTGGGGAGTCTGGGGGTGCAAGGCTGGCTTCTGGCAGAGGGGGAATACAAAGGGAGCAGGCAGAGGCTCCATGGTGCTGCTGGCAGAGCTCAGCACCTGGGACCCAGATAGGGCCAGAGGCACCCCAGGGCCTAGGGGAAGGGGTCGGCCTGGCTAGGCTCCCAGGAGAGAGGGCCCCTTCTGCACTAATTCACAGGCATCTCACTGTTTCTTCTTGGGATGAAGGTGGTGTCAGACCAGCAGTGATTCTGGGGGCCTTGGGATGACCCTGAGACTGGACAGGCAGGGTCCTTGGAGTGCCCCAGAGCAGGCAGGCAGGGGCTGTGGGGTGACCCCACAGCTGGGCAGGCAGGGGTGCCCTGCAGCTGAGGGACAGGGGCCTTGGGGTGATGCTGCAGCTGGGAGGGCCTTGGAGTGATCCTCTGGCTGGCGGGCAGGATGGGCCTCGAACTCATTGCTTGATGAGGTTCCTTCATTCATTCAGGCCTGGGGCTGCTCCCTTCCATTGGCTCATTCACACACTCAGCCTTCATTTCTTTTAAGACTCATTCAGCCATTGGTTCATCCATTCAATTTAGCCAGTGTCTATGACCCTGGCTTTGTCACTAGAGTCCCACGAGGGTCCTGTCCCCATGGACCCCCCAAGCCTGCGTTGGGTGCAGTGGGGTGCTTCCTCAGCCTGCAGGGAGGGAGGGGAAGTACTTGCCTGGTGAGGGGAGATGGGGTACAGAGGACTCTGGGGGGCTGTGGGCAGAGGCTCGAGAGTCTGTGCCAGAAGCACAGTGCTGCCCTCAGCCCCATCCCCACTGCCACCATCCTCATCACCGCCATGATCACCATCCCCATCACCACCACCACCACCACCACCACCATCACCATCACCACCACCATCACCACCATCTCCATCCCCACCATTCCCATCCCCATTCCCACCACCACCACCATCACCACCACCATCTCCATCCCCACCATCCCCACCACAATCATCATCACCGCCACCATCTCCATCACCAGCATCACCACCACCATCACCATCTTCATCACCATCACCACAATCATCACCCCCCATCCCCACCACCACCATAATCATCATTATTATTACTATTATTATTATTATCATTCCCCCCAGAGCCTTCCTCAGCTCTGGCTGCTGGTAGAGCTGGGGATTGAACCTGGGCCCCCAGAGCCTCAACAGGATAGTCCATTGCTGACCCCTGCACTGTCTTCCCACCCCCTGCTGGACTTCCAGATCTGACCCCGGAGAGAGGACAGGCACCCAGAGACCAACTGAGCAGGGCCAGAATCCAGGGCCGAGGCACGCAAGGTCTGTGCCCTCCCACTGGCACCCCTGGGGACCATGAGGTTCAGCTCCTTGGCTAGTGACGGCCCTCTGCCAGGAGGGGCCTCCTGCTCCCACCACGGGGCCCCTGAGTGTCTCATGTCCCCACCAGGCCAGAGGCCATGGGGCTGAGGTGCCCGTGTGTCCCCCCATGACCCTGAGACCATGGAGGACTGAACGCTGGCTCTTGGCTCCCCTGGCCCAAGAGGCTCAGAGCCCCAGTCACTCTGCTGTTAACTTCTAAAACAGACAGAGACACAGAGATGGCCTGCACTGAAGCTCCTCCAGTGGGCAGGGCCAGACTCGAACCTGCACAGCAGCACCCTGTCCCCTGAGCTATCCCTTATCCTGGCAATAAAGTGAATGGGTGGGGGGCAGGGCCTCACACAAGCAGCTTTCATCATGACAGGCCACTTTCATTCATTCACTCACACCACAGCACTGGAAGCTCCCCCAGTGCACTGGGATGCTCCCATATGGTGCTGGGGCTGGAGGATGGGTGGAGCACCTGTCAGAACACCCACCATGCCCAGTGATCTCTCTCCAACCCCTCAAGGCTGGCCGATGGTCAGTGAGTCCGACTGTCCCTGGCCCCAGCTGACTCTGAGAAAAAGAGCTAAGCCAGTGATGGTGGAGATATGGATGCTAAACCAGTGATGGTGGCATAAGGACAGGAATGGGGATGGGGACAGAGATAAGGACGAGGACAGGGATGGGGATAAGGATGGGGACAGGGACCAGAACAGCCTCTTCAGCCCCCTCCCTAGCAGCTATAGCCTCCCCCACCAGCCTTCCTGCCCTCCCACTGTCCCCTTTAGTCCTGGCTACCTGCCCCCACCTGGGCCCAATGCTCAGTCAGGCCAGTCAGGGTCCCTGGGGTGGCCACATCACTGCTGTCCCCTTAGTGCTTTGTGGGTCACAGCCCCGGGTCACTCTTTTATGCCACCTTAGGGGAGAAGCTGAGGCTGGGGACACACGGGGACAGGGTGACAAGCAGCAGGGCCCCTGGTGGGGAGCTGGGCCTGCTGTGCCCACCTCAAGGCCACTGCCTGAGCTGGGGTGTGGGATGCCCGTCACCTGGGCAGTGTCCCCCCAGGAACCCTGTGAGGGTGGGCAGCCGGGAAGGGTGAAGGTGGGTCTGTCCCTGGTCGCCATGGGAATGGTTCCTGTCCGTCAGGAAGCAGGGAGCCCAGTTTCCTGTTTTGCTATGTGAGGCGGCCTTCCCGGCCAGGGCGGGCAGGAAGCAGGGCCCAGGGCCAGCACTGGAGCCAGGAGCCCACGCCCAGTGGGCGGCGGAAGAGGCGGCCACTTCCCCCAGACCCCCGGGGCCCACCCAGGCGATAAGGCTGCCCTGCCCCCCCCTGGGCTGGGGATAGAGGCCAGGAAAACAATGGTTACCTGAGCCCCTGCCCTGCCTTGCCTGCCTGCTGCCCTTCTTGCTCCCTCCCTTTGCCAGGCCTCTGAGACAAGTTCTTCAGACAGAGCCCTGCTGTCCCTGCAGCCTGGGGCAGGATGTCACCTCATGGTGTCACCCTGCAGGGCTGGGGTCACCTGGAAGGCCGCTGGCTACCTGGCTGGCACCCAGTCACACAGGACGTGTGGGTGACAGCACCCTGGAGCCCTCCCCTCCCCTCAGGCTGGGGCAATGCCTATGCCTCCCTTGGGATTTCCCACAGGGCTCCCGCCACAGCCCCCCCCCCCACAAAGCCACTGATAAACTCCCGCTTCAGCACATGGGAGAAATGTGGCCCACAGAGACAGTGGCTCAGAACCTCCCACCATCATCTTTGAGCTCTCTGCTCTGGAGGCCACGACCCGGTCCATCATCTCCACAAGGCCCAGCGTCTCCACCACATTGGGAGTCACCTCCTAGGCCACCTCCACCATCACCTCCAAGACCACTGCTACCATCACCACCCCCTAGGTCACCTCTACCATTATCACCTCACTACCTCCTAGGCTCTGACCCATGTGGAACCCCCCCCCCCCATGTGGCTGTGCTGTCACGGGGACTCCAGCCTCTGCCACCTGCCATCCCAGGAAACCCCGTCACCTGGCATGGTGGCCTGAGCCTCTCTGCCTGAGGCCCTGATGGCCTACTGTGTTCTCCCTCCTCCTCCTCAGAGTGCCAGGCTGCAGGAGTGAGCAGAGAAGGAATAGGCCCTGTTTCTGAGTCTTCCCATCTGATGGGCAGAAAGGGACAGAGATGCTTGGGGGACAGAGGGCATCAAGTGGACCCCCCTTCCACACAGCAGGCTGTTGGATAACCCCCCCCATACTGCCCAATGGGGTGCTCTCAACCCCCCACCCGGAACACCCCAACGCACCTCTGGCCATCCACCCAGGCTATATCCCCCTCACCCCCATAGGGACCCTTCACCCATCCCAGTCCCGGCACCGCTATCCCCTGGCCAGGGACCTGGGGGTTGGACTGTGGGACCCCGGACCACAGAGAGGCTCCCAGTCCAGGCTCCCTGTCCCCCAGGGCAGGTCCCCTCCCCATGTCCCCTTCTGGTCAGCCTGTCTCTGGCTTCAGCTGGCTTCAGAAGGGCTGTGCTGAGCTGGGGTTCCCGTCGGGGAGGCCAGGAATGTGTCCTCTCACAGCCAGGCTGCCCGCTGTCCCGCCAGTCTGGGGCGCCCAATGGCACTTGTCTGTGGCCTCCTCCTGCCCAGCAAGGAATTCCAGGGAGCTGGGGATTGGGAGGTCGGGGAAAAGCAGCCGGGGCTGGCAACCGGGGGTCTCAGCCTTCAAGTCACCCAGAAGCCCACCTGGCCCCCAACCGCCCTAATTCTCGGCTCCCTGGATCCCGCCCCCAGCCCCTTGAAATGCGGGCTCCTGGGCTCCGGGACTGCAACCCCCCAGCCCCGAGGAAACGCCGATGGGCGTGGGCGGAGCCGGGAGTGGGTGGGGCCAGACCTAGGGGCGGGGGGGGGCGGGGCGCGGCCGGAGCTGTCGGCCTCGGACCCGGAGCCGAGCCGCGGAGCCGGAACGCGCGCCCACAGCCGCGACTCTCCGCCCGGCGGTCCCGGATCCCGCGCAACCCCCCGACCCGCACCCTACCAACCCGGCTGCCCCTCTGCCTGAGACCCCTTCCCCTGGCACTGCACTCCACTGACCCCGCACCCGCCCTGCAAGTCCGCCACCCCCAGACCGGACCCCCACCCCTCCCCGTCCCCCCCACAAGCCCCCGCCCTGCACCCCCTCGGGCCCCGTGGGCCCCTCCCCACGGGGGTCCCCAACCCCCCACCGACAGCACCCCAACCCCCCCAGCCCGCACTCCTTCCCTGAGCTCCCCCTGCCCCTAACACCCCCAGCCCGCACCCACTGTCCCTGCGGCTGAGCGGCGGGCGGGGCGGGGCCACAGCCATGGACTGAGTTGCCGAGACTCGCGGGACGGACCCACGGACTCGAAGATGAGTAGGCCAGGTAGGGGTGCGGGCAACAGTGGGGAGTGGGCTTTGAGGGTTGGGGGGACCCGGGGAGGCTGAGGTTTGGGGGTCCTAAGGAGACTGAGGTTTGGGGGACTCCGGGGGACTGACGTTAGGGGGTCCCGGAGGGTTAAGGTTTGGGGTCTCCGGGGGAGGCCGAGGTTTGAGGGGTCCGTCTGAGGCTGAGGTTTGGGGGACCCATCCAAGATGCCCGCTCTCATGAGGCCACGCCCCTGGTCCCCGCCCTGTGCTCCCCAGAGGAGCGGGTCCCTCCCCTAGACATCAAGTGGCTCCCGGAACCTGCACCCACCCCCGTCGGTCCCCAGACTCTAGTGCCCCTCACCGGCCCCGGGGTCTCCCCTCGCTTGAACCCTGGACACACCTCAGAGCACCCCGGATTTGGCCATCACGCCCGGAAGGGATGGGGAGCCTTGCCACACACACACTGCCTGGCTTAATGCCACCCAGGGACTCGAACCCCAGCCGGGTTTGAGCCACTACCTCCACACACACTCGAACCCTGGTGATTACCAGTCACAGAGCCACCACAGGGCTCCCTGCAGGGGAACACAGCCAACCCCCCCCCCCCCAGAAGTTCTGTGACTCTCCTTGCCCTTGAATTAGGTGGGACAGCCTGTGTCCCCACTCAGCCCAACCTTACACAGATCCCCAGAGAAACAGGAAGCCACCACTGGGACATCTTGGGACCATATCCTGCCCCCCTCCCCCCTCTGGGGGCCTTTTCTCTCTCCTGCATCTTTTCAGTGGAAAAAAAAAAATCATTGTCTTGGGAGGGAGGAGAGAGGCAGCCCAGGCTAAGTCCATGTAGTAAAGGGGGAGGGAGTACTGGGGGGGGGGTGCTGGGGGTCAGGGGTGCTGAGGGACTCAGGGGCCAGGGAGGCCAGGGTGCTGGAGGAGGGGGCTGGGGTGCCTGTGGCCTGGGGGGCAGGTGTTCTGGGGCACTGGGGGCTGGGGGTGCATGTGGGCCAGTCTGGAAGGGCCCCTGGACCAGAATGAGAAGCCCGGCAGGTCCCACCCGCCGTCCCCGTCCTCAGTGGAGGAAACGCTGCCCCCGGCCAGTTCCGGCACAGCCTGGACAGAGCGAGGGGCTCTTCCTCCCCGTCCAGTTTGCTCTAAACAATGGTGAGAGCTG